>NC_042618.1:129115819-129422885 GCF_901001135.1 Rhinatrema bivittatum
CCTTCCCCCACATTTGAGGACTTTATATCCAGAGATTTTGAAGAATGTATTTTCTTATTTTTTTCTTTGGTTTTCTCAGTGTTGAAGGAATTTGTTATAAATTGTAAAATGCATAAAGAAAAAAAATTTGCAAACCCAAATAACACTCAACATGCACCCCAATCTACTTCTTTATTCAACCCGTTCAGGTGTATTGTATTCAAATGGTAAATCCAACACTGCTCTTTCCTTATCCAAAGTGTGTCTACATCAATACCATATCACCAAATATATGGACCATAAACATCTTGAACACTTTCACCATGCCCAACTACTAAATGCAAGACAAGTTTGCTGGTTCCTGATCTTTGTACATTTTGATTTTGAACTGTGGTATCGTCCAGCTCTCAAAAATCTCTGGGCAGATGCCCTCTCATACTCCTTCCAGACAGAGGACATTCCAGACCCCATAGACACATCATCAACCCAGCCAGGATCCTCCTAGCCGCCTCTATGACCATCTCTCCAGGGAAGACAGTCATTCCTTTTCTACTCTGTGAAAAGGTATTGAAATGGTCCCATAACTCCTGTGTTGCAAGACACCCTGGATGGGCCCGAACTCTTGCATTGCTTCAACAATAATATTGGTGGCCTCAAATGATATTAAGGTCTATGTAGATTCATGCGCTGCCTTTGCATAGCAGAAAACTCTGTCAGGCGGACCCTGGGCACTGTTACAGCTATTGCTACCAATTTTATCGTGGACTCCCTCTTTCAGACAGCCCCACCATTGTTTGGATGGTTATCAATCGTTTCTCAAAAATGGCTCACTTTGTCCCACTCTTGAGCCTTCATTCCACCCTGGAGTTTACATGGCTCTTTATGCTCCACGTGTTCCACGTTTACGACTTACCCAAGCATATCTTGTCAGACTGGGTAGTGCAGTTCACAAATAAATACTGGCATTCATTGTATAAAAAGTTTGACATTACCCTAGATTTCACAAGAGCATACCACCCACAGGGGAATGGACAGTCTGAATGCACTAATCATTAGGGATGTGAATCGTTTTTTAACGATTAAAATTATCGTCCGATAATTGTAATATCGTCTTAAATCGTTATAGAACACGATACAATAGAAATTCTAACGATTTATCGTTAAAAATCGTTAAATCGTGTTAGTGCGCACTAACGGGAGTTAGTGCGCACTAACTTGAGTTAGTGCGCACTAACTGAAAATGACACTTTCCAGGTCAGTAAAGGTCAGTTAGGAATGAATATGTGTTCCTATTGGCTGGCTGCCCTCTTATTTATTGATGTTAACCAGGTTCCCACTGAGGTAATGGTTGGGGGGATGGGAAATGGAAATGGAAACTCAGGAACACTAACAGAAAATGATACAAATTATTGACACTATCCAGGTCAGTAAAGGTCAGTTAGGAATGAATATGTATTCCTATTGGCTGGCTGCCCTCTTATCTATTGATGTTACCAAGGTTCCAACTGAAGTGATGGTTGGGGGGATGGGAAATGAAAACTGTTGGTAGTTGACAAAAAAAGTAATGTGATCAGTCAATATGACTAGAATCTGTGCCCTATTCCTGATACCAGAGGTGTTGTGATCTTCCTGCACTCAGTGCCCTATCCCTGATACCAGTCTGAGACAGCTCCCTCCCTGCATTACTAGTGAGAGGCTGGCTTCACAGACAGGGGGGAGCTGCCTGACCCTCACTCATGACTTCCCCCATGTCCCAGCTAGTGAATGGTGTGTGGGTGAGGGGGAGGGAGAGGATGGTGAAGTCTGAGACAGCTCCCTCCCTGCATTACTAGTGAGAGGCTGGCTTCACAGACAGGGGGGAGCTGCCTGACCCTCACTCCTGACTTCCCCCATGTCCCAGCTAGTGAATGGTGTGTGGGTGAGGGGGGGGGGAGGATGGTGAAGTCTGAGACAGCTCCCTCCCTGCATTACTAGTGAGAGGCTGGCTTCACAGAGAGGGGGGAGCTGCCTGACCCTCACTCCTGACTTCCCCCATGTCCCAGCTAGTGAATGGTGTGTGGGTGAGGGGGGGGGGGGAGGATGGTGAAGTCTGAGACAGCTCCCTCCCTGCATTACTAGTGAGAGGCTGGCTTCACAGACAGGGGGGAGCTGCCTGACCCTCACTCCTGACTTCCCCCATGTCCCAGCTAGTGAATGGTGTGTGGGTGAGGGGGGGGGGGGGAGGATGGTGAAGTCTGAGACAGCTCCCTCCCTGCATTACTAGTGAGAGGCTGGCTTCACAGACAGGGGGGAGCTGCCTGACCCTCACTCCTGACTTTCCCCATGTCCCAGCTAGTGAATGGTGTGGGTGAGGGGGGGGGGAGAGGATGGTGAAGTCTGAGACAGCTCCCTCCCTGCATTACTAGTGAGAGGCTGGCTTCACAGACAGGGGGGCGCTGCCTGACCCTCACTCCTGACTTCCCCCATGTCCAGGCTAGTGAATGGTGTGTGGGTGAGGGGGGGGGGGAGGATGGTGAAGTCTGAGACAGCTCCCTCCCTGCATTACTAGTGAGAGGCTGGCTTCACAGACAGGGGGGAGCTGCCTGACCCTCACTCCTGACTTCCCCCATGTCCCAGCTAGTGAATGGTGTGTGGGTGAGGGGGGGGGGGGATGGTGAAGTCTGAGACAGCTCCCTCCCTGCATTACTAGTGAGAGGCTGGCTTCACAGACAGGGGGGAGCTGCCTGACCCTCACTCCTGACTTCCCCCATGTCCCAGCTAGTCAATGGTGTGTGGGTGAGGGGGGGGGGGGGAGGATGGTGAAGTCTGAGACAGCTCCCTCCCTGCATTACTAGTGAGAGGCTGGCTTCACAGACAGGGGGGAGCTGCCTGACCCTAACTCCTGACTTTCCCCATCTCCCAGCTAGTGAATGGTGTATGGGTGAGGGGGGGGGGGGAGAGGATGGTGAAGTCTGAGACAGCTCCCTCCCTGCATTACTAGTGAGAGGCTGGCTTCACAGACAGGGGGGAGCTGCCTGACCCTCACTCCTGACTTCCCCCATGTCCCAGCTAGTGAATGGTGTGTGGGTGAGGGGGGGGGGGGGGAAGGATGGTGAAGTCTGAGACAGCTCCCTCCCTGCATTACTTGTGAGAGGCTGGCTTCACAGACAGGGGGGAGCTGCCTGACCCTCACTCCTCCGGGGTATTGTGATCTTCCTGCACACAGTGCCCTATCCCTGAAACCAGGGGTGTTGTGATCTTCCTGCATGCAGTGCCCTATCCCTAATACCAGGGGTGTTGTGATCTTCCTGCACACAGTGCCCTATTCCTGATACCAGGAGTGTTGTGATCTTCCTGCATGCAGTGCCCTATCCCTGATACCGGGATGTGTGCAAGAAGATCCCAACACCCCCGGTATGAGGAATAGGGCACTGTGTGCAGGAAGATCACAACACCCCTGGTAATAGGGATAGGGCACTGTGTGCAGGAAGATCACAACACTCCTGGTATTAATAGGGATAGGGTACTTTGTGCAGGAAGATCACAACACCCCTGGTGCCAGGGTTAGGGCACTGTGTGCAGGAAGATCACAACACTCCTGGTATTAATAGGGATAGGGCACTGTGTGCAGGAAGATCACAACACCCCTGATGCCAGGGTTAGGGCACTGTGTGCAGGAAGATCACAACACTCCTGGTATTAATAGGGATAGGGCACTGTGTGCAGGAAGATCACAATAACCCTGGTATCAGGGTTAGGGCACAAGTTCTAGTCACATTAACTGATCACATTACTTGTTTTGTCAAGCTACCAACTGTTTCCATTTCCCATCCCCCATATACTGTCAGTGGGAAGCTTGGTAACATGAATAAATAAGAGGGCAGCCAATAGGAATACATATTCATTTCTAAACTGACCTTAACTGACCTGAAAAGTGTCAAATTGTATCATTTTCAGTTAGTGCGCACTAACTCCCAGTTAGTGCGCACTAATCGGAAAAAACGATTTTTAACTATTTTTTAACTAAAAAATCGTGCCTAACACGATTTTCTTGCCCTGCCACACGATTTCTATCGTTAAGACGATATGGAAAACGATTCACATCTCTACAAATCATACACTCAAAGCTTTCCTCCAGGCTTACATCAATGAACATCAAGATAATCGGGCTTCCCTATTACCCTGGGAAGAGTTCTCACCTAGTTCCCATGTCTGTAGCATTACAGGTTCTTCACCTTATAGGAAGCAGCCCTTGCCACCTCTGCCTCTCCCCATGGCAGTACCTTAACTGGCAGCTCAACTATCCACCCAGGAATTCCAGAACATTTTGACCCGCACCAATACCCTTATTCTAAAGGCAGCTGAAAAGGCCAAGAAAACCACAGATACGCACAGGCCTGCTCCTCAGTTCAAAGCAGGATAGAAGGTGTGTCTAAGCACTCACCACATACCCTTAAGTGTGCCCTCTATGTGCCTCACCCAATGATTCATTGGACCCTTTACTATCCTTTGCCAAATAGGGTCCATGACTTACCAGCTAAGCCTAGCACCTGCGTTGGGCATAAACAATGTGTTTCATGGGTCCTTTCTAAAGCCCATTAATACTCTATTGGCCCTCTAGGGCATCACCAAAACCTCATGAAGTGACCAGTGAGGACAATGTGGTCTACAAAGTGAAAGAAATCTTGGTTTCACAGCGCAGAGGTAAAAAAATGGGAATACCTCCTCTCTTACAAAGGGTATGGTGCCAAAGAAAACATGTCAAAACCCACTTCCAACATCCTGGACCACAACCTACTAAGAGAATGTCACGCTTTACATCCCAAGAAGCAAAGACCCTCAGGGAGGGGCTTTAAGAGGGGGATACTGTTGCACTTACTTCCAGCCGTGAACCCGAAGCAAGACCCTCCAACACCGTGGAAGGCCCCTGAATTAACGTGTGGCATGTCGCCATGCTCAGCATACCTCTGATGCCTCTGCTCTTCCACACATTCCACACACATTCATTTAAAGGGCCTGCAACAAGAAAAGGCAGCAGCGCCCATTGATGACCTTATCACCACAGGCCTATAAAAATCCACTGCAGCAACTCCTCCTTGCTTCGGCAATAGGTCCATTACTGCAAAGAAGAGCAAGTTGCCTCAGCATTCCTGCCTGTGCTCTTGGTCTTTGTTCCTGTGTTCCTAGACTTCGTCTCCTCAGTTCTTGGTCCTTGTTCCTCAGTTCCTAGTCTTATCTTTGTCCAGTTGTCTGTCTTCAGCTCTTCTTCAGGTCTCATCTTGTGTTCAGTTTTCAGTTGTTCAGTGTCTTCTGTGTCTTGCCTGCCCACTTGTGCCCCTCTCGCCTCCCTGCCTGCCTGCCTACCCATTCTGCCTTCCCTTAGATGGATCTTTGGTTCTGACTTTGCCAGCCGACCACTGCTGGATTCACGACTGCACTAGAACTCTGCCTGTCACTGACCACAGCCCGACTCACAACTATGCTTGAACTCCCCCTGCCACTGATCATTGCCTGACTCCTGATGATGTCTGAACCCTGCCTGCCTTGACCACCGCCTGCCTCAGATTATGCCTGAAGCTTGCCTGCCTTGGAATCTGGCCTATGTCCCAACCATTTCATGAACATCCAACTCATCAGCAGAGGTCCCCACCTAAGACTTGCCGGCCTCCGCACTCAAGGGCTCAACCTAAGGGGAATGAGGGCTGGTATAGGTGAAGCTCCTGTTGGGCCTCTGCCACAGCCAGCTCCACCAGCTGATGGTGGGGACCTGCAGGGCTTCTACGTGCAGGTTGTACCAACTCCACTTCTGTCAAAAGGTCCACACCAACACAGCATATGCTAATTTGGAGCTGGATATAGATTTATACTTCTGTGCATATTTCTGAATTTTAAAAAGTATGCATATAAAATTTCTTGAAAACTTTCTGAGTACATTTTAGCAGATGTAATTTTTATGGGATAATTTTTAAAGTAAACAAACATAAATTAAGAGCTTAAGAACATAAGAAATTGCCATGCTGGGTCAGACCAATGGTCCATCAAGCCCAGCATCCTGTTTCCAACAGAGGCCAAACCAGGCCACAAGAACCTGGCAATTACCCAAACACTAAGAAGATCCCATGCCACTGATGCAATTAATAGCAGTGGCTATTCCCTAAGTAAATTTGATTAATAGCCGTTAATGAACTTATCCAAACCTTTTTTGAACCCAGCTACACTAACTGCACTAACTACATCCTCTGGCAACAAATTCCAGAGCTTTATTGTGTGTTGAGTGAAAAAGAATTTTCTCCGATTAGTCTTAAATGTGCTACTTGCTAACTTCATGGAATTCCCCCTAGTCCTTCTATTATTCGAAAGTGTAAATAACTGATTCACATCTACTCGCTCAAGACCTCTCATGATCTTAGAGATCTCTATCATATTCCCCCTCAGCCGCCTCTTCTCCAAGCTGAACAGCCCTAACCTCTTCAGCCTTTCCTCATAGGGGAGCTGTTCCATCCCCTTTATCATTTTGGTTGCCCTTCTCTGTACCTTCTCCATCGCAACTATATCTTTTTTTAGATGCGGCAATCAGAATTGTACACAGTATTCCAGTATTCCAGTATTCCAGTATTCCAGGTGTGGTCTCACCAAGGAGCAATATAGAGGAATTATGACATTTTCCATTTTGTTAACCATTCCCTTTTTAATAATTCCTAACATTCTGTTTGCTTTTTTGACTGCTGCAGCACACTGAGCCAACGATTTTAAAGTATTATCCTCTATGATGTCTAGATCTTTTTCCTGAGTGGTAGCTCCTAATATGGAACCTAACATTGTGTAACTACAGCAAGGGTTATTTTTCCCTATATGCAACACCTTGCACTTATCCACATTAAATTTCATCTGCCAGATGCCCAATCTTCCAGTCTTGCAAGGTCCTCCTGTAATATATCACAATCCGCTTGTGATGTGACTACTCTGAATAATTTTGTATCATCCGCAAATTTGATAACCTCACTCATCGTATTCCTTTCCAGATCATTTAAATATATATTGAAAAGCACCGGTCCAAGTATAGATCCCTGAGGCACTCTACTCTTTAGTCTTTTCCACTGAGAAAATTGACCATTTATCCTACTCTCTGGTTCCTGTCTTTTAACCAGTTTGTAATCCACGAAAGGACATCGCCTCCTATCCCATGACTTTTTAGTTTTCCTAGAAACCTCTCATGAGAGTCTTTGTCAAACGCCTTCTGAAAATCCAAATACACTACATCTACCGGTTAACCTTTATCCACATGTTTATTAACCCCTTCAAAAAAAAAAAAAAGAAGCAGATTAGTTAGGCAAGACTTCCCTTGGGTAAATCCATATATTGACTGTGTTCCATTAAACCATGTCTTTCTATATGCTCTACGATTTTGATCTTGAGAATAGATTCCACTATTTTTCCTGGCACTGAAGTCAGGCTCACTGATCTATAGTTACCCGGATCGCCCAGGAGCCTTTTTTAAATATTATATTAGCCACCCTCCTGGACCCCCGCTGGACTTTTGGCAAGTCTTGTGGGGGTCAGGACGGTCCCCCAAGACTTGCCAAAAGTTCCTGGTGGTCCAGCGGGGGTCTGGGAGTGACCTCCTGCACTTGAACCGTCGGCTGCCAGTAATCAAAATGGCGCCGATAGCCTTTGCCCTTACTATGTCACAGGGGCTACTGGTGCCATTGGTCAGCTCCTGTCACATGGTAGGAGCACAAGATGGCACTGATGGCCATGTGACAGGGGCTGACCAATGACACCGGTAGCCCCCGTGACATAGTAGGTCAAAGGCTATTGGCGCCATTTTGATCAAGGCAGGCGAGACAGCCCGATGGCACGGAAGGAGAAATTGCTCGTGGGACCCCGCTGGATCACCAGGGATGTTAGTAAGTCTTGGGGAGGGATCAGGATGGTGGGGGGGGGGGTGGGGTTGTATTTAATATATTATAGTAAATTTTAATGCTTGGTGTGGTTTTTTTTTTAGCTTTGTTTTCCCGGTTGTTTTTTGGGCACGTTTCGTTTTTTCCCATTTAGTTTTTGTTCGTTTTTCCAAAAAACTAACTGAGGAAAAATGAACTTTACCCCAAAACGTCCGACTCAAAAAACGACCCAGTAGAAAAAAACAAAACTCATCTCTAATGCATACCATCCGGTCCAGGTGATTTGCTACTCTTTATTTTGTCAATCTGGCCTACTTCATCTTCCAGGTTCACAGTGATTTCGTTTGTCTGACTCATCACCCCTGAAAACCATCTCCGGAACTGGTATCTCCCCAACATCCTCATTAGTAAACACGGAAGCAAAGAATTCATTTAGTCTTTCTGCAATGGCCTTATCTTCCCTAAGAGCCCCTTTAACCCCTCGGTCATCTAATTGTCCAACCGACTCCCTCACAGGTTTCTTGCTTCAGATATATTTTAAAAAGTTTGTATAATAAGTTTTTGCCTCTGTGGCCAACTTCAATTCAAATTCTCTCTTCACCTGTCTTATCAATGTTTTATACTTAACTTGACAATGCTTGTGCTTTATCCTATTTTCTTCAGATGGATCCTTCCAGTTTTTGAAGGATGTTTTTTTTGGCTAAAATAGCCTCTTTCACATCACCTTTTAACCATGCCGGTAATCGTTTTGCCTTCCTTCCACCTTTCTTAATGTGTGGAATACACATATTGACTGCACCTCTAGGATTGTATTTTTAAACAATGTCCATGCCTGTTGAACACTTTTAACCTTTGCAGCTGCAGCTTTCAGTTTTTTTCTAACTATTTTCCTCATTTTAGTGTTAGAGCTGCAAATTTACTTATTGTCCCCCTTCCAGTTAATAGTTTAAATTTGATCATGTTATGATCACTGTTGCCAAGTGGCCCCACCACCATTACCTCTCTCACCAAATCCTGTGTTCCATTAAGAATTAAATCTAAAATAGCTCTCTCTCTTGTTGGTTCCTGAACCAATTGCTTCATGAAGCAGTCATTTATTATATCCAGGAACTTTATGTCTCTAGTGAGGCCTGATGTTACATTTACCCAGTCAATATTGGGGTAATTGAAATCTCCCATTGTTATTGCACTGACAAATTGGTTTGCTTCCCTGATTTCTCAAAGCTTGTCATCATCTGTCTGACCATTTTGTCCAGGTGGACGGTAGTCTACTCCTATCACTATACTCTTACCCAACACACATGGGATTTCTACCCATATAGATTCTACTGAGCATTTAGTCTCTTGTATGATCTTTTTTCTGTACCCTCCCGGACATAAAGTGCCACACCCCCACCAAGTTGATCCTCCCTATCATTGTGATATAATTTGTACCCTGATATAGCACTGTCCCATCAGTTATCCTCCTTCCACCAAGTCTCTGTGATTCCAATTATGTCAATCTCCTCATTTGCTGCTTTACACTCTAACTGTCCCATCGTATTTCTTAGACTTCTGGCATTGGCATACAGACATTTCAAAGTGTGTTTTTTGTTTGTATTAACAACCTGCTTTGCAGTTGTTAGGGATTATTCGGAAATCATTAGCTTTGGTGATTTTTTACATATAGGCACATGAACTATATTTGCTTTCAATGGAACCTCTCTGTTGGGATGCCCTAACTCTCCTGTTTCATTAGTATCCTTCAAGGATACATTTCTCCGAACCATGCACTGCTGAGTGACTGTCAGCTTTCCTCCTTGTTCTAGTTTAAAAGCTGCTCTATCTCCTTTTTGAAAGTAAGTGCCAGCAGCTTGGTTCCACTCTGGTTAAGGTGGAGCCCATCCTTTCGGAAAAGTCTCCCCTTTACCCAAAAGTTTCCCCAGTTCCTAATAAAGCTGAATCCCTCTTCCCTGCACCATCGTCTCATCCACGCATTGAAACTCTAGAGCTCTGCCTGCCTCTGGGGACCTGCACGTGGAACAGGAAGCATTTCAGAGAATGTCATCCTTGAGATTCTGGATTTCAGCTTCCTACCTAAAATCCTAAATTTGGCTTCCAGAACCTCTCTCCCACATTTTCCTATGTTGGTGCCCACATGTACCATGACAGCCGACTCCCTCCCAGCACTGTCTAAAATCCTATTTAGGTCACGCGTGAGGTTTGCCACCTTCGCACCAGGCAGGCAAGTTACTTTAAAAACTGTAATTTAGCACTTTTTTGTACATTTTCTAATGGGGGCTGATATAAAATTACCCCTGATGAAGGCAAAAATAAAAGCCATTTTCATGAGTAAAACATTTTACTTGTGGATATGAGATCTTTAACTATTTCCAAACTTTAATATAGGTAGAAGTATACACATTTTTTTATAATGTTCATACTTTTACCTGCATTGTTAAAGTTTTTTCCCAAAGACAGAGTTCGCTAAGGGGAGGAAATAGCAATGCATAATTTTGTATAATCAAAACTTTGACAGTAACTGTAAAACGAATGGGAGCGTGGCCACATATGCTGAAATCTTATATCCTGCGCTTAAGGACGCATACATGTTATAAAACAGGCCTTTGCATGTGTATGTGTGCTCCTAAGTTTAGGCATTTATGTGAAGAGCTGGGAAATGTCAGCATTTACAAGCACAAGTGAGGAAATGTTATAACTTGTGCAGTGTGAAGGAAATGACCAGTTTAACCAATTCGGCCACCAGTTTGCCCAGTCTATATCTAGGACATCAAGGCCCCCCTGGTTCTTTTGTCTGGACTCTTCCAGTTTACCCAGATCTCTCAACCTCTTCATATGTGGGCAAAAATAGTTTTGTTCAGATTTATACCTAATCTACAACAGAAGTAAATTTGCTCAGAAATGAAGCAGAGCACCGCATTTGCTTTGCTACATACATGCACATCTCTTGGCCCATTCCCAGAACACCCATCACCTGCCATATTCCAGTTTTTCTTTTACTGGATGCGAGATATTCACGCATCGGTACTTGTGCATGTATGTGCGAGGTTTTATAAAATAGGTGGTCAGACTTGTTCATGCATTGCTAGATGTGCACATCTGTGTTTTTTGGCATATGCAGCTCTTTTAAAATTCACCTTTTAGGTCGGACTCACACATCTTCATTCTTTTGCACCTGCGTCTCTCTTAAAATTCACCTTTACGTGCAAAATTTTACTTTGAAAATTGCTCCTTTCTTGCAGCTAATTTTTCAATCAAAACTTCATGCACTGTTTCTAAAATCCAAAACAATCTGTGTAGTTTTTTTTCCCCTGACCTAACTTTGCCCCAGAATGCCCCCAATACAATTCAGGTATTAGTATGTGCCCAATGGAACTATACGTGTAATTTTACCCCATCCAGTGTGGGCATCTTTCAGATAGTCCATTTGCTTGGGTAAAAAACGTTTTAAACAGAAATACCTTTGAAAATTACACTAAAATTATCAAAAGTTAAAGTAAATATTGGGAGGAAAGCGAGAATTGATTGCTGGTGGTGTGCCGGTGCAGCAGATTTCCCGGGCCTCCTCTCCTAGTGGAGCTTCTATGGACGTCATACTGAGGCAACCAGGACCCCCTTCATTTCAACGTGGGTGCAGCGGCACGCAGCAGCTGGCGTGCCCAAAGCTGCGCACCTTTCTGTGCATTTTTCTTCCCATTTGTTCTCATGGGAAGAAAAAGGAAGAGGGAGCCAACTTCTCCATCTGTAGGATTAAAGTCTGCCCAGAGCCCTATGGACGCTCATGTTCAACATCTAACCCTTGCTCTTTCAGGGAATTTGTGCGGTGAAGGCTCACGACTTTCTCTTAACCCTGATCAGCGTCACCTCACTTCCCTTCAGTGGGGAATTTATCTCCAGTGAATGGGGGTCAAGATTTACTGCCTGTCAATTCATCCTCATAGATAGCCTCTAGAACTGGAGCTATCCCTGTACCAGTGGCGGTGACTCCTCCATTGTACTGTCAGGAAGGTGACATATGAGAAGCCTTCCCAAATGCAGCTGATATCTCCCTGCGGGATATTTGGCAGGTAGTAACACGCACTGAGTGTACATTGAGGCAAAATGTATCCCATTTTTGTGAGTTCTCGGAGGGGAGGGGGCAGTATTAAAAAAATGACTGATTTGGAGGAAAAAGTGGGAAATATGGAGATAAATGTTGCTTCAGTTAGGAACAAGTTTCTGTACTCCAGGCCACAGGTGCTCAGACCAGTCCTACACCCCCCCCCCAGCCATTCGGGTTTCCAGGATACAAGCAAATCTCATGCATATTCATTAGGGGTATCCTGAAAACTCGATTGGCTGCGAGGGCCTGTAGGACTGGTTTGAGCACCCCTGCTCCAGGCTATATATGGGGCCAATATTATTAAAGATAGTTTGGCTCTTCATAATAAAGTAGAGTCATTGGAAAATGCTATTAGGGCTAAAAAGGCCGAATTTTAAAACGGCCGCGTGCATAAAAATCGGGACTTACACGTGTGGCCGGGCCCTGCGTGCGCCGCGCACTTTTTCAAAAGGGCCCGGCCACACGCGTAAGTCCCGATACGCGTACAAGTGCCGGGCCCTGAAAAAGGGGTGGGCCCGGGGCGTGGTCTGGGCAGATGGGGAGGAACGGGGCGGGACAGAGGCCGGCTGGGGCAGCTTCCATTGGCTGCTGTCCCAGAGAAGTGTTCACCCCCCCTGCATGCGCCGCCTGCACATGCAAGTGCAGATTTTAAAATCTGGCGCACATGTCCGCGTGGCCAGTGGATTTTATAACATCTGCGCACCGGCACGCGCATGTTATAAAATCAGCGAGTCCATGTGCGAGCGCCAGGAACCGAATGGACATGGACGCGTGCAGGCATTTATTTATTTATTTATTTATAGATTCTTTTATACCGCGGTACGTATAGACATACATCACCTCGGTTTACAGTGAAACAATAAATTAGCAACAGGCTTTACATGTAACAGTTTAAAAAAAAAAACCAAACAGTAAAACATTTAACAGCAACAGGCTTTACAGAAACAAGGGTTTTAAAGATAATATGCATACATCATTAAATATCAAACAATAAAATATAAATAACCATGTATTCGCAGGAGCAAATTAACTGTCAGCAGCGAGACCAATGTCACATTGAATACAATAGCCTAAATTGAGTAACAGTGGGGGGGTATGGAATAGCAGAATGTAAATACAAAATGCGAGGAAAAGAACTTGGAGCCAGTGAGGAATAATAAGGGATAGCTGAATTTTTAGGTTAGATGAGATTCATAGAGTGAATGCTTGTTCAAACAACCATGTTTTAAGGTTTTGTTTGAAGGTTTTGTGACAGGATTCAAGACGCAGGTCCAACGGCATGTTGTTCCAGATTTTGATACCCGCTATGGAGAATGATCGGTCTATGGTGGAAACGTGTTTGATGTGTTTTAGTGGATGGACAGCTAATTTCGCTTGGTGAATATTTCTAATTGGTCTGTTGGAGGTGCGAAAAATGAGCTGATCAGAGAACCATTGCATCTCTTGGTTGTGAATTGATTTGTGGATGAGTGAGAGAACTTTAAAAGTAATTCTGAAGGATACGGGTAGCCAATGTAGGAACATGAGTGCTGGAGTAATATGTTCATGCCGTCGAGTATTAGTAATTAAACGAGCAGCGGCATTCTGCAACATCTGAAGAGGTTGAATTGTGCTTTTAGGGAGACCCAGTAGTAGTGCATTACAATAGTCAATCTTTGGTAGAATTGTGGCTTGTAACACTGTCCGGAAGTCCTGAGGATGTAATAACAGTTTAATTCTTTTCAATGTATGTAACTTGAAGAAGCCACTCTTGATTGTGGTTGAGATGAAATTGTTCAAAGTAAGGTGATTATCAATAATGACCCCAAGGCTGCGGACCTGCTTTAGCCTGGTATGGTCTGTTGTTGAGGAAGGATCATGTTGCGTGTTGGTTGAGGTGTTCTTGTGTGGTGTTATAATGAGTAGTTCAGTCTTGTTGGTGTTGATTGCAAGAAAGTTTTCCAAGAGTAGATTTTTTATTTCAGTAAGTGCTGATTCCCAGGTTTCCATGGCCTTAGCAAGTGAATCCTTGATTGGAATAATGATCTGGACGTCGTCGGCGTATATGAAATGCCAGAGATCCAATTTCTTCAGTAGTTTACAGAGTGGAGATAGATATACATTGAAAAGAGTTGAGGAAAGTGAGGATCCTTGAGGGACACCTTGTGACAGATTTCTAGGTTTTGACGTATGGTGTCCCACTTTGACACTGTAAGTCCTATCTTTCAGGAATGATTGTATCCAGGATAAGGCAGTGCTGGTGATGCCAATTTGTGAAAGGAGAGAGAGGAGTGTATTGTGGTTCACCGTGTCAAATGCTGAGGAGATATCCAGAAGGGCCAGAATATAAGAGTTACCAGTATCAAGGGATTTTAGTATGGAGTCTGAAAGGGACACTAGTAGTGTTTCGGTGCTATGGTTCCTCCTAAATCCATATTGCGACGGGAAGAGTAAATGATTTTCCTCTAGATAGTCAGTTAGTTGTTTGTTTATGACCTTTTCTAGTATTTTTGATAATAACGGGAGGTTCGATACTGGTCGATAATTAGCCGGTTCAGATGGATCCAGGTCTGCTTTTTTAAGGGTAGGCTTTATTATAGCATGTTTGAGTTGTGTGGGAAAGACTCCCTCTGTTATAGAGGTGTTAATGATGTTGGAGATCGCCGGGGCTATTCTAGTAGGAATGGCTAGGAGCGTTTTTGTTGGCATAATGTCAACGGGGTGTAATGCTGGTTTGATTCTTTTTAGAATTGCTTCAGTCTCCGATACAGTAGATAATTCAAAATTTGAGAGTGTGGGTGAATCATTTTGGGAGCTTGTTAGTGCTGGAATTGTTGGCCGATATGGAGATGTAAAACGAGCCATGATATTTGATATCTTGTCCTGGAAATAGGCGGCTAATTTCTCACATTTATTTTTTGTCTCATCTTCGGGGTAGATGTTAGTTGTGGGGGAGATTATATTAGAAACGTATCGGAAAAGGGCACGTGGATTAAACTGGTATTGATGAATTTTTGTTGAGTAATAGTTTTTTTTAGCTTCATCGGTTGATTTACGGTACTTGTGGAGTAGTGATTTGAATTTTTGTTGCTGAATCGAGTCATGGTTTTTGATCCATTTTTTTTCCAATTTACGAAGCTCTTGTTTCATCTTTCTGAGTTCAGTTGTGTACCAAGGTTTCTTGTCTTTCTTCTCAGAGTTGATCTCTTTAGTTATAAGCGGACAAAGACGATTGGCGATGTCACTGGTGATTTGATGCCAAGTCATACATGCTGAGTTGGCGTTCGAGAGATCTAATTTGTTGCTCTCATCCGTTATAGCTTCTATAATGTCTTCCATTTTACATTTCTTCCTGAATTCAATAGTTTTGTGTTTCGGGTATGTCTGGCGAAGATGCCGGGTTATTGGCATCAGTAGACCTTTTTAAGAAATATGTTTATGAGGTTCTACAGATTACATGTAATAAAAGAGTTTTCTCTGTCTCAGTGTTATTATGTTCCGGATGCTAAACTCGTGGTAAATAGTGGAGAGGGAGCATTCTCTGAGAGCGCTGATGTATCAGATTTTCTTTGTTCATCAAGTGATAATATCTCTACTAAAGCAACTTTAATTATTTCCTTTGTTCTGGCTACTGATAAAAATTTGATTTTGAGGCAACACTTTACATTTAAACAAGAGCTATTTTGTGGTCAGAAATTGCAGATTTTTCCTGCAGGAAAGCATTTCTTCAGTTCAGCCAAAAGTGATTGATTTAGGGGCATTATTTTATTTGAATATCCTTGCAAATGTGTGGTAGTTTTTCAAGGGACCAAATTTGCTTTTTTGGATCCCTTGTGCATCTGGAACAGTTTATCTTGGACAGGCCCGACAGATCTCCAATGACTGAGTTTCTTGTAGAAGAAGGGACATAGAATAATAAGATTGTTTCCATCTTACCTTGTGTATATTTCTGTCAATATGTTTTTCCCTTTATTATCCCTGGATGTGGACTTGTAATGTTCTTTAGTGTTTGTATGAATTATTTAATTTGCCTGAGGTATTCAACATTCATTATTTCCTTTGGCTTATTTCATATAAATGATTTAAATCCTAATACAAATATAATTAAAAAAAAAAGTAAAAGTAAATATTTCATTTACTTACCCCATGCTTAGGTTGGTAAGAAAGACTGGACATACTGTCTATGTAGTTTTAAGGAGCCTTGCATTTGGAAATGTAAATATCAGTAGAGAAAAGAGGTTAGCGGCACTCTGTAAATGACTGGGAGGAGACAGAACCAGAAGAAAAAGTACATTTTTTAAGTAGCTAAGAAGATGACATGAGAAGAGTTCCTAAAAAGGAAATATATAGGTAAAATCATATATTTATTTTATTTCTTTAAAATATTTAGATTCTGCATTATCAGAAAATATCTAAGCAGGCTACATAACAAGGCAGTCAAAATAAATCACAACACAGACTAGATATTGCCCCAAATCCTGCCACCAACTCCATCTTCCTCCTATATAAATGTCTTAAGTTGGCTAATTCATTTTAGCTTTTAGATTCTCCAGTTTAGTTAAAAGTGCATTTCAGACACTCTCTCAGACAAAGGATAGCCTTAAGCCTTACATCCTTATTTTAA
The DNA here is from genome assembly GCF_901001135.1 of Rhinatrema bivittatum. Taxonomy (NCBI): domain Eukaryota; kingdom Metazoa; phylum Chordata; class Amphibia; order Gymnophiona; family Rhinatrematidae; genus Rhinatrema; species Rhinatrema bivittatum. The sequence goes on from NC_042618.1 coordinate 129,132,384, forward strand.
CTCTTCTCACGTTTATTAAGCTGTATTTCCTTTTTTATATATTTATTCTGTTCCCTGCTCAACTGGTTCCAGTTTTATTTATAGAAAACCATTTTTATGATCATTTTTATCCTTAATTGTTGTTACCATGATATAACCTTCAAAAATAAAGAAATTGGTGATTACCCCAAAGCAGTGATCATTATGGATAATACTCACACAAACAATGGTTGTGAAATCCACACAGTAATGTGAGACCTTTATGTCTGAGATGCTATCATTTCATTTGTTAAGATTAGTTGTTTTTCTGAAATATAGTTAGTATCTTATTTTCCACAGGCTGCTAAATTATGGGTCAGTAAATGTGCAACTTTTAGAGAAGCCAGCCCTTTATAACTACAAAAAAAAACAAAAAAAACCCAAAAACATGCCTGGGGAGAAATAAGCAATTCTTCATGTGTCAGAAAAGTACACCAAGCAGAGAGACTTTAAGTGACTTGCTGAAATCCACACAATGAGACAAGTGGAGGATTCGGAATTAGTGTTAAACCTGGGTGGTCTCTATCAACCAGGCAGACTACTTCCATTTAGCATGATCCCGGGACAGTTCTCTTCTTTCAATCCAATAATTATACTGTAGTTGCTCCAAAGCAGGCTTAAATTCAATTTATAAAGATTAGAGGAAAAAAGGAAGAAAATAATAAGTAATTAACATAGTAACACTGTACTCCACCTTCCTGGATAGTTGAGTATTCAAGATCTGTTTTTGTTTTTTTTTTATTTACACCCAGTGCCCTTCCACTCCCATATCTGTTAACTTACGGCTTCAGCGATATCTACAAGTTAAGTCATTTTATATGCATTGAAAAAAATACTTGAAAAATTTAGTTATCATTTGGGACTTTGACCGATGATTATAAATAAGGTGTATCATCTTGCAATATATGCTTGAGAGATGAAGCCTATTATGACTGGTCAATATTCACCATAAGCGTCTACTTCACAACCTGTCAGTGCTTTTGGTACACTATTTAACTAACATATTTTCGGGTTTCCATGCATGAAAATAGCATGAGTATACTATTTCTGATATTTTTTACCACAAGCAAGCTAAATATTTTGTAGTACTCATTAAGTGGTTTGTTGATGTGCCCATCAAATTGTTTTTGAGCCCACACTAAAATTAATTTTGGCCGAGATTCATTACATAGGCTCCAGAATGTTCTGGTCTTCAGTTCTTATGAATGTATAACACTTATGATATTTTAACCTAGAAAATGTTAAACAAGCATTTCATAGTCTTTAACTTCCTCTTCAATGAGTTTGTTAACTCATGTTCCCAGTTTTCAGCTTCAGCATGCAATACTTTAAATCTGGGCTTTTTTTTTTCCGGGGGTACTGAGTACTGATAGCATTTTTCTCCACTTGCTTGATATGCTTGTGGTCACTTAAAAAAAACGAAATCATACATCCTGTGTGTGAGCACCTGTAGCTTTTATCCAGAAAAAATATTGCCGCTTTTAACCAGGAGATAATCCAATGAAAGCTGATTTAAAACTGATTTCAATTCCTTTGTGAGGAAGTTATATAACTGCATTTTACCAGATGTATTAATAAATATTTTTGTTTTCAATCAAATTATACATTGCAAACAAGGCAGGATTCAAATGTGACATGACGCACAATCCACTTCTCATTCCCATAGTAAGCTGAACATTCAAAAACAGACAAAATAAATGCTCAAGCAATTGGTCAAACTGCATGCTTATTTTGGCAATGTGACCACATTTTGTTTTCTGCATGCAATTTTATTAAAGCATGTGGCTGTGGCTGGCTAAATTCAGTTCGGTCAAATGGTCAAGATAAATGCATGGTTTGGAAAATCCTTTAAGAATTTGTTTTGATTATTTCTGTAAATCGGTTTCCAGTTTCAAATTGGTGTAATTTATATTATCAACACAGGCTCATGAATACAAACTTCTGGGTACATAGTTGTAAAGCTGTTTTATTTCCCATCTTTATGACTTTTGATACGTTGGCCTCTTTTACCTCTTGTACCAACACATTTTCTATGCTCATTTTATCATCAGTTAATAGATTTTCCTCCTCCCCTATTAAGTTTCGGTTGTATATTTATTAGTACTACATAATTATTTTTAATAATACATACCAGTTATAAAAACAAATAGAACTCAAAGGCTCACCATTCATCTATGAGCTCCAGCCTTCTTATCTATAAAAGGCTTTCTGTTAAGGCCTAAATATTTACAAGTCTTCTTACCTGCACCTTCACTAACAAAGGTGGGTTTGTGTTTTCGCATTCAGAAAATCACTATTTCACGGTTGTAGTAGAGTAAGTCTGGGCAGTGCTACCATTTAAAATGTGCTTAGGTACATCCAGCTTTTGAAGCACAGAATCAGCTACATTGAGCTGATAGGGGAAGAGACTTTCTCATTCCACAGTTTTAGATCATCAAACTAACTCAAGGTCATCAGGGAACCTTTTAGCCTGTTTTATTCAATTCACATTTCTAGTCATGCCGAGATTTGCTACTCTGAGATCTGTATACATACAAATAAAACTACACATCTTAGAAGACTTGGCAATGAGAATTCTTGATGACTCGGAGTTAGTTGGCAGTTTTCCCCTCATATCTGCTACAGTTCAAATCATTCCATCTGTTGCCTAATTACAGAAAATGGCAAGGCTTTTTTTTTTTTTTTTTTTTTGACCCAGTAATTCCTTCTGTCTCCATTTTCTTACAGTTCAATAGGTCAAGCGGAACAGTGTTGAGATTCTGGCACCATGAGTCTTCATACGCAACTACCTGGGGATTTGCCCCTTAATTTAATAGACACCACACACCCATCCACCCACACCGCTCAGAACAGATGTCTGGAAATTGGGCAGGGTATAAATTAGTATAAATAAAGATATAGTCCAGTCATTGCTGCAATAATTCTGTGACCAGGAGCCATGCACCAAGGCTTCTTTCAGAACCCATGGGCTCTAAATGCAGTTACCAGGTGTTGCCCTTAGTGACAATGACTATGATTCTGTCTACCCCCCACCCCAGAACTGTGAATGCTGTCTCCATAATGTCCTCAGTCCCAGCCAACCCTGGAAGCAGTAGACCTGATCTGGGAATTGAATTGAAAACTCTTTGCATGGTAGTGCTCACAACTGCCACAGCGCTGCACTGAGCTACCTTGCGGCGTGTCCTCTTTTTTAAATATTATTCACATATATCTTTTAGATGCAAAGTTTTAGTTATTGCATAGACAAATAAAAAATTTAAACAGTTACTACTTCAAACTATTTGTCTTATTATTAGGTGGAGTCCGTGGAGTATGCTGTCTCTGTAACTCTAATTTAGAAATAGTTTAGAACATTGTGTACCCTGAATGTTACATAAAGCTGTCAGCAGTGATGGATGGGGAGGAAAGTACATGGCTTATATTGTTTGCTCACAGCACTAATTAAGTGTTGCTCTGAAAATCAGAGGATATGGATTAGAAATTAGTGGGGGCTGCATTATTTATTGCATTGCTATTATCATGCATGAATTCTTGTGCAATACTCCAATCAAAACCACACCACACCAATAATCCAAACATAACCTCACCATACCACAATCATAGGTCATTCAGAAAAAAAAAAATGCCTGATAGTCTATGATATTTATAAAGTAGCACATGTCAAACAATTCTATTTCTGATTCATCATTTTCAGTGATTTGATGTATTAGATATTTGATAGCAGGAGCCCCGAGGCAAAGACATTGCAGCTTGGAGGCAGCAGCCCCAGGAGAAGACACAGCGGCATAGAGGTTGCAGCCCCAGGAGAAGACACAGCAGCATGCAGGTAGCAGCAGCATGAGATGTGATGAGTCACAGCAGCATGAAGGCATCAGCAGGATGAGATGAGATGAGTCACCAGCATGGAGGCAGCAGCAGGATGAGATGATATGAGAAAAGATGAAACAGACACCAGCATCAGGAGCAGGACATGAGACATGAGACAAAGGCAGCAGCTGGACCATGACGAGAGACTGCATCAAGGAGGCTGGAGAACAGGCAGAACATCAAGGAGGCTTTAGAACTAAGCAGCAGGACAACTGTGGCAGACAGTAGGCTATCCCCTTCAGCAAACTGGCAAAAGACCTCTGTAGTGAGGATGGGCCCAGCAGGCTTTTTTCATCTAGCCGGCACAGGAACTCTTTCGAGAGGCCCGGCCAGGCTTGTTCTACAAGTCTTGTTTTTAGGTGTTACAGGGAATCAGTTGTGAATGTTTATGGTCCTTTGCAATTCCATGGCTTGCCACTTGAAGGTGGCATGTCTTTGGGAGACTTACCCCCGGGTCATCTGTCGGGCTGGGGACTGCTATGCAGCATACAGTCTTGGAATGCTGGAGAAGGCACTGGTGGAGGCACTGATATTCTCTGTAGAATCTGGGTGAGGATGCTGATGACGTGGCTTATAGATATTGCACTATGATGAGCGCTTGTGTATGGGCTGCTCTCTGGTCATGCATGTTCTGGGTCTGCCCATTGATAGCCCTCCTCAGGAGCGCTAGCTCTGCCCATATGTGGTGCAGGTGGACACCATGCCTCCTTTCCAACCGGTCCAGCTGCCCGTGTATTGAAGACTTGATTGGTGCCGGTGGAGGTGCTAGAGATGGTTCTGGTGCTGTACTGGTCATGGGCAGAGTAGAGGTTTGAGCCTCTAGAAGTGGCATGAGGTGGCTGGTGTGCTGCACCATCTTGGTTTGTGCTGCCTCGTGCTGCCATGTGGTCTGCTGGAACGAGGTTGTGCTGTCTCTATTTTGTGCCACTGAAGGCTTGGTTCCTCCATGAAGCTGGAAAGATTTAGGCTTACATTGAGTGGGCTTGCTGAGCCAAGAGCTTGCAGGATCTGGTTGTGCTCAGGAGCCTGCTGCTGCTCCTCCTTCTCCTCCTGCTCTTCCTCACTGAACTGTGTCTGAGCATCCATAAGCAAGGGAGCACAGGAAAGTGCTGCTGCACTGTTAGTCCCTGGCTCTTCACTTCTGGTCCCTGGGGCAGCACGGCTGGGACCAGCAGAGTCTTAGGCAAAAGTTATGGAAACAAAGAAAAAGACATAAGTACCAAAGTCAAGAGGTATACACATGCACCGTTTGGCATGAGATGCGCACTTTGGATGTCAATCAATGTGAGCATCTTATGCTAAATGATGTGCACAACTGTAGCAGCCTTGGCATTTACACGTGAGGTGAACTTACCGGCTCTGGCTCGCGTGGTGTTGGGCCACTCAGCCAGGCCCTTGAATACATCCTGTCCCAGCCGTAGCACGAGATGCTCCTCCATGGGCATCAGTATAACCAGACAAGAGGGCTCCTCCGCCAGTCTGCCGTATGTACCTATTGTGGTTCACCACCTTGGTTTTTAACTGACCCTTTATGTCCCAGTATCTGTGGGCCACCTGCTCCTCATTGCGCCTCACACCACTGCGCCTTGAGATTGTCTGGGTGATGGTGCACCAGATCTGGCCCTTGGCTGCCCTTGAGGTCTTGGCCACACAGTTGCCGAACAGCATGGCATAATTTTCCAGGATCCCAGCAATGATCATTTTGTTGTCCTTTGGGTTGAACTTCACCCTGAGATGAACGCACCCTGCTGCCTGACTGCCTGAAGGGTGTGCCACTTCCACTTCCAGAGAGGTGTCCTCCCTTTCCTCACTTTCACTCCCACTCCTTTCTCCCTTCCCTTCCTCCCTCCCCCTCTTACACCTGCCCTACCAACTCCCCTCCCCTCTGCCCTCTCTGTCTATCCTTAGCCTGTTATCTTCCTCCCACCGGACTCGCTTGCCTATCTCTTTCCCTCTCCTGCTTCCTCCTATCCCTTGCCCCTCCCAATCTCTACTCCTGTCCCTGTCCCTATTCCTACTCCTACTCCTTCCCCTAGCACTCCTGCCCTCATCCTCCCCTCCTTCCTCCCTCTCTTGTCCTCATGCCTCTCCTCTCCTCTCCTCGCCTCTCACGCTCCATCCTCTCCACTCCTGAATACCATCACACCTCTTCACCACTCCTCTTCCTCCACCTCTTCCTCCTCCTCACCACACCCCCCACCACTCCTCCTCCTCATCACTCCTCACCATGCCTCCTCCTCACCACCACCACACCTCACCACTCTTCCTCACAACTACTCCTCCTCCACCTCACCCAAACACAAAGACAGAAAGACAAACAGGGCAAACTAACAAAACCTTTCACACACACATAGATCAAGATAATAGATCAAGGGAAAGGGAAAAAGATGAGAAACAAACCACAGGACACTGCACTCAGAAATAACTAACTACCTCCAACCAACTATGAACTACCACCAACTCACCTACTTTTCTCTAGGGATGTGAATCGTTTTAGGACGATTAAAATTATCGTCCGATAATTTTAATATCGTCTTAAACCGTTATGGAACACAATACAATACAGATTCTAACGATTTATCGTTATAAATCGTTAGAATCGTGAGCCGGCACACTAAAACCCCCTAAAACCCACCCCCGACCCTTTAAATTAAATCCCCCACCCTCCCGAACCCCCCCCAAATAACTTAAATAACCTGCGGGTCCAGCGGCGGTCCGGAACGGCAGCGGTCCGGAACGGGCTCCTGCTCCTGCATCTTGTTGTCTTCGGCCGGCGCCATTTTCCAAAATGGCGCCGAAAAATGGCGGCGGCCATAGACGAAAAAGATTGGACGGCAGGAGGTCCTTCCGGACCCCCGCTGGACTTTTGGCAAGTCTCGTGGGGGTCAGGAGGCCCCCCACAAGCTGGCCAAAAGTTCCTGGAGGTCCAGCGGGGGTCAGGGAGCGATTTCCCGCCGCGAATCGTTTCGTACGGAAAATGGCGCCGGCAGGAGATCGACTGCAGGAGGTCGTTCAGCGAGGGTTCCGGCGCCTCGCTGAACGACCTCCTGCAGTCGATCTCCTGCCGGCGCCATTTGCGCCATTTTCCGTACGAAAACGATTCGCAGCGGGAAATCGCTCCCTGACCCCCGCTGGACCTCCAGGAACTTTTGGCCAGCTTGTGGGGGGCCTCCTGACCCCCACGAGACTTGCCAAAAGTCCAGCGGGGGTCCGGAAGGACCTCCTGCCGTCCAATCTTTTTCGTCTATGGTCGCCGCCATTTTTCGGCGCCATTTTGGAAAATGGCGCCGGCCGAAGACGACAAGATGCAGGAGCAGGAGCCCGTTTCCGGACCGCTGCCGTTCCGGACCGCCGCTGGACCCGCAGGTTATTTAAGTTATTTGGGGGTGGGGGATTTAATTTAAAGGGTCGGGGGTGGGTTTTAGGGGGTTTTAATGTGCCGGTTTTTCGATTTTTCGATTTTTCGATTTTTCGATTTTTTAACGATTTTTCACGATTTTTCACGATATTTTACCCCCCCAAACGGCAACAATACGATTCCCTCCCCCTCCCAGCCGAAATCGATCGTTAAGACGATCGAGGACACGATTCACATCCCTACTTTTCTCTCTTGTCTCCAAATGCCTGACACATCCTCAAAGAAGCAGCTGCAGGAAACTGGTATATATAAACTAGAAAAATAATGGGCCATACACTAATCTACGCACACCATGTAAAATGACACGTGATGGGCTGACGCAATGCACTATGCACTAATGCAACTTGCCACTCATAAATTGCCTATGTGATGCGGTTATCAGGAAATTATCCTAACCATGGTTTGTTTGTTTTTTATCGCGGGCACAATTTCTGTTATATTTATAGCAATTTGATGAATCTAGGCCATAGTTGGTTATCCGGATAACTTTAAGCAAGTATATTCAGCAGGATGTTTATCCAGCTGACTATATGGGACGAGTTATCCAGCTAATGTTAACCAGATAACTTGCCCAACAGCTGGCCTACTGAATATGGACCTCGAGATGTCCATTGAGTCTTTTTTTCTAATAGCGTAATAACTCTCGCTATGTAAAAATTCAGGGGACCTCAAAAAAAGAAATGTCTGTGCACCTATACACAGTTCTGCAGCAGTGAAAAAAATTAATTCTCTATGGCAAATATGGTAATCATCTATTCATCTTCACTCCCTGGATCATCACTTTCACCAGAGCTTCGAGTCACGCAATTCCCAAACGTTCTCTGCTTAGCTTAGGGCCTGATTCATCTAAATCTTTTTCCAAAGATACAGAATGGGAGAAAAGCCTCAGCAGATAAAATATAATCATGTCCAATATTAAAACATGGAGATGTGTGAACATTTCATGATGCCTAGATCCCTTCATTGATGCCGTATGGAGAAAGAGAGAAACATTAACGAAAATGTTGTGTCAGTTATACTTTATAACTGAAGTATAATAAGCAAAGGAGAGTGAAACTTAGAGAACTTGCTCTGTTATTTATGTTGTTTAATAAGCTGTAATTTTCGGGGGGGGGGGGAATTAAAATAAGAATATATATATTCAATAAAACAAAAACACTGGGTGAATTTTGCAGTGAAAATGGTGAGAAGCTCTCTCTTTCAGCAATAGTCTTCAAATATGATAGGGCTGATTCACTATTTAATTATTATCATTCTGTTGGGGAGCGCTAGGAGAGCGGTCCCACTTACCAAGAGATGTGTGTCCTTGGGCCACGGCTAGACCCCAGAGGAACTCCGAAGAAGTGCCATGGTAGGCGAGGCATGCCCGAGCATGGGCTGGATAGGAGCGAGGCTGGATTGAAGACTGGAGATACTGACCCTCCTCCGGACCTGCACGCTTTGGAAGACCAACAACGCAATGATGGTCTTATGAACAGTCCTCCGACCATTCCAAGCCCTTTCAGACCTGCCGCAGGGTACGGCAAGAAGCAGCAGGCCGGATGGAGGCCAGGGCAGCAAAGACTGGAACATGGAGATTAAGACGAGACTCAGGGACGAGGTACTTGGATGCACAGACGTAGACTCAGGCACAGACGTAGACTCAGGAACGAGGTTCTGGGATGCACAGACGAGACTTCGGGGTATATGGACAGTGGCGCGATCCCTCAGGGTCCCCTACTCAGCCAGTACTACTGGTCTGGTCACGGACCACCCTGTTCTACATCCGCGGGAACGGGACCAGCGCAGGAAGGAACAAGGTACTTGGTGTTACGCTTGGGCTCCGGTCAGGAGGCGTGAACACCACCCAGCAGGGTGGCTCCAGGTGGAGAGAGACAGGAAGCTAGAAACAGTGTCTGGTTCCAGGCTGGGTCAAGGCAGGCAGCAATAAGCAGTGTCTAGTTCAGGCTGGGTCAGAGCAGGCGGCAAGGAGCAGAGTCTAAGTTCAGGCTGGGTCAGGGCAGGCGGCAATGAGCAGAGTCTAAGTTCAGGCTGGGTCAGGGCAGGCGGCAATGAGCAGAGTCTAAGTTCAGGCTGGGTCAGGGCAGGCGGCAATGAGCAGAGTCTAAGTTCAGGCTGGGTCAGGGCACAGTAAGCAGGGCAAGGCAGGTCAGAAGGCCCGTAGGCCACACACACACAGAAGGCCCGTAGGCCACACACCATAAGCGGGGCAAGGCAGGTCAGAAGGCCCGTAGGCCACACACACACACAGAAGGCCCGTAGGCCACACACCATAAGCGGGGCAAGGCAGGTCAGAAGGCCCGTAGGCTCCACACACACAGACAGAAGGCCCGTAGGCCACACACCATAAGCAGAGCAGGGCAGGTCAGAAGGCCCGTAGGCCACACACACACAGAAGGCCCGTAAGCCACACACCATAAGCGGGGCAAGGCAGGTCAGAAGGCCCGTAGGCTCCACACACACAGACAGAAGGCCCGTAGGCCACACACCATAAGCAGAGCAGGGCAGGTCAGAAGGCCCGTAGGCCACACACCATAAGTAGAGCAGGCAGGTCAGAAGGCCCGTAGGCCACACATACACAGAAGGCCCGTAGGCCACACACCGTAGTCAGGGCAAGCAGGTCAGAAGGCCCATAGGCCACACATACACAGAAGGCCCGTAGGCCACACACCGTAAGCAGAGCAGGCAGGTCAGAAGGCCCGTAGGCCAGGTGAGAACAGCGAGGAAGGAGGCCCGAAGGCCGCGCAAGGAAAGGCCCGAAGGCCGCGCAAGGCAAGGAAAGGCCCGAAGGCCGCGCAAGGCTAGAGCAGGGAGCCCAGGAGAGCTCGATGCCGAAGCACCGAGGCAACTGTCAGGCAGGGTTATAAGGACACACCCAGAGCACAGAGTGGACAGATAAGATGGACTGGGCCTGTCCGGAAAGCCAGCACTAGAGGGACCCCTGGTGGTGAGGCGGTTGCACTGCAGCCAAAACTGTAACACTTGGCTTTCGGAAGACTCAGGAACAAGGTACTTGGCTTGCATCATGAAGCGCCCTACTCAGCCCGCCTGTGGGACTGGTCGCGGACCATGACATGGCTTGCCGCGGGGTACCAAGCTTGCAGAAGACTCAGGAACAAGGTACTTGGCTTTCAGAAGACTCAGGAACAGGGTACTTGGCTTTCAGAAGACTCAGGAACAAGGTACAAGGCTTGCATCATGAAGCGCCCTACTCAGCCCGCCCGTGGGGCTGGTCGCGAACCACGACATGACTTGCCGCAGGGTACCAAGCATACAGAAGACTCGGGAACAAGGAACCAGGGGTTCAGGAGAGCAAGACAGGATATCGGACTTCAGGATCAGGAGAAACAACAACAGAACTGGGTCACGGATATCAGGAACAAACATCTGGACTGGAACACAGATACTGGATCAGGAGACAGACCATAGGGCTGGAACACAGACATCTGAAACAGCAGGTGAACATCAGGACTGGAACATAGACAATAAGACAAGACGAGGAGCTCCAACGAAGAACAGGAAACACAGGACCTTGAAGAAGTGCTGGAACAAGGACGACTCCTGGAGCGAAGGACAGCAGGATCCCAGGAGTGTCAACTCCTTGTGAAGGCAAAGCTGGAATGGACGCTGAGCCCTTTTGTAGGGCTGACAAGGACAACGCCCAGGGAGGGGTCAGCAGAGGGCCACACCTGGCTGGCCCTTGAAAGGCTGGAGAGAGGCGCGCGCCCGCGCCTAAGGAGAGCTGGGAGAAGAGAGAGCTGGAAGCTGGTCTGGTGGCATCCTCAGCCACATGGAAGGCCGAGGAAGCACGGCAGGAGCGGGACAGCCCTGCCCTGAAGCTGCACTCGATGCACTCGAAGCTGCTGGAGCAGCTTCCAGCCATGAAGACGACAGAGCAGGAAGAGAAGGAAGGCTGCAGGACGAGCAGGCAGCTGTAGAAGATGCAGGCACCGGCAGGGACAGCCTCCCTGCCGGGCGAGGACCCGGACTGCAGCAGGCACCAGCAGAGACGGCCTCCCTGCCAGCTGAAGACCCCGGCATCTAGTGCATCTCGTCGGGGAAGAGCAGGAGCGGCAGCAGCTGTCACAGCCGCATGGGAGAGCTCCTGGTGGCCTGACCCTGCCGCGCAGGGCTGGAGGCAGCTGGGGAGGAGCCCAGCGATAGCGGCACACCCACCGCAAAGAGGACAATGACAGCGGCCCAACTGGCCGCATAGAGGTAAGGAGCCTGCCCGCGTTCCTCGCGGGCAGGACCACAACACATTCATTATTTTCATTTCTTATCTTATCTAACACCTTCCTGCTACGGTGACTGAGATGACTATAGTGCAATGGAGTTTCAGATGTATCAGAGGAATCACCAGAGGTTAATATCAAGAAGAGGGAAGTATAAAAAGAAATTCACCTTCCAACTAGATCTCCTAAAATGGATGAAGGGGTCCATTACTAGGGATGTGAATCGGGCTTTGGACAATTGAAAATGTCGTACGATATTTTTTAAATCGTCAGAAATCCGGGGCTCCCCCAAAACGATAGGAAAACCCCACAAAATTGTTCGTGGGGGTTCTCTTATCGTTTTGGGGGAGGGCGGGAAAAACGGCACATAAAAATAACCCCTAAACCCACCCCGACCCTTTAAAACTAATCCCTTAACTTCCCCCACCCTCCCGACCCCCAAAAAAACTTTTTACAGGTACCTGGTGGTCCAGTGGGGGTCCCGGGAGAGATCTCCCGCTTCCGGGCCATCGGCTGCCACTAAACAAAATGGTGCCGATGGCCCTTTGCCCTTACCATGTGACAGGGTATCCGTGCCATTGGCCGGCCCCTGTCACATGGAGGGAGCACTGAATGGCCGGCGCCATCTTTAAAAATGGCGCTGGCCAGCCAGTGCTCCTACCATGTGACAGGGGCCGGCCAATGGCACGGATACCCTGTCACATGGTAAGGGCAAAGGCCATCGGCGCCGTTTTTATTAGTGGCAGCCGACGGACCGAGAGCGGGATATCGCTCCCGGGACCCCCACTGGACCACCAGGTACCTGTAAAAAGTTTTTTTTTGGGGGGGGGGTCAGGAGGTTGGGGGAAGCTAAGGGTGTTCGTTTTAAAGGGTCGGGGTGGGTTTTTTGTTTATCGGCTCGGGCGCAGCCGAAAAAACAAAACCGCGATCGGGCCGGACGAAAAAAAAAACATGATGTGAATCGGAACCGGAATCAGAACCAATTCCGGTTCTGATTCACATCTCTATCCATTATCCAACCCAGTATTTCTGCCAGTGATATAGAGGGAAGGCAGAACCCAAAATGAAAGATTAAAATCAAATGAAATCAATGATCAAACAAAATAACAATTTAAAACAAGTTTTTAAAAATGTATTATAGCAATAAAATGTTCTTAAATCCGTTGAATACTATCAATAAACATTTCAGAATTAACAATGCTCATTCTGTGTGTAGCCCTTTTTTCTTGGAGTTTGATGATTCCAAAGGGCACACAAAAATATTTGTTTATCTCTAGAGCTCTCCCCTCCCACTTGTCCCCAAGGCATGGGTCCTTTTCTGTGAGGGTGAAGGTGGACCAGGTTGTGGGGTAACTTTCCTTTCAATGTGTTTGTTACTTTCACTCTCTCTATTAATCTGATGCTGGGCTAAGGGGCAGACAGGATGAACAGAGTGGGTATCCATCCATAAGGTTTACTGATTCTTCCAAAAAGTTAAATCAATGTCCAATCATTAATAAAAGGAGAAGTTACAGCTGCAGTTTTATTACATGGGCTTCTTCCTCTGAAAAGGAATATCCCATCCTTCTATGTAGGTTTTCCTCATCTCAAGTTCCCTGGGATTTATGATTACCAAACCTGTACTGACTGTATAAGGGATCCCAGGGGCAAGGGAAATCCTACAGGTGAGAGCATCCTCTTAGACACAGAAAACTCATAAGAACATAAGAAATTGCCATGCTGGGTCAGAACAAGGGTCCATCAAGCCCAGCATCCTGTTTCCAACAGAGACCAAACCAGGCCACAAGAACCTGGCAATTACCCAAACACCAAGAAGATCCCATGCTACTGATGCAATTAATAGCAGTGGCTATTCCCTAAGTAAACTTGATTAATAGCAGTTAATGGGCTTCTCCAAGAACTTATCCAAACCTTTTGTGAAGCTAGCTACACTAACTGTACTATCCACATCCTCTGGCAACAAATTCCAGAGCTTAATTGTGCGTTGAGTGAAAAAGAATTTTCTCCAATTAGTCTTAAATGTGCTACTTGCTAACTTCATGAAATGCCCCCTTGTCCTTCTATTATCCGAAAGTGTAAATAACCAATTCATATCTATTCATTCAAGACCTCTCATGATCTTAAAGACCTCTATCATATCCCCCCTCAGCCGTGTCCTCCAAGCTGAAGAGGCCAAACCTCTTCAGCCTTTCCTCATAGGGAAGCTGTTTCATCCCCTTTATCATTTTGGTTGCCCTTTTCTGTACCTTCTCCATCACAACTATATCTTTTTTGAGATGCGGCAACCAGAATTGTACACAGTATTCAAGGTGCGGTCTCACCATGGAGCAATACAGAGGCATTATGACATTTTCCGTTTTATTAACCATTCCCTTCCTAATAATTCCTAACATTCTGTTTGCTTTTTTGACCACTGCAGCACACTGAGCAGACGGTTTTAAAGTATTATCCACTATGATGCCTAGATCTTTTTTCCTGGGTGTAGTTCCTAATATGGAACCTAATATTGTGTAACTACAGCAAGGGTTATTTTTCCCTATATGCAACACCTTGCACTTGTTCACGTTAAATTTCATCTGCCATTTGGATGCCCAATCTTCCAGTCTTGCAAGGTCCTCCTGTAATGTATTACAATCCGCTTGTGATTTAACTACTCTGAACTCCTGAGTCTCACTGTTCAGTCTCAGTTACCCAGCCTGTGTCCTGCTTCCTTAGAATGGAGATCCAGTGGGGGTCCCCTAGCTTACTTTTTCAGCTTCTGCTCTCCAAACGTCATCAGATGAACTTCATTGAAGCCGGACTATACAATTTAGCTTCCTGTGAGGAGGGGTGGCCAAAAACTTCCTCAAAACCCATAAGGAGGAAAAGAAAAACTATCCAAGGTTAAAACCTCAGTCTGAGATGATGCTGTCACTGATGCTCCTTCTCTGGACTAGAAGGGTAACTACCAAACTTTCAGCTCCCTGGCCTTCAGATACTGATACTGATCATCACCAAAAGGGTATAGGGCTTCACACCAGTCAATTCCAAAAAAGAACAAATCTTACTAAAGTCTCTCTCAAAAGGAGGCAGACCTTCACAGGCAGGATGTGCCCTATGTGGACTCTCGTCTACAACAAAATTATGAGTTGGGTGTGTAGGTCTCACTCAACTTAGGGGAAAGCAAAACAGCTCCCAGTTCATTGAATGTTTAACCAAAATGGCCACACACTCTAAGGGCCTGACTGCCCCTGTCTGAACAAGAGTCAGACAGCCTCAGAGGGAAGTGCTGCAAATAATGGTCTGTCCCTCTAGCTGTAATAGCAATACAGGGATCTAAGTTCATCTAATGGGTTATTAGGGGTTTCCCACATATGACATCAATGAGGCGGCGAGCAGTGGCGACAATGCTGAGGGAGCACCGGAGAGGGATCACAGCCTGACAGGTCACATCAGAGCTACCCACCACAGCACCTGGGGTGAGCTGACAGTGTTTCCCCCCCCCCCCCCCCCCCGGAGCAAAGAGGGAGAGGAGGGAGTTGCCAGCTCCATCTCGGCTCCCTGCCTACAACCCGCCCATCTCCCCCGTCGGCATCAACGCAGTAGTGAGTGGCGGCAATGAAGGCAAGGGAGCACAGCCTGCCAGGCTGCATCAAAGCCACCCACCACAGCACCTGGGACATGCTGAGAGTGATCCCCCCACCCCAAAGTGAAGAGGGAGAGGAGGGAGTCACCAGCACCATCTTGGCTTCCCCGCCTACAGCCCACCCACCACTCACCCACCTCCCCCATCGACTTCAACCCAGCAGCAATGCCATAGGCACTAGTGCCGTGAGGTGCATGCACGAAGGAGCACAACAAAGGATCTTGCCCTTTGTGTTCCCCTTTGTGTATGCCTTCGTACACACTCTAAGTGCATTAATTCATTGATCCCTGGATTGAATACTACAAACATGGACCAGATGTGCTTCATTGAGCCCATACTAGGATGTGGCCTGAATGGGGATCTAAGGAGTGCCCCAAGTAAGAAGCAAAGAAAGATCACAAACTTAGTCTTCCCAAAGATAAGTACTAATGCTTCCACTATCTCTTCCTGTTTAATTTTTACTCTGCACCTATTAAATGTTCAGTCTATGTAAAAAAAAAATCCCTTTGATTAATGACCTTCTAGAAGATTTACAGCACACTATGTATCTGCTACTCATCTATGTGACCCAATATTAGCCAGTTCCTTGAAATAAGAACACCAAGTTATTACTCTGACAATCACAACCTTTATTAATCATTCACTATCAGATTAAAGCCAATACTAAAAAATAAGACTTGTTGAATTGTCAATTGAGACAACTATCATGCTAATTGATCTAACCGCTGCCTTTGATACTGTGGACCATAACCTGTTATGCCATCAAATGGGAAACATTGGGATTGCTGGCATGGTTCTCAGAAGGTTCACTTTATTTCTATCTAACAGAACATTCCAAGTCAAACTTTCCAGTGTGATTCAGGTTTTCCTCAAGGCTCAGCCCTCTCAGCAACACTATTCAATATTTATATGCTCCCATCGTGTAAATTACTGATGAATCTAGGAATAACTTTCTTCTTGTATGCTGACAACATACAGTTTTATGTCCCACTCTCCAGATTATTTGAAAATACAGCTTTGATACTCTCTACCTATATGAAAGCAATACAACAAGAACTATCGCAACTTAAACTGACATTAAACCCTAAAAAGACTGAAATAATTTGGCTGAGTAGAAACTTAATGATAGTTAAACCACCTGCCCTTGACTTGGGTAATTTTCAAATTAATCCCTCAAATCAAGTATGGGATTTAGATGTACAGCTAAATAAGAACCTCATAATGAAAATGCACATCAGGAAATTAATTAAGACAGGTTACTCCAAGTTGCGTATGCTGCATCGGTTGAAACCATTATTAACTTTTGAGGATTTCCATACTGTAATGCAAACTCTAACCTTCTCAAACCTTGACTACTGTAACGCCTTACTACTAGGTCTTCCAGCAAGTCACTTAAAACCACTACAACTATTACAAAATGCTGCAGTAAGGATATTAGGATCCAGGAAATATGATCACATTACACTTTCACTGATGTCACTGCATTGGTTACCAGTATCATTCAGAATCTACTATAAAGTATTAACGTTAAAATTCAATATCATTCATTCAATAACATCAACTTCTTAAGAGTGACACTACAATCTTACAATCCTCAATGAACACTAAGATCTCAAAATAAAGGACTACTGACTATTCCCATAATAGGGAGCACACATCTGACGCAAATAAGTGATCAAGTATTTTCCATAGTGCGTCCAAAGCTCTGGAATTCTATGCCTAAGACATTATGTATTTTTCCAGATAGAAAGAGATTTAAATGTGAATTTAAAACATGGCTATTCAAAAACTCAAATGATTTAACTTAAAAACATCAGAATATACAAAACCACAAAGACAAGAAGGATAAATAATAATAATTGAATCATGAAGAATAAATCAAATAAGAGAATGCAAGATTCTCAAAACAACTCACTAACGGGCCGATACAGTATAGTGCACTCCGATGTGGACCATAACCTGTTATGCCATCAAATGGAAAACATTGGGATTGCTGGCATGGTTCTCAGAAGGTTCACTTTATTTCTATCTAACAGAACATTCCAAGTCAAACTCATATGGAGCGCACTGTTAACCCTCGATTGGACGCGCGTTTTCGACGCGCTAGCATTACCCCTTATTCAGTAAGGGGCCGAAAACGTGTGTCCAATCCCCCAAAACCTAATAGCGCCCGCAACATGCAAATGCATGTTGATGGCCCTATTAGGTATTCCCGAGCGATTCAGAAAGGAAAATGTGCAGCCAAGCTGCACATTTTACTTTCAGAAATTAGCGCCTACCCAAAGGTAGTAGGCACTAATTTCTTCGGGCACTGGGAAAGTGCACAGAAAAGCAGTAAAAACTGCTTTTCTGTGCATCCTCCGACTTAATATCATGGCGATATTAAGTCGGAGGTCCCGAAAGTTACCAAAAGTAAAAAAAAAATAAAATTTGAAGTCGGCCCGCGGCTCGCGGGTCGAAAACTGGACGCTCAATTTTGACGACATCCGGTTTCCGAACCCGTGGCTGTCAGCGGGCTCGAGAACCGATGCCGGCAAAATTGAGTGTCGGCTGTCAAACCCGCTGACAGCCGCCGCTCCGGTCCAAAAGGATGTGCTAAGGATGCGCTAGTGTCCCTAGCGCCTCCTTTTACCTGTTTTTACCGCCAGGCCTAATTTGCATACTGAATTGCGCGCACAGGAGAGTGGCCTGTGCGCGTGCCGGGAGAGCGGGCATTCGCCCGCTCTGCCGCGGACTTTACTGTATCGGCCCGTAAGAAGTGAAAACTATCATTTCATTTTAATTACGCATATTCTTTGCCATATGTACTAGATCAATTAATATATACTAGTAAATTTCACTTGATAGATATTAATGCCTACCTGTGAATACTACTCTGTAACCAATCTTTGTTTGTTTTTGAGTCATAATTATGAATGTCACTTTGTAAACCGTTGTGATCTATACATGAAATGATGGTATATAAAATGTCTAAATAAGTAAATAAATAAAATAATAAAGACATTTTCTTTATCTTATCAGATTTCTATGAAGATTAGAAAACCAGAAACGGTATACTATAATCTAATTATTCTGAAAAACAGGGGGTTTATTTTTTATTTTTGATGTTTCTTTCAGATGTTAAATTATGTTCATATGCTGTTGATGTTATTTTTCAAAGAATTTGATTCTTTGTTTAACTTTTCTTTTCAGGTCTTCTTGTTTCTCCTGAAGAAGACTTACAGTAAATTGATGGTAAGTATTGTTCTGCACAGTTATGTCTATTTTTTAAACTCTCTTTTTCTCTCTATCTGTTTCTGTGTTGGTAGTCATTACACTCTTGTCTCAGCTCTTTCCTTCAATTGATATATTTTTACTCTACTCCTTTCTTTTCTCTTGTTTTCTTGTCTGTCCCTCTGTGTTTGTACATGTACAATTTCACTTACTGTTACCTCTCTTTACCTCTCTTTGTATGTAATGTATTAGAATAGTCAAAAGTTTTCTTTTGTCTAGCCAGACTTTTTTTTTATGTTTAGAGTATGTATATATTTAGCTGTATCCAGTTGAAGTTTAATTTGATAGTGGCCAGCTTCATTCCCCCCCCCCCCCCCCGCTTCACTATAGCTGGCTTTCAAAGCTGGCTAGCGGTTGATAGGCACAGCTGGCATAGAGGGGGGGGGGGGGGGAAGGCACTGTGTTGATTCTCTGTAACTCCCCTTTTTCTCCCCTTCCTCTTTTTCTTGGTTAAGTGTGTTGTCTCCTGAATCTGCAGCTGTATCTTCTCTCTTACTATCTTTAACTTAAAAAATAGCATGTAACCTTTCTACAGTACACTGCAATTTTTCCAGTGATCTTCTATTATATATCGCTTTGTGGTCCAAGATGAATAGTTATAAAATAACAAGAATGCAAGAGATCCAGCTCAAACAACAAGAGAATGTCTGTTAAACCTCTGGGGAAACCTCATATAGTGCCACTAGGGGCTACGAAACTGGTATATACAGCTCTGGAAGCGCTAAGGCTTTTTAATCATTGGAATCCCAGAGTAGATGATTCTTAGAAAAGCTATCATATGCATAGGAATAGAAAGCCCACTTAAGACCTTAGGTATATTATGTTATATTATGTTACCAGTCCTGTAGAATTACAGTCAGACTGTGCCAGGTTTTCTCATAGAGTATCTTATGCGATCTATGTGCAGTCCGACATTGCAATGTTTCGGAAGATCCTTCTTCAGGGATACAAGAACTGCTAGATGCCGGCAGATGCCACTGATAGATAACTTTGATTTTATGCAGGACGGTCACAGTGTCAGTATAGCCCAGACTTAAAACATGGTGCGCGGTGAAAACCTGCTGCATCCGTCTCCCATGTTTTAAGTTGAGATGAGGTGTTAGTGGTAGTTTAGGGGTCAGATTCACAATTAAAGTGAGATGTATGAACAGCACAGTACACTTTGGTGAAGATTTGCCGTCATTTGGAGTGAGGAAAGTCTCACAAAGATGAAATTTCTACTATGTTCTCTCACCCTAGCATGATGGACTCTATAACAGGGTACCATCAAACTAGGGTGAGAAAACATAGTACAAATTTTCATCTTTTTGAGACTTTCCTCACTCCAAATGATGTCAAATCTTCACCAAGGTGTACTGTGTTGTTCGTACATCTCACTCTACATGTGAAACTGGCCCCTAAACCACCATTAACACCTCACCTATCAGGTAGCCCTCCTATAGAGATATAAATAAGTGCACACAGTGAGGGCCTCCCTAGAGGTGTTCTCTCACTCTCTCTCTTTCTCTCTCTCTGCCCGGAAATGGCCATTTTGGACATATTGCGCAGCTTATGCCAGGGAAAAAGCTATAGTTATTTCCAGTGCGATAGCATGTGTTATGATATCACATGGTGTGATATGGCCTTAATTTTACTAAAACCCACCCAAACCCCTCCCCCGATCCCATTCCCCTTAAAAATTTTCATATGCGCTATTATACTTTTTGCATGCATTATGGCATTAACATGTGTGATAACGCATTAATGCCCACATTAACACCATAACACATTTTGATAAATGATCCTATAAGATTGATAATAATAAAATAATATTGTAATACTCTGGTAATATATCCCTCAGATATTTTTTTTACCTTGGGATAGACCATTAAAATAATATTCCACCATATGTGTGAATATTTATGCAATTCCAATAGGTCTTTATTATGTATGGATGTCACACTTCAGTTATTCTCAATGTCACTCTCTTTGTCTAAAAAGGCTGATGTCTAAAACTCACATCTCATCCAATGCTTAGTTATTAACTAATCTATCTTGAGTCCTACCTTGAAAATAATTTGATTCTCAAGTTTACAATCACTTAAATATTACAATCATGCACATACCTCTCTCTGATACTGGGTTGTGTAATTATCCTTAGAGGTTGCATTCGTTTGCAACGTATTGGCAATCCACAATGTATATGCCATATTCGTTGTATTCGTGGGGGTCACGAAACGTATGGCGAACCCCCACGAATACAACGTATCACTAACGAATAAACTCCTACCCTCCTGACCCCTCCAAGACTTGCCAAAAGTCCCTGGTGCTCCAGCGGGGGTCCTGGAGCGATCTCCTGCACTCGGATTGTCGGCTGCCGGTATTCAAAATGGCACCGATAGCCTTTGCCCTTACTATGTCACAGGGGCTACTGGTGCCATTGGTCAGCCCCTGTCACATGGTAGGAGCACAAGATGGCACCAGCTAGCGCTGAAGAATGGAGACTGTTGGCGGCCTCCGGGTCGTGAAGAGGAGCTCCAGGGTGGACTCCCGGCCACAGAAGAGGAGCAATGATGGCAGCACTCCCAGCCGCGAGAAGGTCCCACGTCGGCAGCCTCTTGGCCGCATGAAAGCACGGTGGCAAGTTCCGCCATGCAGGATGAACATGGGTGGCCTCCAGGCCATAGAGGAATGGCGTCAGAGGCCTCCTGGCCGCACGAGAAAAGAAGGACGTCGGCGGCTCCTGCCGCAAAGGCAGAGCAAGGATGGCGGTGTCCTGCCATGGCAGCGGCAGCGTCTAGGCCACAAGGCAAGACAGCAGCTGAAGCCGCAGGACAACAGTGTCGGGACAGCTGGAAAAAAGGTGAAAGACTGCTTGTGGGCTTGTCCCACAAGCAGAATCATAACACTCTGGAATGTTTTATTAATAATAGGCAAATTATGCCATAACACAATAGTGTTCTTACACCTGGCTTATTACATTGTTTTTTTTCATGGGATGACTCCATTACCTGGGCATCTGCCCATTTGCATACACTAACAGTTTAAAATATTCTTGAGTACTGCACAAAGAAAATCCAATGGCTTGGACTAAGAAAATCCAATGGACTGGAGTTAAATTTGCACAATGATGTGTTTTTTAAAATAAATTTCCCCTTAGAATTTATTCTTTAGTAGGGATGTGAATCGTGTCCTCGATCGTCTTAACGATCGATTTCGGCTGGGAGGGGGAGGGAATCGTATTGTTGCCGTTTGGGGGGGTAAAATATCGTGAAAAATCGTGAAAAATCAAAAAATCTAAAAATCGCAAAACCGGCACATTAAAACCCCCTAAAACCCACCCCCGACCCTTTAAATTAAATCCCCCACCCTCCCGAACCCCCCCCAAATGAGTTAAATAACCTGCGGGTCCAGCGGCGGTCCAGAACGGCAGCGGTCCGGAACGGGCTCCTGCTCCTGAATCTTGTTGTCTTCAGCCGGCGCCATTTTCCAAAATGGCGCCGAAAAATGGCGGCGGCCATAGACGAACACGATTGGACGGCAGGAGGTCCTTCCGGACCCCCGCTGGACTTTTGGCAAGTCTCGTGGGGGTCAGGAGGCCCCCCACAAGCTGGCCAAAAGTTCCTGGAGGTCCAGCAGGGGTCAGGGAGCGATTTCCCGCCGCGAATCGTTTTCGTACGGAAAATGGCGCCGGCAGGAGATCGACTGCAGGAGGTCGTTCAGCGAGGGTTCCGGCGCCTCGCTGAACAACCTCCTGCAGTCGATCTCCTGCCGGCGCCATTTTCCGTACGAAAACGATTCGCGGCGGGAAATTGCTCCCTGACCCCCGCTGGACCTCCAGGAACTTTTGGCCAGCTTGTGGGGGGCCTTCTGACCCCCACGAGACTTGCCAAAAGTCCAGCGGGGGTCCGGAAGGACCTCCTGCCGTCCAATCGTGTTCGTCTATGGCCGCCGCCATTTTTCGGCGCCATTTTGGAAAATGGCGCCGGCTGAAGACAACAAGATTCAGGAGCAGGAGCCCGTTCCGGACCGCTGCCGTTCCGGACCGCCGCTGGACCCGCAGGTTATTTAACTCATTTGGGGGGGGTTCGGGAGGGTGGGGGATTTAATTTAAAGGGTTGGGGGTGGGTTTTAGGGGGTTTTAGTGTGCCGGCTCACGATTCTAACGATTTATAACGATAAATCGTTAGAATCTCTATTGTATTGTGTTCCATAACGGTTTAAGACGATATTAAAATTATCGGACGATAATTTTAATCGTCCTAAAACGATTCACATCCCTATTCTTTAGTATATTCTAAGATTTTCTATGAAGTCTCTGAAGTTATAAATTGTTTTAAACCCACTTTCAAAATGTGGTCATTTGTCTCAATGTTGAAATAACTTTTTATGCATAGAAATTTATAATTTAAAAATTATTATTGGGGCTTTATCCTTCTTTATACAATCACTTGGGGTTATTTTAATGGTTTTCTTCTTTTTAGTTGTTTTCAGATCCCTTTTTCCAGCATTTTAAATCACTACTATTTTATGCAAAACTCTATTTAAAGGCAGATTGAGGGTTTCTAATTTCTCCTTTAATGTTCCCAGTACTTATTTTAATTTGATTCAATTTATTTATTATGTTTTTGGTGGTGCAGGGATCACCAGGGGTGCTTCCTGGGATCTACAAACCTAGTAGGAGCTTCCTTAAGTCCTCCCCACCTGAATGTGGGTTTTTGCTTGATTTAATTTGGGCTTATTTCCATTTTGATTGAATTTAGCCCTGTTTCTGCTGCGAAAATGAAAGTGACATCATCATCACTCTTTCGGCATACCCAGCAACCATTTTTTTACCCTACTGGGGGCTTTCTCAGGGCCCTTGATGCTGAGACAGCAGCAGGGTTCCCATGGCTGCCACTACAAAATGAAAGGGGCCTGTTGTAGCCTTTTGAACCACCACAGCCCAGACCATAAATACTGCTGGCTCCTTTTGCACAGCTGCAGGAGACAGCAGGACCCTCCTACAGCTGACTTACAGCAGCCCATGCCTCTCTCTGCCTCCTTACTACTGTGGGAGACATCAGCTCTTCTGTGGTAGTATTGCACAAGTCTCCAGCAGCACCACCTCTTCTTCCCAAAATCCCTTGCCTAAAAAAAAAATGTCTTCTATGGGCTATGACAGCTCCATCAGCAGCCGTTCTCTTACCATCCCGGACAGCAGCAAAGGAACAGCCATGGCCAACATCCCTTTTACCCAGGTTAGCAACATCCCTTGCACCCAGGTTAGCAATTTATTTTTATTTTTAATTTTATTTTTGCCCCATTTTATTTTGTTTATTTAAATTTATTTTGCTTTTAATTTTGTCCCCCAACTTTAACTTCTGGTTTACTGAACTTCTAAACTAGGTTGCTCAAAATAACAATGTATTGTATTATGAACAATACAGCAAATAACAGACAATCTTAGCTTAATGGATCTGTGTGTACTTCAAAGGGGTAGCACAATATGGAGCTGATGTAATATGCCATGCTAAAGCTAGTGCAGCTTTTTATTCCTGTTTAGATATAGGATTTGTAGCACTAAAATAACTCCAGCATGTAAGAGTGCCAAAAAAAACACATGGTGAACAGGAATAAAAAGTCATGCTAGGATTAGTGAATCTCCATGCACATTGCAGAGCAATGAGCTTATTAACTATCACCCTGCAATGCAAGGAGGAGCACTAAAGGACAGGCACCATAGAATGGATTGTTTTAATGAGGGAAATGTAACTCCTGGGTCAGAGCAGGAGTTAAACTTCATGTGGCAGAGCAGGCTGAGTGGGCTGAGAAGGCAAAGTGGGCAAAAACCCTTTCTCTGGCCCACCCACGATCATGACATCTATATTCCCTCCTGATGCCCCCTCCCCTGCAATTCCTTTCAGTGCACCAGGCTAGCTGAGTGGCAAAGCAGTCCCTCCCACCCAAGTAAAAAATTAGGTAGTGGCCGAGGGTATCTCCTCGCCCGAGTTAAAGTTTGGCCTGGAGATGAGGGCTGAGTGACAAACTACCTCCCGTCCAGCACCCAAGTTAAAAAGTAGTAGCCAGGGCCCCTAAGTTCCCTCAGACTTCCCAACCTCTGCCAGAGGAGCAAAAGAATTTACCTCCTTCCACCCAGCAGCCCAGTTCTGCTCTCAGCTCAAAATTAATGTATTTTCTTCACTGGCTGTCCAATGATTGGTCTCTTGACTGACAGCTGACAGTGAAAGGGCTAATCCCAATTCAGAATGCTAGTTCTGAAATGGCTGACAGGAAACACAGGAGGAGGCATCGTACAGGATAAGTAAGTATGAAGGGGAATATAAGGAGTCCGATATGATGGTTGGGGAGTGGGTTAATGAGTAGGCATGGGATAGATAAGAGGGTGGGTGGGAGGAGGTTAGTGAGTGGGTGAGTCAGTGAGGGGATAGAAGGCTGATAGATAGGTAGGTGAGGGCTCTCTGGTCTTGAGGCAGAGTTCCTCTGTTTCAGAGGTTCCAGGACAGTCGCTCTGTCTTGGGGATCTCAGGGCAGAGGTCCTCTGACTCAGGGGTCCCGGGCTAGTCGTTTTCTGAAGTGGGGATCCCAGGCTGGACCAGAGAGCCTTCAGTTTTTTGAAGTTATAAGCAGAAGTCAAGTTTAATGCACTTTTTAACTATATTATCATTTTAAGCATGCCTGGCCGATGTAAAAGGCTGCACTAAGCTTGGTACACCTTTCTACTCCCATTTTTACCTGCCTTTTGTCTTAATGCCTCTTAATGCCACCACAATTCTCTGTCCACTCAGTACTCGCTGACCTTATCCAACTCTTTTGTCAAACATGCCAAAACATTTGCTTTTAGCATTCAAAGTTTTGAACTCATTTGAGTTCTACATTGTGGTTGCATTCCTTGTCACCATGATGTAAGCACTGACCAATTATAGGTTTACTGTGTTCCGACCAATTATAGGTTCACTGTATTTAAGTTTAACAGATGGCTCAGGTCATCAAGGACAGGCTGAGTCTGTTCTTTTTTCTTTTCTTAAATTCCCATTTTACTGCAAAAAGTGATGGTTAGTTCATTTTTTCCTTACAGGACTACAGATACCGGAATATAACAGACCAAAACAGAGCTTCTAAACTAACAAAAGAAATATATGATGTAAGATTTCCAAACTGGTGCTTCTTTACTTATAAAAAAAAAAAAGAATTGAAATGAGATTTAACTATACAGGAGACGACCCATCCCCATATAGTGATGGGGAGACCACAACCTGGGTGGTGCTCTGCCTTCGGATCCTGGGAAGCAGCTCAGAGAGATAGGATGGAAGCTGGGAGGTGGGCCAGTGACTATTAATATAAGTATGGTGCCCACCCTTTCTTTCTTTGAGAAGAGGGAGGGGAAATGGGGATTCCAGATGCAGTGCTCTTTTTTTTTATTTCAGAAGAATTGGGATTTGGTTGTTGTAGTACTATTATTTTTAAATGAGGAAGAATGAGGATGGGGATTCAGCTGCAGTACTTTTTTTTTTTTTTTTAAAGAGGAAGGTTCAAGGGGGCATCCTGGGTACCGGCAACTGTATTTTTTATATGCAGATTGGGAGGGAGGCCTATTTAGTCAACCTGAGTTACCGGAAAAACGTTCTGTGGGCAGCGCTGCATATCAATGCTGTCCACACAAAATAAACACTGCCCCAGAAATATGGCCTGTATGTCACTCTTTTTTACAGAGCAAATATTTGGCGGGCAACAATTTGCCCAGAAAAAAATGATCTGGAGAGCAGGGAGAACATATTAATCCTTAGAGTTTGTCCAGTTAACTACTTAATAGGGTCATTCATCAAAGTGTGTTATGGTGTTAATGACCGCGATAACCCATGCGATATTTACCATAGCACATGGAGCGAATGCAAATTTGGCAAATTTATTCAAAGGGGCGGGATTAATGAAAATGAGGGGCATTATCACACTCTGCGATAGTGTAATGAACAGCACAGTACACCTCAGTGAAGATTTGATGCCATATGGAGTGAGGAAAGTCACACAAAGATGAGATTTCTACAATGTTCTCTCGCCCTAGCTTGATGGACTCTCCACCAGGGTACTATCAAGCTAGGGCGAGAAAAATTTGAAGTAATCTCATCCTAGTCTGACTTTCCTCACTCCAAATTACGTCAAACTTTCACTGAGGTGTACTGTGCTGTTCATACATCTCACTCTGCATGTAAAACTGTCCCCAAAAAAACCCTACACCACCACCAAAACCTCACCTCTAGTACTAGCTGGCCCTCCTATTGTGATATAATTAGTTGACTACTATGAAGGCTTTATAAAGAGTGTCTCTCTCTCTCTCTCTCTCTCCAGGGTGTGAATACTTTAACACATGTCACGATAATCTACCTGCATGCAGTGTGGTAATTCTAAAATTATCGGGTGTTATCCAAGAGAAAATTATAGGGGTAGATTTTAATAACATTCGCGCATGCCTCCATGTGCGCTCGCTACCCGGCGCACGGACATGGATACGCAATTTTATAACATGAGGCCCGGTTCTTGTGCACAAAACAGGGGTTACACGCGCGATCGGGCCCCTTCTAAAATGCGCATGGCTTGCGCAAGGTGTGGCCGCAAATGTAACCCCCGGATTTTACACGCAGGGGGGGTTTGAAAATTTGGCCGATAGCATTTTGATGAACCGAGGCCTAAGTTACCTAGAAAAACCCTTTGAATATTGACCTCTCTGGGGTAAATTTTCAAAGTATTAAATGGGGGGGGGGGGGGGGGTGCGTGTGTAAAAAAAGCGTATGCGAACATAAATAGAATGTACACACCTATATGATATTTAATAAACCTCATAAGTCCACGTACTTGCAGTATCATGCATAAATGTTAACAGGGAACAAGGGGCAATTTAAGTTTGTGCTGCGGCAGGGTTCACAATTACGCATGCAGGTTGCTATTTTGTAAGAATGCGTGCATACTGAGCTTGTCAGAGCACATTAACACCTGCATAATTGACTCGTACAACTGAAATTAACCTCATGTTTTTAGCATGCGTAAGAAGGTTTTACTGTGCACAGGCCCTTTCATTGGAAAACTATCATCATTTTTATGTTGCTAATACATTGAAGAAATATTCAATAGACCACTCAATTGCAAGGTACACATGTACTTTTAACAAGCATAGGGCCTGATTTTTAAAAGCATTTACATGCATAACGTTGGGTTTTACACATGTGAAAATGTACTTTATCCAAGTAAGTGGGCTTTTCAAAAAATGCTACCATAGGTGCCATTAAATTGTCCATAGGATTTACCCATTTACCAGGGATGTGCAGAGCAAAATTTTATGTTCATATTTTTTATGTCCGAAAGGGGGTCCCACTTGCGGCCAATATGGACATAAAAAAAATCCAATGAGTTGGGTATATGTACATATGTGCAAAAAAAAAAATTAAACCCCCTCACCCTCCTTAATCCCCCCCCCCAGACTTACCACAACTCCCTGGTGATCGAGCGAGGAGTGAGGACGTCATTTCTGCAATCCTTGGCGAGAAGCATGTGACGTCGGTGGCACGTCGAGTGACGCGGCGTCACGTGATTCCCGGCTCGTTCGCGCCGGACGGCTCGTTCGGCCCAAAAAGAACTTTTGGCCAGCTTGGGGGGGCCTCCTGACCCCCCCAAGCTGGCCAAAAGTTCTTTTTGGGCCGAACGAGCCGTCCGGCGCGAACGAGCCGGGAATCACGTGGCGCCACGTCACTCAGACGCGACGTCACGTGATTCCCGGCCAGCTTGGGGGGGCCTCCTGACCCCCCCAAGCTGGCCAAAAGTTCTTTTTGGGCCGAACGAGCCGTCCGGCGCGAACGAGCCGGGAATCACGTGACGCCGGCGTCACTCGACGTGCCGCCGACGTCACATGCTTCTCGCCAAGGATTGCAGAAATGGCGTCCTCACTCCTCGCTCCATCACCAGGGAGTTGTGGTAAGTCGGGGGGGGGGGGATTAAGGAGGATGAGGGGGTTTATATTTTTATTTTGGCTCAACAATCGCGATTTCCCACATATCGAACATATCTATGTTCGATATGTGGGAAATCCGATCGTTTATGTCGAATCAATTTTTTAAGTAAAAAAAAAATATGAGTTGCGTTTTACTAATGCGGTCAATCCGAATGCACACCCCTACCATTTACTACCCTTAACAGAAGCATGGGGTAACCTGCACAGAACAGCAGTTATTACCATGGGAAGCTTGCTGGGCAGACTGGATGGACCATTTTGGTCCTTTTCTTCCATCATTATTATGATTATGACTATGTAGGTGCACTTTACTTGAGTAAATGGCTTTTGAAAATTGCTACGATTGTAGTTACATTTACATGCTTAACGCCTTTGAAAATTCACCTGATAATTTGCAGCCTGTAGTTTCTGTTTGAAAATTAACAAACATAATCTATATGCAAAACATGCAAACGTTGTGCATACTTTGTGTCTGTCATTGATGTAGTTGACCAAGAAAGAGGTAAAAATAGTGCACAGATGTTAGAAAATGAATGGCCTGATTTTAATTCCCCAGCATGTGCAAAAAACTGGAGATATGTGCGAGGCCAGGCTGTGTGCGCACCGAGCGCATTTTCAGAGCGGCCCAGCTAAGCGCGAATGTCCCAGTACGCGTAGAAGAGCCAGGTTTCTAAAAAGAGGCATGACAGAGGCAGGGACTGGGCAGGGAGGGGGCGGGGCGCCGGCGCACGCATGTTATAAAATACAATTCCCGCGTGCACATGCGTGCCAGATTTTAATGTCCACGCAAGAATGTGTGGGTGGGTGGCCTCCTTCATGCGCGGGGACTGGTTTTTCAATTACGTGCGGCAACTCAATCAGACTTTTTGCCAGTCTGCTCCAATAAAGGAGCGGACTGGGAGGGAACTTCCCTACCCTCTACCTAACCTTCCTCCCTTTTCCCTTCTCCACCCCGACCCCTAAATCTACCCTAGCTAACCCTTTTTTTTTTTTTTTAAACTTACTTGCTCTGGAGCAGAAGTTATGCACAGCTAGCATGCACTTCACTGGGACAGCGTCCAATGGCGCTGTCGCGGCCCGATCCCACCCCGGCCCCCCCATTTCTTCTGGCCTGGCACTTCTGCACATATCAGGGGTTACGCCCGTAGCTAGGCCTTTTCGAAAATGTGCGCGGCACACGCAGGGCCCAGCCACGCATGTAACCCCCGAATTTTATGCAAGCAGAGCTGTTAAAATTTGGGCTAAAGAGAAGAGGGGGATATTTAGACAGCCAAATTTACCTGCGCAAATGCCCATTGACCCAGATAAAAAGCTTTTAAAATTTCCCTCTAAATGATGTGCTGATGAGATATCACTAATCATACAGGGGGGCAATAATCAGATATTTTTAGATAGGCAAGTTCGTGTTTATCCTTCTAAAAATGCAGTCTGATTACTGACCCTTCCCCTTACATAGTAACATAGTAATATAGTATTGATGGCAGAAAAAGCCGAAGTGGTCCAGCAGTCTGCCCAGCAAGTTTCTTATGGTAGTAATCGCCATGCCATGTAGGTTACCCCCATGTTTCTGTTAAGGTTAATAGCAGCCACTCTGTGCAGATTACCCCTAAGTCATATATTAACATAGCTACTGTAAAAGTAGGGTCACAAGTTTGAATCCAATTCCCTCCCCCTGCCATTGTATTGGAGAGTGTTGCAGTTGCATCAAAAGCATCAAAGCTTATTGGTTAAGGGTAGTTATCCCCACGCATACATATTACTGCGGGTAAACATACTCACACAGCCCAAAGTGCACATATTCTTTACCCGTGATAAAAAGTGGGTGGGGTCAGTTTGGGGAGAGGTAAAGCATTTATTTATCTGTTTGTTTATTGTCTGAGCATTTTATAAACCAACATTCCAAAGGAAAATCACAACGGTTTTCATTATCAGCATTCATATTCTTGATGAACAATCACATACTGTGTGGCAGCATTCACATTCTAGATTAACATCATAACAAATACATATTCCAGTTCATATTCATACAAATTCTAGGACACTGCATTAACAGCTATATAGTCTGGACTATATTTATACATTTTTGGTCAATACAAAACCCAATACTGATTCTGCTAACATTACAGATTATTACTTCTTATTCGCTCTATTGCTTTTGTCTCTGGTACTGATGTTGGAAATATCATTGTATTGTTATTTTACATTAGATCGTATGCCTTTCTAAAGAGCCACTTTTTCAGTTCTCGCTTGAAACTCTTACTTTCTGTTATCTGACATAAAGATTCTGGAAGAGAGTTCCACAGCTTGGGGCCTGCTATGGAAAACATTCAGTCTCTTATTTTCCTTAGGTGTGTCTTCCTAGTGGAAGGCACCGTTAGTAGACCTCCATTTGTGCTCTTAGGGCTCTTTGTGGTGTGAAATGTTGAAGTGTCACTCCTAATAAGCATGGGTTAATATTGTTGATGATATTGAAAATTAGAGTTAATACTTTTTAGTGAATTCTGGATTGTACCAGAAGCCAATGCAATGCTATCAGAGAGGGGGCAATGTGTTCGAATTTCCTTGTCCCTAGTAATAGTCTAGCAGAGTCATTTTGAAGTAGTTGTAGTGGTTTTAGTAGACCCAAGGGCAGGCCTAGTAATAGGGAGTTACAATAATCCAAGTTTAAGAATATTAGAGTTTGTAGAACAGTGCAGAAGTCCTATGTTGTTAGCAGTGGTATGCATGGAGATTGCATTTTCAAATCTCCATACTTATTTTCCAACACATTCTTTGTACCTGCTTCAATGCAGGGGCAAAGTATGCATTATGCACACCAGAGGGGTTTTCTAAAGGAGGTTCTGCTTGCAGTACCTCGGGTACTGCGTGCCTGCAGGATCGAGAGCTATGCAGGAAGATTCATCAGTGCCTTTCCCAGGAAAATAAAACTCATGCTATACAGACCAGGCATACATAAATGTACAGACTTACTTTGCAGACCTTTCACCCAAATTCTACTAAGATTTCTAACTTTTACAATAGACATTGAATACACATTATTCCCTTATACCAATGCTCACTGATCCAGGACTGAACAGATCAAATAACAGGCAGAGCTACTATGTATTGGGCTAAAAAGGATCACAGCTGCAGTGAGCAGTGAAATGCATGTAGGAAACAGATGCTGTAAAACTGGTCATTCTGCTTTAGTTCATGGAAAATGTGTGCCCATTGATAGGCAGAAATGAAATTAACTGTCCTAAATGTCTACCAGGGCTTTAGCAATTTGACTATGTGGCTTGAAGCCTTTATTACTGTTACTGTATCTAGAATTTTGGTAATTTTGAGTCTCTTGTTCCACATTCTCAGGAACCTCACATTGTGTGGGTGGTAACAGCTGTTAAAGCACAATATGTCTTTAACAAAATCTGCCTGTGACAGAGATTGCATTCTATTCTACAATGTGATTACACAGAACTGCAGAGTTCAAGATGAAGGTGTTTTATTTCTATATTTAAAATATTTTTTTTTAATTGCTGAAATCAATAATATTCAAATTACAGAGAGTTTGTTTTTCAAAGGCATTTAGCCAGATAACTTGTTAGTTCTCTGGATAAATGCTGACTTTTTAATATTGCAGGCACTTATCCAGTTATTTTAGCTGGATGAATTTGGGGGGTATTCCAGGGCAGAGCTGAGACAGCCGTATAACTTATGTGGCTAACTGGAAAAACCCTATCCCTACCTCTGCAAGTAAAGTATCCTTGCATGCAGCCACTGACGAGTGCTGTGTTATTTCCCATTCACAGTAAGTTTAGTCCTGGAGGCATGAGGTCTCCACTGCACACACCGAGTTCTGACCCTGGACAACAAGATTGGACCAGACCGGTACCAGATAAACTCACAGCTCTTCATTTGTAAGAAGGGTAACTAGGAACTATAAGTTCCTAGAGTTAAGGAAGAGCCAGAGTGCAAAGTTTCATCCAAAACATGATGCCCCCATGAATGTGGTACACGCAAAATTTTATAAATTCTCTTCACAAAATCCAGTACACATAGGGGCATATTTTTAATCCAACGCGCGCGGGGTACATTTGTGCGTGCTACCTGGCATGCACAAATGTACACCCGATTTTATAACATGCGCACGCTTCCATGCGTATGTTATAAAATCCAGAGTCGGCGCGCGCAAGGGGGGTTGCATCGGGAGGGTTGCATCGGGTTGCATCGGGAGGGTTGCATCCCCTGAGAACTGGACTCTGCTACCCCTGAAAGGGAAGTACTCTAAAATTACTATTTTCATAGAAATGCTACTACTATCTAAAAAATAAAATATTAATACCGGAGAGTATATTTTATAGAAAAATTGTTCTAAAGAAAAAAACATAAAAAAAGAAAATATGAGTGGACTGTAAAGACCTATGATTAAAGATGATCCCTTAAGCGGCTTGAAAAAGAGCAGAAATGCCCAAAAAGACTGCGGGATGTTATGAAGGTCTATAAAACAGTAATGGGATTTAGTTTCAAAACTTTGATTCTGTTGAAAAACGTAAAGGTAATGGTTAATTGAGGTCAATTCTCATATAAGTGAGATAGAGCATGTGTGTGATTGAGAGCTTGTGTATAAGTGAAATAGAGCATGTGTGTGATTGAAAGCCTGTGTGTAAGTAAGAAAGAGCGAGAGCATTGTGTGATTGAGAGAGACTGGCCAGAGAGGTGACGTGTGTATGTGTGAAAAAGACTAATCAGGGAGATTACTGGTGTGTGTGTGTGTGTGTGTGTGAGAGAGAGAGAAAGAGAGAGAGAGAGAAACTGGTTGGGGAGATGATTGGTGTGTGAGAGAGAAAATGGTCCTGAGGGTGTGACTGGTGTGTGTGTGTGTGAGAGAGAGAGAAGAGACTGGTTGTGGTCCCTAAGGAAGAGGTCTGTGAGGACAGCTTCAGCAGCTACTGCTGCTTCTGGTATGGCCTGCAAGGGAAAAGAGTAGGAGAACTGCTGGAGAGGGTAAGTAAAGGTGGCATTTTAAGTTCAATTTTTCTTGATTGACTACTGTTTTAATTATTGGGTAGTATGTGATGTGTCTGCTGTTTGAAATATTTTATTGGTGTTTGGTAAAGCTTTCAAAATTTGCATGAGTCTTTAATTATTGGATATTCTATTCACCAGCTGTTTTGAAGTTATTTTATTTGTATGATTTTATAATTATGATTAATGATTTATATATCTTTACTTTATTGATTTGTTTCACGAGGAATGGTGAAATTTTTGTTTTTCCATTGTTACACTGTAAAGAGTCTGGCGTGATTCGTTTTACAGTTCAGTTTTTGTCTGCACATTTCTATTTATACTTTATGTGGCTTTATTCTGTATTTGGTGAGGGTTTGAGTTCTGCATGCAAAGACTGAGATGAAGCATTCTTTTAGTATGTGGTTTCTCTGTAGGGATCTGTAGTAGCTTGGCCTGTTCTGTTTTCCTGATAGGAGGTGTATTGATATTTTAGATTCTGGTGTAATATTTGTGGTATTCTTTTTCATAGGTAGGGTTGTTATTCTTTGAGTGTTGGCAGATAGTACAGTGTTAATAAGGGAGGACCATGCCGAAATATATCATAATATATATGATGCCATATGAATTCCAAGATGCAAAGTTTTCTTGTTAGCATCACAACAGTGCATGAAATTATCACAACAACTTGTATATTAATTTTACCTCAGAATGTCATTTTTCATGTAAAATATGTTATAAATGCATAATTTAAAATTGTGAATGGGGAGGGGGTGCCAGACTGTAAGGTTTGCCTAGGGTGCCTAATACCCTTCCACCGGCCCTGCCCGGACTGGCGCCATGCCCATGACCCCGCCCCCTTCCCACCCCTTTTTCAAAGCCACGGGACATACACGTGTCCTGGGGCTTGCGCGCGCCGCCAATCCTATGCAAAATAGGCTTGGAATGCCAGGGTCAGGTTTTCGGGTTACGCGCATAAGTTACACGCATAACCCTTTGAAAATCTACCCCATATAGAATAGTTACATGAGAGAATTGGGTCAGAATATTGTATGTCATTATACTAGATATACAAAATTGCAAATAGTGAACCATATATATATTACCCAAAGTCTTATGTATCTGGGTAAACTGTATACACATATATATATTCGTCACCTAGTCACAACATAGGCTCAAAGACATGGAGTGGAGAAGTTACTGTGAGGTCCACATTCAGTCACTATCCTGATAACAAAGTTAGCCAGATAAACTTATCTGGATAAATTTGGAGGCATATTCAATAGTAATATAGCTGGCTGTCTTAAAGTTAGCCAGTTAACTTTATCCAGCAAACTTTAGGATAGCTCTTTCGCCTGACCAGACCTATCCAGCTTAGGCCTAGAGCCATCAAGCCGTGATGTTCTTTTTCACTGGAGTGGTACCAATATTGTGGAGGGGGGGGGGTTACCATATCAGGGCCCCTTCCCCGAAAAAACATCATGGATCTATGACACTTTCTTTTATCTCATGGCCAAACACCGTGGGACAAAAGAATGCAGCAAGCTACCCTTTAATGCGATAGCGGTCTCCAACCTCAAGGTACTGGCATCACCTTAAAGGGCTACTGAACAAACAAAAAAAAACCTGTCATGTCAAAATGGGAAAGTTGACCCCTGGCTCAACCCAGGGTTACCACTGAAGGTGGCCCCAACTCCCAAAAATAAAAAAGGTAAGTAACATGCCCATGCAGAGATGGTCCTGGCCCCCCATCCTACACCCAAAGATATAAGATTAGCAGCATTAGGGTTCATTGCCCCCCCTTTTCCGAATTTCCAATAAAGCTCATTGGCGGTTCACGGTTCCCAGCCCCTCACCCCCCAAAGTGTTGTAATTAAAAAAAAATGTGTTCTAGGCCCTCCCACACCTCCAGGCAACCTTGGTTACTTGAGATTCCAAAGATCAAAGAAGACCAAAGATAATTAGCAACCTTGGTCACTTGGCCTGTTTTTGATCCCCGGAACTTTCCCCAGTCATAAGCTGGGACAAGGTCAGTTTGGCACCATTTTGAAAAATGGTGCTGATGGGCTAGGTGCGAGGGGGTGCCCTGGCCCCAGTGAGGGACCTGCTCTTGTTTTTAAGGGTTTGGGGGTAAGGATGGGGGCTCAGGAAGTGGGGAGGGATTTTCCTAGGGGTGCAGAGTATAGAGGGGAGGCTGAAACACCTTTTGTTGAATTCAAGCACTTTGGAGCTTTATTAGAAATTGGGAAAGGGTGGGGAAGGGGGACACTGAACCCATAATGCCATTAATCTTACACATTTGGGACGGAGGGTGGGGGCCATCACCACGTGGGCACCTTACTTAGCTTTGGGGTAGATTTATCAAAATGCGGTAAGTACCACATGCGATAGCAAAAAGGGTTTGTTTTATGCTAATAACCTGTGTGAAGAGCTAAGTTAGTGCAAATTGTGATACCATTTCAGATTCTGCAATAACTGCCAGACCTGTTGTATTTCTGTCCTTCAACCACCAGGGGACCATTGTTAATGGATGGAGATGGAGAAAGAGAGAGAGAGAGAAAGAGAGAGAAGCCATAATGTCATGGCCCATAGGTAGGTATTTGTATCCCTTTGGTAGGCCCACCTAGTAACTCGAGGTGGGGGTTAGGTAAGAGTGTAGGGGGTTAGGGGCCACTTTGACTTTCTACGTGACACCTATGAACAGAACAGTGGTCTCTTGTGAAGATTTGCTGGCCTTCGGAGTGAGGAAACTCACTCCAAGATGAGATTTGGGCAATATTCTCTCAACCTAGCTTGATGGACTCTCTACCTGGGTAACATCAAGCTAGGTTGAGAGAACCTTGCCCAAATCTCATCTTGGAGTGAGTTTCCTCACTCCGAAGGCCAGCAAATCTTCACAAGAGACCACTGTTCTGTTCGTAGGTATCACGTAAAATGTCAAAGTGGCCCCTAACCCCCTACACTCTTACCTAAACCCCACCTCGAATTACAAGGTGGGCCTACCATAGGGATATAAATACCTACCTATGGGCCATGATATTGTGGCTAGTCTCTCTCTCTCTCTCTCTCTCTCTCTCTCTCTCTCTCTCTCATCCATCAATTCAACTGAAATAGGACTTACAGGAGACTTCACAAACAGGCTAACCCAGCCCACTCTCCTCCTATTTTCTGAATTTGCATTGCACCATACGATATGGTGTGATCGCATGCGTTAATGGGGCTTTTCGCATGCGAAAACACCTTATTGCATTTTGATAAATGACCCCCTATGTGACTTTTTGGAGAGTCGGGGTCACCTTGACCTGTAAAAGAAAAAAAAATTAAAAATTAAAAATGCAATAAAAATCCTCTGGAAAAAAGAAATATAGAAACTGTGGGGCGAGGAAGTGAGTTTTGAAGAACAGGCATTTCAAGAACTTGGAGCACGGGAAATTACTGTTGGAATGAAGTCATGTTTTAACTAAATTGAATACAGAAACAATCATAAAAGCTATTATAGTACCCCCAGGGCTTCAGCTAACCTCCATTTGGCGTGATATTTTACTTCCAAAATCCTTGGAAAATAAAGGCATGGAAGTAATTGACTTGGAAATATTCATTTTCTTGAAAGAAAAATGGTTTTATTATTATTTTGAATTCTAAGCACAAAATAAGTATTTTCAATTTTTATACATTTTGAGGGTTGTTTCCTTCCAAAATTCAAGTTTTCCTGGTCCTCTTCAGTTCCCCTTTATATGATTCCCTGAGGATGATGACAGCAGAGCAGATTCCTGGACTGACTGTTAGGGAAAGAGCATCTAGCAGGGGTAGACTGCAGGCAAATAGCCCGGGGGATTTTTTTAAAAACTGGCCCACGTACAGCGGCGGATTCACGATGTCGGACCGGCCTAGGTATTCGCCACCCAGGCCGGCCCAGGACACATCACGTGGTCTGCCGAGCGCAGCTTCGTCACTGCCGCACACGGCAGACCACGTGACTGGAGCGATCAGCCCACCGGGGGATGCCCGATCCCCCGATAGGCCAATCCGCCCCTGCCCACGTAGTATCTGTGACTCACTTGTGCACTTTCTGTGCAGCATGTGCTTCAACAGCTCCCAAAAGCACACCAAGCTAATCGATGAAGGGTACTCCTGGAGGCTGGCAGAACTGAGACAAAAAAATCTCCAGATAAAGTTTCACATTTCTCCTAACAAACTAAGCAGAGCACATCTTACACCAGGGGTGAACAAAGTGACCTGCAGACACCCTTCCAGCCATGTAATCGATTGCACCTCCCCACCCCACAGACACACAAGTTTGGTTACATCTCTCATATATCCTGGATTCCTGGACTGGTATTAAAGTCTTTTGCCAACCAATCAGCTCTTGAACCAGTTGCAAAGTAATGAGAAAACCACACTGCCAGCCAGTGACTCAGACACATACATTTACTGTGGTGCTGCTTCTCTTGTGCTCAGTGATTACCCTCCTGTCCCAGAACTGCTGCATCATTATGTAAAAGTTGATGCTTATTGCCAGCCCTTCCTCAACCTGAAGCAGCCCTCTCCCTTTCCCATTCTCACCCCTTCTTAGCACCCTCATGCTCCAGAAGATTCACTGGCACACTAAAACAACCCTAAAACCCACCCGACCCTTTAAAATAAATCCCCCACCCTCCCGAACCCCCCCAAAAGTCTTAAATTACCTGGGGTCCAGTGGGGGGGTCCCGGTGTGATCTTCCACTCTCGGGCCACGGGTGCGTTGATAGAAATGGCGCCGGCGCCATTTTGGTTCCTGTCCCCCGACGTCATGAGCGTAGGAGATCGCTCCCGGACCCCGCTGGACCCCCAGGGACTTTTGGCCAGCTTGGGGGGGCCTCCTGACCCCCATAAGACTTGCCAAAAGTCCAGCGGAGGTCTGGGAACGACCTCCTGCACTCGAATCATGTTACCGTACGGCCGGCGCCATTTTGCAAAATGGCGCCGGCCATATGGCCATTTTGCAATACGGCAACACGATTCGAGTGCAGGAGGTCGTTCCCGGACCCCCGCTGGACCCCAGGGACTTTTGGCCAGCTTGGGGGGGCCTCCTGACCCCCATAAGACTTGCCAAAAGTCCAGCGGAGGTCCGGGAACGACCTCCTGCACTCGAAGATGTGTTGCCGTATTGCAAAATGGCCATATGGCCGGCGCCATATGGCCCCCGTTGGACCCACAGGGACTTTTGGCCAGCTTGGGGGGGGGCCTCCTGACCCCCACAAGACTTGCCAAAAGTCCAGCAGGGGTCCGGGAGCTACCTGCTTCATGCCGGCTGTCCGATGCCAATACTCAAAATGGTGCCGATCGCCTTTGCCCTCACTATGTGTGTCATAGTGAGGGCAAAGGCGATCGGCGCCATTTTGAGACTCAAAATCGCCGTCCGATGCCAATACTCAAAATGGCGCCGAACGCCTTTGCCCTCA
Organism: Rhinatrema bivittatum; assembly: GCF_901001135.1. Taxonomy (NCBI): domain Eukaryota; kingdom Metazoa; phylum Chordata; class Amphibia; order Gymnophiona; family Rhinatrematidae; genus Rhinatrema; species Rhinatrema bivittatum. Next base: position 129,171,223 of record NC_042618.1, read on the forward strand.
CTATGACGGCGATCGGCGCCATTTTGAGTATTGGCATCGGACGGCAATTTTGAGTCTCAAAATGGCGCCGATCGCCTTTGCCCTCACTATGACGGCGATCGGCGCCATTTTGAGTCTTGGCATCGGACGGCCGGCGTGAAGGAGGTCGCTCCCGGACCCCCGCTGGACTTTTGGCTAGTCTTGTGGGGGTCAGGAGGCCCCCCCAAGCTGGCCAAAAGTCCCTGTGGGTCCAACAGGGGTCCCGGAGCGACCTGCCGTCCGATGCCAGGACTCAAAATGGCGCCGATAGCCTTTGCCCATACTATGTCACAGGGGCTACCGGTGCCATTGGTCAGCCCCTGTCACATGGTAGGAGCACAAGATGGCGCCGGAGACCATGTGACAGGGGCTGACCAATGGCACCGGTAGCCCCTGTGACACACCGTGATGAAACCGGCAAACGAGTGCAGGGATGGCTTCCTGACTCCCTGCTGGATCACCAGGGAGTTTTGGTAAGTCTTGGGGGGGTCAGGAGGGTGGGGGGTTGTAGTTAATTTTAATTTTAGCTGGGACACTAATTTAACTCGCCGTAGTAACGTATTTACAGATCGACAACTTATGGAATTCTCCATACTTCCGCATGAAACGGAATTGACCCCCCACAAATACGTATCACGAATGCAACGAAAACTTTTTGGCTGCACATCCCTAGCATGTGGTTCCCAGTGTGCGTACATGGACGCACTGATTTTATAACATGCACGCACTGGCGTGCGCATGTTATAAAATTGGATGGCTACATGCACATGCGGGCCCGGATTTTAAAATCCGTGCGCACATGTGCGGGCGGCACGTGCAGGGGGGGGGGGGGCGTGAATTTTTGCTAACTACACATGGTGATGCAATCGAGCCTCCCCCAGTTCCCTCCCAGTTTACTCCAACTTCCCTACCCACTACCTAAACTTCCTCCCTGTTCCCCTCTCCTCCCCACCCCTTAACCAATCCCAGCAACTTGCATATTTTTATTTTACTACTTACTGCTCCCCTGGAGCAGAAGTAGTTTGCCCACACTGGCCGGCTGCCGGTGCGCGCTTCCCCAGGACAGAGGGGCTGTTGATAGGGTATTTCAATCTGCTTGATGTTGATTGGGACATCCCGGCTACAGTGTCTTCTAGAAGCAGGGAGATCCTGGATGCTCTGCAAGAAAATTGTTCTGTCAACTGGTAATGGAACCCACAGTCCCACACAAGAGGGGGCAATACTGAACATAATGCTTACTAGTGGGTACAGTATTTCTGATATAGTGGATGATAATCTGGGATCCAGTGATCACTGGATGATGTGTTTCAGTATTAGGGTGCAAGATATGAAGGTTCATTGAAAGTCGAGGGTCCTAGCCTTCAGGAAAACTAACTTTCTTAAAATGGGATGATACTGGAGCTGTTGCTTACCAACAGGGAGAGTATTTCTGATGTTGTCGTGGATGGTCATCTGAAAAGTAGTGACCACCGGATAGTGTGGTTCAATATTAGGATGCAAGAGATGAAGATTCATTCTAAGGAGCGTGTCCTAGACTTCAGGAAAACTAATTTTCTCAAAATGGGGAAGAACCTCAAGGAGTTGCTAGCTGGATGGGAAATTCTAGCTGAAGTAGAAGAAGAGATATAAGGTGAACTAACCATTTTGTTAGGAAAGTTAATAAAGGAAAGAGAAAAAGGAGGCCATTATGGATTTTTAAAGAAGTAACTGAAAATTTAAAGGAGAAAAGGTTAGCTTTCATAAACTACAAGAGATCACAGAAAGAGGAAGACGGGTGACAATGTCTGGAAAAATTAAGAGAAGTAAGGAAAGTAGTCAGGAATACAAAAATGCAAATAGAAGAAAAAGTAGCAAGTGCAGTAAAACGGGTGACAAGCCTTTTTTTTTTTTTTTTTAGATATGTTATAGAAGGATGTGCAAAACTGCCATTATGCGACTCAAAGATGAATAAGAGGATTATGTAGAGGCTGATGAGGTAAAGGCAAAACTGCTTAACAAATATTTCTGTTCAATGTTCACTGTGAAAGAGGCTACAGCAGGACCACATAAAATAAACACAAATAAGACTGGGAGTGAGGTAAACCTCAATCAGTTTTTGGAACAGTGTGCTCATGAGAAGCTAACTAAACTTAAAGTAGATAAGGAGATGGGGCCAGATAGGATACATCTGAGGGCACTAAGGGAACTTAAAGATGTCCTGGCAGCTCCACTGGCTGACATTTTCAATGCTTCTTTAGAGTCAGGAGTAATTTTGGAGGACTGGGAACTGGTAGATGTTGTTCTTGTTTATAGAAGTAGAAGTATGGAGGAAGCTAGGAACTTCAGGCCAGATATACTGACCTCTGGGTAAGCAAATTAATGGAATCACTGCTAAAACAGGGGATAGTACAACTTTTGGATTCTAATGGATTGCAAGACTCGAGGCAGTATGGTTTTATGAGAGTTAAGTCTTGTCAGATGAATTTGATAAATTTCTTTGGGTGACTAGAGAGTTGGATCAAGGAAAAGCCCTACATGTAGTATATTTGGATTTCAGTAAGACCTTGGGCATAGTTCCACATAGGAGAGTTATAAATAAATTGAGTGCCCTTGGTATGGGACCTAGAGTAATAACTGACTGGGTTAGAAACTGGCTGAATGGGAGGCAACAAAGGGTAATGATAAATGGAGTTTTCTCTGAGGGAGGTGGGAGTTACTAGTGAGGTGTCTCAGGGATAGATCCTTGGACCGATTCTCTTCAATATTTTTGTGAACGGCATAGCAAAAGGATTTTCAGAAAAGATATATCTTTTTACTGAAGATCTATAATAGGGAGAATATCCAACATATGGTGGGATTTAGAGAAGCTCAAGGAACGGTCTAGTGTCTGGCAGCTATGATTTAATGCTAAAAAAAAAGTTGAGTAATACATTTAGGCTGCAAAAACCCTAGAGAAAGGTATAGTGTAGAGGGTGAAATTCTTCTAAGCATGAAAGAAGAGCAGGATCTGGGATAATTGTATCTGATGATCTTAAGGTGGCCAAACATATGGATATAGCTATGGCAAAAACCAGAGAGATTCTTGGCTAAACAGGGAAAGAAATGGTCAGCAGAAAAAGGGAAGTGATATTTCTCCAGGTGAGACTTCATTTGGAATACTGTGTACAATTCTGGAGACTGCACCTTATTAAGGTTGAATCAGTCTAGAGAGTGGATACTAAAATGATCAGTGGTTTTTGTTCTAAAGATTTAAACATGTACACCTTTTAGCAGTTTTTGCCAAACTCATCGTGGGGGACCCCCAGCCAGTTGGGTTTACAGGATATCCACAATGAATATGCATGAGATACATTTGCTGCAATGGAGGCAGTACATCAGTCTCCATCAATTTGTGATCCTGAGAGTATATTGGCTTTCACTTAATACACATCATCATCAGTACGCTATGATGATGGAGCCAAAAAGGATACATTCTTCATTCTATTCAGTGATGCCTTCAATGCAGATACCGATAGGCCGGTCTTACAAACCCTGATGTGCATTTCCATGAGTTCAAGCTGGGAATGACACCCTCTAGAATTTATAATCTGCAGAGGGAACACCTTGGGATATCATGGTCGTCCCCCAGGGAAAATACACATCCAAAATAGATATGATATTTCCACATAGGAAGCACTTGTCAAAATCTTTGGCTTTCTTCTACTTCTGAGGCATCTACTGAAAATTTAATACAGTGAAATGAAAAAACTCAATGTCATGGAAAAATCATGACCAATGCCACCTTGATGCACTGCTGCCAGTGTACTAGGCAGCCACCAAACAAAGAAGAAACTTACAAAAATGCCTGTAAACCTACTTAAATATGACTAAAGGGTTAAAAAAGAATAAGGAGCACCACAAAGGACCAATCCTGCACTCCTAAGCACAGGGTTCCCTGACAGCAGGAGAGAGAGAAGATATGCATAAGGCAGGTTCCATGGAAAAGATGAGCCTGAAATATTCCCATGTGGATACATGGTATACTGCACATGCTCAGTAAGGCATGCTTAATGATTATTGAAGCTTTGAAATCAAGTTTCCATGCTGGGCTCTATCTGATGAAGTCAGCCATATGTAAGGATTACCATCTTGCTTGTCCTCAGAAAACTAATACACTGTCACACTGACTTTTTTTCACAGAGAAAGCAGGAGGCTGAAATGCACAAACACTCTAAAAACTGCAAGAAAGAAACCTCTGCCTATATTTTTCCTGCAAACTTTGACACAATGTCAGACGAAACACACTGTAACCCTCTCACGGAGATTACAGATATTCTCTTGCTTCTAGGTAGCACCCCAAACTACAGCTAACAGTGACTAACAGCACACTTTACTTTCTCCTATAAGTAAATCTAAATCTTTTTTATAATCTTCTCTTTAAGCTTTGAAATAAGGAGCTTCAAAACCTTGGTCTTCCTTCTCTGAGATCTAACAGAGGAATGACTGAACAAAATGGTCACTGTTGAAAGTGCTTATAGTTTCATTTTCAATTGCAAAAATAGATAAAGTCATGGCATGCAGCTCTCAGCTGAGATAGGCTGATAGAAAAAGTACTGAAACATGATTAGTACTGTTCCTTCCTTGTCCCATTCCCAATGAGCTCCAGTCTGTCTGGCTTGAAGTAGAAAAAAATACATTGCTTTGCTCTTTCCATAGACTTTAACTGAATGAGTCCAGAAAGATTCAGAATTTTGGGGGGACTGCATCCAGTCAGTTTGAACCAAACAGAAAATCAACTAATTTATCTTGTTTCCTATTCAGATCAAAACAAACACGCATCCTTTCTACCTCAATGGCATAATCTCACTGGCAGCTGCAGAAACTTAGATATTCCCAAATGCTAGTTAACCATTTATCCCATGAAAGGAAATGAAACATATTTACATAGTCCTTTCCTGCCTTAAGAAAGTAGAGAGCATTTCAACTAGGGTCTCATCCAACAGAAACATTTTTCATATCCAAATGTTCTCTCTAATTCTACTAACATTTAGATTCTTAACTCAGGAACAAAACAATTTTAAATAGTTGCCCTCATCCTAAACATTGCATTATGTGTTTTGACTCACACCGGCTCTTGTCAATCAGTAGTGTGATATGATACATACTGCACGTACCCACAAACCCACTCTGCACTGCCAGTTTATACCACAACCTTTTTCAGAACAGGAAAGGAAGAAATGCAGATTAACTTCATTTTATCTCTAATCTTTCTTGATCACAAACTAAGTTAGTGATACTCTGACTAAGCTTCCAGTTTATTAAACTGTAACATAGTCTGTGTGGGAGAATGTTGGGGGAGGGAGGTTCATTTGAATCACAACTGATCTTATCACCCTACCACTGGCAGAACCAGGTAACTGCCAAAAGCAGTTTTTGGGAGCTTTTTATCTACTGTTGCTCTGAACAAATCATAAAGAGCTGGTCTAAAGTATGTGGGTTTCTGGAAGTGTATGGAAGGATACACCTCTTTTCAAGGGACATTTCTGACCAGCTCCTCCCATATAAACTATACACCAGACTATCCATATAATGTCATTCTTAATAACAGCCTGCTGTGAGAAGGAGTAATTTCAAGGACTATTACATTGTATATTAATTTCAAGTGCAAAGTAATGCACTTTTCTGATAGATGCATCAATCAACACCTCTGCAAAAACACCTGTAGTAATTATCACAGCAATGGACGATTTTTCTTGATTCTTTTAGACATTACCAATTATTTATTTATTTGTTTATTTGGGGTTTTATTTATTTATTTATTTATTTATTTGTGATTATTTATATTCCACCATTGTCCAACAATGTTGTGATTGTGGACCCTTGGACAGGGACGAGTGACCACCGAGGGATTGACCCCCAAAGGATCTCGTCTCCGGCAGGTGGAACTAGTGAGGACAACCCGGCTGGAGCTTCACCTATACCAGCCCTTGTTCCCCGCAGGTTGGGCCCTTGGGTACAGGGGCTGGCAGGACTTAGGTGCGAGTGCCTCATTGAAGACGGTGATGCTGAAGATGAAGATGAGGCCAGAGGTTCGGGTCAGGGCAGGCAACAAAGGTGTGGAACGGAGTCCAATCCGAAGATCTGGGGCAAGCAGCAGACACACAAGAATGAAGTACCAGGCCAAGGGTCAAGACGGGCAGCAGGCAGGCAGAGACGAGGAGACATACCAAGGTCAAACAAGGAGATGAAGCCAAGGAAGGGATCACAGGAACTGGAGGACGAGGAGGAGACCGGAGACTGGAACAAAGGCACGAGCAGGAAAGCAGGAACTGGAACACCAGAACAGGACTCAGGAACTCAAGGACTGGAACAGGAGCAGGAACGGAACCAGGAACAGGATCAAGGTAGGAACAGGAAGGAGAGATGACTGGAACAGCAACTAGCACTCCAAGGAGATGACATGTTGCAGAGACAAAGAACTGGAGACAGCTGTGGGGTTTAAATACCCCTCTGGAGTGATGTCATCCGTCGGGGCCGGGCCGAGGTTTCCTACCATGGCCCCCTTTAAAGGGCGGAGCCTCCCACGCATGCGCGTCTAAGGAGAGCCCTGCCGTTCCCACACGTGGCGTTTGCTGCCACATGTGAGGCCGTGGTCAGCCTGCCGCTGAGCGGGGCGCACTACACCAGACTGCAGCAGCGACCGGTGACAGAGAAGGTAGGAGGGACTGGCAATGGCCTGCCGCAGCCGGGAGCTGCAACAGTAACCCCCCTTACGCCCCCTCATAGAAGGCCCGGGCTTGCTGGGATGTGTGTAATGGAAGTCCTGGAGTAGAGATTTATCCAAGATGTTGGATGCTGGCTCTCACGAGTTCTCTTCAGATTCAAAGCCCTCCCAGGAAATCAAATATTCCCAGCGTCTGTGGTTACAGCGGATATCCAGAATGTCCTGGACTTGGTAGACCGGATCTCCTTCAGAGGCAATCTCTGGCAGCTTTGGTGGAACAGCATGGAACGGAGTGAGCACCAAGAGCTTCAAAAGGGATACGTGGAAAGAATTATGTATCCATAGACTGGTGGGAAGCCGCAAGCGGTACGCCACTGGACCTAGATGCTCACTGACTGGAAATGGTCCAATATACCTAGGTGCCAGCCTCATTGAAGGAACTGGAAGGCGGATGTGACGGGTGCTGAGCCAAACCCAGTCCCCTGGATTAAAAATTGGAGCAGGACAATGGCGTCTATCCAACATGTGCTTGGCAGAGTTAGCAGTTTTTAGAAGGTTCGCATTGGTATCCTCCCATAATTCGTGCAGCTGTTGGACCACGAGCTGGGCTGCCAGAGAGAGTACGGAGAGAGGCAAGGGCAAGGGAGACCTTGGTTGCTTGCCATAAACAACTTGGAAGGGAGAAGTTCCAGTAGCAGAGTGCACATGTGAATTGTGTGAAAATTCCGCCCATGGCAGAAGTGTGGCCCAATCATCACGACGGCTCCCTACAAATGTTACAACTGTCACTGCCCGACGTCTCCACTCCGCCCACCTTACCTTTTTTGTGACTCCTCCCGCGGTTGATGGACGTGTGGCTGCCGCGGCGTCTGCCTGCCATCCTCTCTAGTGTCCCCAGTCCGGCTTGGGCGCTGCATCCTGCCATATTGTCCAGGTACCATAGGGCGCGCACGCCGCGCGGCCCTGCTTCTTATTCTCTCTTTGGCGCGAACCTCAGGGGTGTCCCCCTGTGATGACGTCACGCATCCCGGATACAAAAGCCTACACTTTTTGCTAACTAATCGAGTTAGCAAGGTCGGGATCTCCTTACGGATGGGATTCGCTCTCTGTACCTAGCTACTCTGCCTCTCCAACCTTTGGACTTTATCCTAACGGGGTGCCCGCTCCTCGGGGGGCCTCTCTCATTTCTTTCAGGTCGCTATCAGGAACCGGTACTCGCTCCTCAAGGGCCCATGTTCCCGTCTCGCTGCCTGAACTTATCTCTTCTGCTTGGAAGAAACCGCTGCCTACACCATCAGTGAGTTACCAACTTTATTTCCTCAGAGCTGTTCCCTGGAACCAGGTACTCGCTCCTCGAGGGCCTGCCTCTATTCCAGCTTCTGTGTCACCTTCTGGGAGAAACCGCTGTGTGAGTAACTTTACCAACAAGGCTCTATACCAGAACTCTGTGTATGTTCCACTGTACTCACTATCTCAGTTTCTCCACTACAGCACAGCCACAGAGGGAATCACTGTTCCAGTATCCTGAGGAACCCTAGCCCAGCCGGACTTCATCTCTATTCACTACTGCCACCTCTGGAGGCTTCTCAACTCTGTCTAATAAAAGATATAACTCTGTGTTGTGTGACCAAAGCTGAGCCTGACCTGTGGCCCCTCACGGGACTTCCCCCCCGTGGGCATGGTCAGCTGCCACAGTGTCCAAGGGTCCACCCAAAACCTTACAAGCATACCAAGTCCTACTTTAAGACTCTGCAACTGAACAACTATCTTTGAGTTCAAAAATTCATTTATATATATATATTTGGCACTTTTAATACGCCTTTATTCTACATTAAATAGTTATACTGCTTATATTAAATAATATAATTTTTATGTATTTCCAGTTAAACTATAATATTTATTTTATCACTATGTTAAATTGTCATCTAGTTATTGTCATCTAGTTAAATTGTCATCTAGTATTACCAGTTAAACTATAATATTTATTTATCACTATGTTAAATTGTCATCTAGTTATATTGTTCCATATGTTCTACAGTTCTATGTAAAGCTCCACTCTCTGTTGGGCAGTTCATTGTTTTATGTAAACCGGAGTGATTTGTAGTCCCTACAAGAACTTCGGTATATAAAAATTAAAAATAAATAAATAAATAAATAAACAACGAAAGAGCGGAGGAAGGTCTTCAATCCCTGGTTAATTCGTTTGGCTTGCTTGTTCCCTTGAGGGTGAAAGGCGGTAGTGAAGTCCAATTGCACCCTGAATTTTTTACACAAAGCATGCCAGTACTTGGCCGTGAATTGGGGATCACGGTCAGACACGATGTGTTGGAGAAGGCCGTGTAGACGGAAGATATGCAGGGTGAATAGTTGTGCCAGCTCGGGTGCCGAAGGAAGCTTGGGTAGAGGCACAAAATGTGCCATTTTGGAAAACCTGTCAACTACTACCCATATCACCTGGTTACCGGAGGAGGAGGGCAGGTCTACCACGAAGTCAGTGGAGATGTGGGTCCATGGTTCCCACAGAGCTGGAAGACGCTGTAGGAGTCCCCACGGCTGACCAGGCAGTGGTTTCTGTTGCGCACAAGTCGGGCAGGAACTGACATAGGCTTGAACATCCTGGGCCATATGGGGCCACCAATGGTAATGGGCCAACAATTCCAAGGTAGGTGTATTGCCTGGATGTCCGGTGATGAGTGAATCATGAGCCCAAGTTAAGACCTTGGGTCAGAGGTGGAGTTGGACCATAGTCTTCCCTTGAGGCACAGTGTCAGTCATGGCCAGTAGGATTTTGGCAGGGTCCAAGATATAGTGAGGTAGGTCTGGTGTATCTTCTGCATCATGAGTCTAGACAGGGCATCTGCCCGAGCGTTTTTTGTTGCAGGACGGTAGCACAATTCAAAGTTGAACCTGCTGAAGAAAAGGGACCAGTGGGCCTGGCGTGGGTTCAAGTGCTGAGTTTTGCTAAGGTATTCCAAATTCTTGTGGTTCATGTAGACCGTGATGGGGTGTTGCGCCCCTTCCAACCACTGCCTCCATTCTTCAAAGGCCATCTTTATGGCCAAAAGTAATTTATCTCTGATTCCATAGTTCTTTTCTGCAGGAGAAAATTTGCGGGAGAAGAAAGAGCAGGGGAGTAAAGCCACCTGACTGGAGTGCTGGCTGAGGACTGCCCCCATGGCTATGTTGGCGGCATCTACCTCCACAATGAATGGGTGAGTCAGGTCTGGGTGGTGAAGACAGGGCTCACGCAAGAATGATCTCTTTAGTTCTTCGAAGGCTTGCACAGCCTCAGAGGACCAATGCCTGGTGTCAGAGCCCTTCCTAGTTAGGATGGTGAGTGGTGCCACGATATGGGAATACTGTGGGATGAAATTCCTGTAAAAGTTGGTAAAGCCAAGGAACCGCTGCCACGAACGAAGTCCCACCGGTTGTGGCCACATCTGGATGCTGGTTAACTTGTCTGGGTCCATTCGGAAGCTGGAGGTGGAAACAACAAAGCCCAAGAAGGGCAAGGATTCCTGTTTGAAGAGGCACTTTTCTAGTTTCGCAAACAGGTGGTGTTCTCTCAAGCGCTAGAGAACCCGACGGACATCGGTACGATGAGTAGTCAGGTCTTTCAAGTATATCAGGACATCGTCGAGGTAGATGATTACTCCATTATGGAGCATGTCTCTAAAGACTTCATTCATTAGGTTTTGGAAGACCACTGGCACTTTACACAGTTCAAAGGGCATTATTAGGTATTCGTAATGATCGTCATGCATATTGAAAGCGGTTTTCCACTCATCCCCAGGCCTTATTCAAACCAGATTATAGGCCCAGCAAAAGTCCAATTTTGTGAAAATTCTGGCTCCCTGGAGATGGTCCAAGAGCTCTGGAATGAGTGGGAATGGGTAATGATCCCTGCGAGTGATAGCATTGAGTCGTCAGTAGTCAATGCAGGGTCTTAATGAGCCATCCTTCTTGGCTATGAAAAAGAATCCAGTGCCTGCTGGAGATGTGGAGGGGCGAATGAACCCCCTGTCAAGGTTTTATTTAATGTATTGGGGCATTGCTTGGGTCCCAGGTAGAGATAGCGGATTCACCCATCCACGGGGCGGAACTGTGCTGGGCAGGAGATTGATGGCACAATCGAAGGGGCGATGCTCCGGAAGAGCCTCTGACTCCTCTTTGGAAAACACATCAGAGTAGTCGGCGTACTGCGGAGGTAGAGGAAGGGCAGTGACTGTAAATAAGAGCTAAGGTAGGGGCATCTGTTGTAGACAGGTAGCAAAGCAGTCAGACCCCCAAGCAGTGATTTGTAGAGTCTTCCAGTTGATGGTAGATGAGTGTTTTTGCAACCAAGGAAGACCTAGTACCACTGGGTGAATGGCTTTTTCAAGGATGAAGAAGGATATTTCCTCCTTGTGGAGTATTCCAGTATGGAGGGTCATGGGGGCAGTGCAGAGGGAGACTCAGCCAAAAAGTGGATCACCTTGGATAGAAGAGACCAGCAAAGTCTCAGAGGCAGCTGGAGAGACCAAGGGACGAGAAAAGGTCAGTGCCAAAGGGACCGCTCGACAAGCCGGTTTCAGTTCTCTCAAGCGTTGCTGAAGTCGCCGATCTATTCGACCTGCCAGTTCGATGAGTGCCTCCAGTTCCTCTGGAGGTTCTCGGGCAGCCAATTCATCTTTTATCCCTTCAAGAAAAATGCTCCATAGGCTATCCTCCCACCAGCCCAAATCAGAAACCAGAGTGCGGAATTCCACCACGTTTTCAGCCAACGTTCGAGAACACTGGTGGAGATGGAGCAATTCAGAGGCTGCAGTGGACTGATGGCCGAGCTCATCGAACACCTGATGGAAGGTTTGGATGAACCGGGGCAGGTCTCTGAGAACAGAATCCCCACGTTCCCACAGTGGAGAGGCCCAGTCCAGGGCCTTGCCATCCAATAGGGATAGGATGAAGGTAGTTTTGACCTGGTCACTTGGGAACTGCGTGGGTTGGAGGGAAAACCTCATAAAGCAATGGTTCAAAAACCCTCAACATTGCTTCGGATCCCTGGCATAATAAGGTGGAGCAGACAAATGTAGGAGCAGAGATGGCAAAGAAGGATTCACCGGGGAAGGGGCAGTGGCCCCGGACATGGAAGTGGGCTCCAGATGGTTAGCCAAGCGCTCAACTGTAGTGGACAAAACATCTAGGCATTACTGCTGCTGCTGTAAACGTTGGGCCAAACACGGAATGGCCTGTAGACGGGACAAGTCCACCGGGTCCATGACCTTTGTAAACTGTTGTGATTGTGGACCCTTGGACCGGAATGAGTGATGATGTGACCACCAAGGGATTGCCCCCTCCCCCCCCCCAGTGGACCTCACCTCCAGCAGGTGGAGCTGGTGAGGACAACCCGGCTGGAGCTTCACCTATACCAGCCTTCGTTCCCCGCAGGTTGGGCCCTTGGGTGCCGGGGCCAGCAGGACTTTGCGGGTACCTCGTTGAAGAAGGTGAAGTTGAAGATGAAGACGAGGCCAGAGGTCTGGGTCAGGGCAGGCAGCGAAGGTATAGAACGGAGTCCAATCCGAAGATACAGGACAGGCAGCAGACAAACAAGAACGAAGTATCAGGCTAAGGGTCGAGACGGGCAGCAGGCAGGCAGAGATGAGGAGACACTCCGAGGTCAAACCAGGAGATCAAGCCAAGGAAGGGATCACAGGAACTGGAGGAAGAGGACTAACCAGAGACTGGAACTAACCGGAGACTGGAACAAAGGCACAGGCAGGAAAGCAGGAACTGGAATGCCAGGACAGGACTCAGGAACTCAAGGACTGGAACAGGAGCAGGAACAGAACCAGGAACAGGAACGAGAGACGACTGGAACAGCAACTAGCACTCCAAGGAGACGACCTTTAGCAAAGACAAAGCACTGGAGACAGCTGTGGGGTTTAAATACCCCTCTAGAGTGACATCATCCAGCGGGGTTGGGCCGAGGTTTCTCGCCACAGCCCCTTTAAAGGGCAGAGCCTCCCGTGCACACACGCCTAGGGAGAGCCCCGCTGGTCGGAGGAGGATGGCGTTTGCTGCCACGTGTGAGGCCGTGGTCAGCCTGCCGTGGAGTGGGGTGCGCCATGCCGGACTGCAGCGGCGCCCAGCAACAGAGAAGGTAGGGGGGACTGGCTGAGGCCTGCCGCAACAACAATGTTATTTAAAGCAGAATACATCAATATATTCACTTTTAAAACCCAAAACACAAACAAATAAGAACAGAATATAAAATAAATATGATAAATAGAAGATAAAATTACTTGTAAGCTCCCTTAAAATTTAATGCTTTCAAGTTCTTTCTAAAAGTTTTCAAATCATGCTCATCCCTCACTTGCCAGCAATGCATTACACAATTCAGGACAAACATAAGAAAAGGCCCCTATTCGGGTCCTGCTGTAATTTATATTCTCTGGTACAAGGCACAGACAATAGTTTTGAATTTGAGGACCTTAACGAACGTGCAGGAGCATACAAGTTTAATTTGTCAACTACAGAACGCGGTTCATCTTTATATCAAATCTTATGAATGAGAACTAAAATCTTAAATCGAAGCCTCCAATTAATAGGCAACCAATGAAACTGAATCAGCACAGGAGTAATGTGCTCATTCATCTTTGTCCCCAAAATGAGCCTTGCCGCTGCATGCTGGACAAATTGTACCATACATATCATCTTTTGTGCTAATCTGTCATAAAGGCTGTTACAATAGTCAAGGTGACCAAAAGTCACAACCTGTATGACTGCCCTAAATAAGTTGGGAGTGAGCCAACATTTGAGCAGTTTTAGCATTTTGAGATTATAAAATGCCACTTTAGCAACGTTTTATATGTATGTTTTAGAAAGTCTGGAGTCTAGAATTGCCTCCAAGTTTCTCGCCTCGATTAACAACTGGTATTGTTACACCATCCTATTCAAATTTTGTCAAACCCTCTCTGAAGGGGTTTTTACCAATCCAAAGGAGGGTTGTGTTTTGAAGATTTAGAGCTATCCTAATATTAGCAAGCCAGACATTTACAGTTTGTAGGCAGTCATAAAAACCTTCTTAGGAAAGCTGCCTTCCTTAGAACATGGCATGTAGAATTGAATGTCATCTGCACATATAAAACAGGTCATACCAAGTGAATGCAGAATACCACCTACAGGAGAAAAAAATAATGTTGAATAACAATGAAGGCAAGGCCGAGCCTTGTGGGACTCGAGACTCCAATGTCTCCAAGAGGAAAAATCCTCACCTACATGCTGCTTCCTAATGTACAGAAATCTTGCAAACCATGACATTACCTGGCCACCAAGGTCTATGTCAGATAAACAGGTTAATGTTGTGGCTCACAGTATCAAAGTCTACTCTTATATTCAATTGTACTAAGATAACAGATTCACTCTTCTCCAATCTACATTATAAAATGTCTAAAAGTGACCACAACAGGGTCTCTGTACTGTAAGCTCTTCTGAACCCAAACTGTTGCTTATCAAGTACTTTATGTCCTTCAGGAAATTAATCTAACTTTCATGCACTTTTCCAGAACTTTTGCTAAAGATGGCAAATTAGAGATAGGTCAGAGATTAGACAGCTGTTCAAATGGAAGAGCCAGATTTTTTTGCACCAATCTAACCATGGCCAATTTTAAAATAGCCAGAACACAATCCTCTAGTAAAGATCTGTTGACTATCTCTGCTTTATAAGATCTTAGGAAAAGTCCTTCCCTATTAGTAAATAAAAGGGGCAGGGATTCAACATAGAGGGGGTAATTTTCAAAAGGAGTTACATGCGTAAATGTAGCTACTATTGTAGCAATTTTCAAAAGCCATTTACTCAAGTAAAGTGCACTTATGTGAGTAAATCCTATAGACAAGTCAATGGCATATATTGTAGCAATTTTCAAAAACCCACTTACTCAAGTAAAGTGAATTTACTCCAGTAAATCTGGTTTTTACTCGAGTAAATGCTTTTTAAAATCTGGCCTAGAATGTATAGATTTTAATTTCCCAATTAACTCTTTGATCTCCCTTTCTAACACCAATCTAAACTCAGTTCACTTCTATCCCACCATTGAAAAATTAGCCTTGGGGTTTTTCCTACCACCTTTTCTGCTTCATTCTCCCTTCATGGTGCCTTAGGATGTTGATGTCATTCTTGGTGCCACTTTGCCTCTCATACTGCATTTGAGGGTACATTCCACTGTTGTTGGTGCTCTCTTTGGAAGCCTTGGGTTATCTGGCCACTCTTGCTTCTTCTTTGTTCCTCTGACAGTGTCATGTAGAACTCCTGCCACTGTTGGTATCCCTTTGCCCTTTATGGTGCCTTAGGCTATTCATGCCACTTTTGGTGCCATTTTGCCACAATCTAGCTACCTTTGCATTCTTTCCCCTTCTGATGATGTCTTCCCACAAACTGCATGAGAATTAATGAGAAAACCCAAATTCTGGAGCCCAAAATAAGCTGTATTGCTTCCCCCATTGAATTTAATGGTAAACAAATGAACAAATAAAATTAATAAGCAAATAATTTTTGAGGGGAGGGCAATTAAAACTAAAGATGTTAATAGAAGTGCTCACAAAACAAATGAATGAATCAAAATGATTACTTTTCCTCTGTACATCTCTACCATCCATAGCAACCACACAAGAAACATGCACAGTTATACTATACAATCCTTAAAATGAATGTCTTGACAGAGAACAGAAAAAGACTAGGAAGTCCATATTAAGTAGGGCAGTTAGTGGACAGAGGCAGCACTTGAAGCATACGCTAACGCTGAAGTTTGCGCTTCCAGTGCTACCACTATCAGAGCAGTGCTGGAGGCGCCCGCCAGGAGTGGGGCAGCTCGCATAAAAAAAGGTTACGGGGGAGATGGGGAGGGTCTGGGGAATAGAGGGGCAGGTGGCCGGATTCATCCTTGTATGGAGGGGAAGGGGGTGGAAGCAGCCAGATTCTATATGTAAAAACCAGAACAGGAGTTAAATGCCGGTACAACTTAAATATTTAAAAAGGGGTGTATGTGTGGGGGGGGGAGAGGGGGGGTGTTTAGAAAAGAATGACCTGACTGGGCCTTAACATTACCTTTCGTGGAGGAGGAAGGGGATTGGGATACTAATTCTTAAGTGAGGACAACACTACTTAGCCGGATCTCTTTTAAAGATATGCAGTTAAATAGCGTGTTATTTTAGACCTACTCAGAAGCAGGTCTAAAGTTATCCAGTTAACCTAGCCAGATATACCCAAAATTTGGCTAGGTTAGCCAGACAACTCAACCCCTCCCAGGAATGCCCTTGATACGCCCCTGTTTTATATGGCTAAATTCTAGTTACCCGGCTAGATTTTAGCTGGATAAGGACTTAATAAAGCTGCGTAAGTCATTTAGATGGATAACTATTCCATTGTCCTTCAAAATGGCTTTTGAATATGGACCTCTAGAAAAACCTCTCTCCAAGTTTCAGTGTTCTCTCCAGTACTGAAATTATAGTGCCAGAATTAGACCAGTTTTCAACATACAATGACAGTTAATGTTATGCTTTACCTCCACTTTAAAAGGGCCAGGCATACATTGCGCTCTTTAAAAAGCAGCCTGAAAAATATTCATTAAATTAAACCACAAGTGGAAAAAAAAAATCCCCCTTCTCCTGATACACTCCTCTTTTAACTAGCAAAACAACTTACCCTAGAGAAAGTTACGGGAATAAGAGCACATGTGTTGTACATAAAAAATAATTAAATCGGCATGCTTTCATTCATTACCATTTTGTATTTTTATTTCATTTGGAAATTAGTCCCGCTTAGGATTTCTGCCATTGCAAAGAGGTTTGGCCTGTAACCCACCCCCAGAATTCCATGGCTCTGCATTATGCTGTATGAAACTGAATGGAAAAACTCCAGCCTTCCCCATGAGATTGAATCAACTGCAAATCTTATGTTTCACCATTTAGAAAATAATCCTATCTTTGGTTTCTAAGAATTTTCAGAATACTGTACTTTCAGGTAACCAGTTGCAAAATGAAAAGCCCTTGCAAATATCAAGGAAACTGTTAAATATGACTTGAACTGCTCTAAAATGTATAAAATGAGACACTTGATCCTATATTTCAGTTCAACTCACATCTTTCATTGGTAGTTCATTCAGATATTGTAATTATTTTCCTGTCCACAGAAAGCATACAATCTAAGGGCCGCATTTACTGAGCAATTTTCCCATAGACATAGAGGGATTAAATATTGAAAACCTATCCATTTTTCTAAGTTAGCTGGATAGACATATTCAGCTAACTTACTGCATCATTCTTCAAAATGCGTTATGGCGTTAACATGTGCGAAAAATGCTGTAGCGCACGGCGCAAATGCATATTTGGGGGGGTGGGATCGGAGAATAGTTTGTTAAATAAGGGGACATATCACACCATGCGATAGCATAACACATGCTATTGCATGGCCTTAACACCAGAAATAACTACACCTTTTTCCCTGGCATTAAGCTGTGCAATATGCCCATAATGCAATTCATGATACATTTTTGGAATTGCATTTTGGCCATGAGAGAGAGAGAAAGAGAGTGCTATAGGAGGGCTGTCTAATAGGTTGAGGTGAGGTGTTAGGAGTAGTTTAGGGGTTAGGGGCCAGTTTCGCATGTAGCATGAGATCTATGAACAGCACAGTACACCTTGGTGAAGATTTGACATCATTTGGAGTGACATCATTTGGAGTGAGGAAAGTTCGCTGTTAGACTTTCCTCACTCCAAATGATGTCAAATCTTCACCAAGGTGTACTGTGCTGTTTGAACATCTCATGCTACATGCGAAACTAGTCCCTAAACCCTAAACTACCCCTAACACCTCACCTCAACCTATTAGGCGGTCCTCCTATAGATATTTAAATATTTAACTACTATAAGGGCCATGTAGATAATCTCTCTCAGTCTCTCTCTCTCTCTTTATTGCAGTAAACATACTACACAGTGTGATAATTGCAAAGCAGTAACTTCAAAATTTCCCTAAACATACCCCTTTTTTAATGAATCTATGGGGTAGATGGGATATTCAGCAGCTTGTTTATGCTGCTGAATATCCTCGTAGCAATAGCAAATGCTACTTAGGCAGATAAGTTTATCCATCTAAGTTTAGACCTGCTATTGAGCAGGTCTAACTTGTCCGGCTAAGGCTGAATATTGTTACTTAGCTAGATAAAGTATCTGGCTAAGTAAAACCACCCAATTCACCCACTTCCCTCCCATAACTTATCTAGCCATTCAGATAGCAAGTCAAGTGATTTATCCAGCTATGTAGCAGCTGTTGAACATAACTGGATAGTCAGCGGCTGCTATGTATCTGGATAAGTCCTACTTATTGTCTATCTAGTGCTAAACGCACTTTGAATATCCAGCTCAGAATGGTAGAATAGCTTAGTAAATCAGACCCTAAGGGGGTTATTTTCTAAAGCGTTATCACGTGCGTTAGGGTCCTAAGGCACATGATGAGGCCAAATCGCATGCAAAAAGGGCCTTTTCACATGCAATATCATGCAAATTAGGGGGAGAGGAAGAGTCGGGGCGGGAAGGGGAGGAGTCGGGGTGGAGTCGGCGGTGTCTTCACTGCCGGCAATTATGTTACTAACATTCTTGTCGGCAGTAGCACGCCGAATACTTCCACCTTTCACAGTGGCGCTATTCGGTGTGAAAGCCAGAAGCTGGCGCAGGCTGCAGGCTTTCACAGACCCACCCCCTCTTCACCCCCCCCCCCCCCCCCCCCCCGTTTTTGCAGGATTCATCATTCTGCGATGAATGATGAATCTTAGCCTAAGTTTGCATTGGAGTCAATTGAAGTTGAAGTGACTTGCCCAAGGTCACAAGGAGTACTAAAAAGATGTGGCTTCCTTGGTTTTCAGCCTACTGCTCTAACTACTAGGGGTGTGCATTCGGATTGACCGCATTAGTAAAACGCAACTCATATTTTTTTTTTACTTAAAAAATTGATTCGACATAAACGATCGGATTTCCCACATATCGAACATAGATATGTTCGATATGTGGGAAATCGCGATTGTTGAGCCAAAATAAAAATATAAACCCCCTCACCCTCCTTAATCCCCCCCCCGACTTACCACAACTCCCTGGTGATGGAGCGAGGAGTGAGGACGCCATTTCTGCAATCCTTGGCGAGAAGCATGTGACATCGGCGGCACGTCGAGTGACGCCGGCGTCACGTGATTCCCGGCTCGTTCGCGCCGGACGGCTCGTTCGGCCCAAAAAGAACTTTTGGCCAGCTTGGGGGGGTCAGGAGGCCCCCCCAAGCTGGCCAAAAGTTCTTTTTGGGCCGAACGAGCCGTCCGGCGCGAACGAGCCGGGAATCACGTGACGCCGCGTCACTCGACGTGCCACCGACGTCACATGCTTCTCGCCAAGGATTGCAGAAATGACGTCCTCACTCCTCGCTCGATCACCAGGGAGTTGTGGTAAGTCTGGGGGGGGGATTAAGGAGGGTGAGGGGGTTTAAATTTTTTTTTTTGCACATATGTACATATACCCAACTCATTGGATTTTTTTTATGTCCATATTGGCCGCAAGTGGGACCCCCTTTCGGACATAAAAAATATGAACATAAAATTTTGCTCTGCACATCCCTACTAACTACTAGTTTACTCCTCCATTCCTAACCTTTTTCCTTGTTAGCAGTAAATATTACAATATAATTTTTGGTTCCATTTCAAAACCTGCTGTCTTAGGACGGCAATAGAAAATAATCTATTTTCATGCCTGGAATGCTGTTGCCAACATGGAGGAATATCATTCACAAAGATAAATCGATTGTTGCTGGAGATTTGGTTTTACATGAGCCTGCTGCTGCAGCAGGCATCTTTGGGTTGTGCTTCTCTTTTTACAGACAGAAGACTCAAACTCTACCATCTTAGGCAGTTGAGCATACAACACCCCCAATTAGTTCACAGTTAGTGCCCCTCCCTTCCCAATGTTTAAATACAAAGCTTTGTAATAATATAAATAGCTGCCAATACCAGCAAGGCCATTGCTTGAATATCTGGTAGGGATGTGCAGCAGCGACGGATTTGTCCCATTCGGTATTCGATTTCATGGGGAGCCAAATCTGTTGCATCCGTTCTCAGGGACCCCGATCCGTTCATTAGTTACGTATGTATTCGTTTCCCAAAAAACCCCCATCCCAACCCATTAAATTTAATTAACTACAACCCCCACCCTCCTGACCCCCCCCCCAAAACTTACCAAAAGTCCCTGGTGGTCCAGCGGGAGTCCTGGCGTGATCTCCTGCACTCGGGCTGTCAGCTGCCGGTATTCAAAATGGCGCCGATAACCTTTGCCCTCACTATGTCACAGGGGCTACCGGTGCCATTGGTTGGCCCCTGTCACATGGTAGGAGCAATGGACGACTGGCGCCATCTTGTGCTCCTATCATGTGACAGGGGCCGAGCAATGGCACAGGTAGCCCCTGTGACATAGTAAGGGCAAAGGCTATCGGTGCCATTTTGAATACCAGCAGCCGAAGGCCCGAGTGCAGATCACTCTAGGACCCCTGCTGGACCACCAGGGACTTTTGGTAAGTCTTGAGGGGGGTCAGGAGTGTGGGGGGGTTTATTCATTAGATACGTTGTATTCGTGGGGGTTCGCCTTACATTTCGTGACCCCACGAATACAACGAATAGGGACATATACGTTGCAAATTGCCAATACGTCGAAAATGAATGCACACCCCTAATATCTGGCTGACTAGGCCCCCTGCATAGCCTAGCAGACAAACTCAGCTACATCATAGTCTGTATTTCTGCTAGAATTTCTAGTTATTACTAGGGGTGATAGTCCCAAAAAATGTTATTGTGGTTTTAGTTTTGTTTCTGGGGTGGGCCATTGTTGTTTATAAGTCTCACTGTTAGGCCATTATTATGAAAAATTGTAATGAAGCTTTTAACTTTTTAGAATTGACATTATATTATTTGTAATCTTTGATTTTTTAGTATAAATGTTTTTATGTAATTATGTAAACCGTAATGACGGTTCCCACCAAATACCGGTATAGAAATTTTAATAAATAAATAAATAAATTTCAGGTCCACTCCAGATCATTTTTTTTATTTCTGTTTTTTTAGAGGGGTAAAAAAAACCCCAAACCCACCTCTTTTAGTACAATATTGAGCCCCCCGATTAGCTGAAAACCCTCACCCACGTATGCCCACCCTCTCGATCCTCCCAGGACTCACCAATACTGCCCTGGTCATTTATCAGGAGGCCCAGGAGCATCCTCCCGCTCCTGGCCCAGTGGCTGCCATTATTTAAAATGGCGCCGGCCGTTCTTTGCCCTTGTCTTGTGACAGGGGCTACCAATGCCATTGGGTAGCCCCTATCACATGATAGGGGAAAAAGCTTGACCTCACCATTTTGAATGATGGCAGCCACCGGGCTGGGAGTGGGAGGATGCTCCTGGAAACCCCGCTAGACTACCAGGGCAATTTTGTGAGTCCTAGAGGGAGGGTTGGGAGGGTGATCAGTGGAATACTTTAATAAACAGGAAGGGTTGGGGTGGGTTCAGGTTTTTTCTTAAATAACATTTTGCTTTCTTGGGCTCCCACAAAAAAAAAACAAACTATAGAAAAAAAGCATGAACTTTTGTGGGTTTTTTAATTATTTTTTTAGACCCATGAAAGTTCTAATGACTGTCTGCCCCTAGTTATTAATTACAGCCTGTCAGACAAACCCAACTGGAAGTTTAATTCTATTACTGCAGTCTAATATAAATAGCTACAAATAGTGTTTATTTATTTATTTATTTATTTGGAATTTCTAATATTCTACCTTTTTTAGATCAGGATACTAGACAGATTATAAAATCAACATGTTTGGGCCTGATTTTCAAAAGCATTTACAGGCATAAAATTGGGTTTTTCATATGTAAATGCATTTTACCTGAGTAAGTGGGCTTTTGAAAATTGTACAATATGTTCTATTGAATTGTCCTTAAGATTACCTACAAAAGTGCACTTTACTTGAGTAAATGGATTTTGAAAATTGCTACAATAGTAGTTACATTTACATGCTTAACTCCTTTGAAAATTTACTTTTCTTTGAAATAATCAACTAAAACCAATTTATATCAGACAAAGAGGTTTTGGTTTTTTTTACAAAAATCAAAGCATTGAAACAACTTTTAACAGTGCATTCAAACCAGCAATAAGGCTGCACAATTTAAGCTGAAGAGAAAGCCCAGTGGAAATGATGGATTTCAACTTCCTGAAAGAGAATGTAATCAGCTATGTCTCAAAGTTCCACTAGCAAGGCATGCCATAAAATGGGTCCCAAGGCAAAAAAAAATCTGCTGGCAGGTTTCCTAAAGGTGGGCCTCTTTAATGGAAATTAACATTAACAGATGCTTTTTACCAGAGTATAATATGTAGGGGAAAATAAGTAGATGGACCTTCAGCCCTGAGAGCTTTAAAAACTAGGGTTATTTTAAACTCCTCCCTTTTATATACTGGTAACCAATGAAAATGTTCCAAAATTGGCAAAATATGATGTCTGGGGGAACAGGATAATATAAACCATGAAGCAGCATTCTGGAGTAACTGCAAGAACTTTCATTGGCATTTAGAGAGTCCCACATAAAGAGAATTAAAGTATTCAACAGATGTTAGAACAAAAGCCTGAACAATGGTCCAAAAGTCATCTTTCTATAAAATATATTTTAAATGCTGAACCATTCAAAGCAAAAAGCCTGTGAAGAAATATGCTAGGCTGTTGGATGACTGAGTGGTAAAAGAGATGCTCAGGGAGGACAAGGAAAAAGCAGAAAAATTGAATTAATTCTTTGCCTTGATCGTTCCTCAGGAGGATGCTGGGAACATCCTAACACATGAAACATTCTTTCATGGTGATGATTCTGAGCAACTAAAACAAATCTTGCTGATAATGGAGGTTATAATAAACCAATGACAAACTAAAGAGCAACAAATCTCCAGAACTAGATGGCATCTCCCCCAGAGTCCTAAAAGAATAGTTGCTATTTATTTCTGTCATCACAACTTGCTAGATATATCAGACAAGCCGTAAAGCCCGTTAAAACGGGCTACATCCCTCTGTCTCTCACCTCCCCCTCATTCTCTCTCCCCTCACTCTTCACCACCCCCCTCCCCCACCCACTCCTCTCCACCCTCCCTCTCCTCTCACTCAGTCCCCCCTCTCCCTCCCTCCCACTCACTCAGTCCCCCTCTCCCTCCCACTCACTCAGTCCCCCTCTCCCTCCCACTCACTCAGTCCCCCTCTCCCTCCCTCCCTCCCTTCACCCACCTCCATTTCCTCCCGGCGCCGTAAGCGCGACTTCCCGCAACCCTCACCCGGCTCCATTAACTCCTCCCGCTCCTGCCGGCAGATCTCGGGGGGGGTCACTCCCGCGCGCGCGGCAGTGACCCCCCCGAGATCTGCCGGCAGATCTGGGGAGGAGAAGTAGCGGCACCGCGCGCGCGCGGTGCCGCTACTTCTCCTCCCGCTCCTGCCGGCAGATCTCGGGGGGCGCGGGAGTGACACCCCCCCCGAGATCTGCCGGCAGATCTCGGTGGGGGGGGCGCGGGAGTGACACCCCCCCCCCCCCCGAGATCTGCCGGCAGATCTCGGTGGGGGGGGCGCGGGAGTGACACCCCCCCCCCCCCCGAGATCTGCCGGCAGATCTGGGGAGGAGAAGCAGCGGCACCGCGCGCGCGCGCGGCGCCGCTGCTTCTCCTCCCGCTCCTGCGGCCCCACCGCCATTTTTTTTTTCTGATCGACATCCTTGCCCGCACATGCGCAGTAGAGCTGCGCTCTACTGCGCATTTGCGGGCCGTCGGTCACAGGCCATTTATAAGGTAGATATGTGGTTGCCTGCATTTCTGCTAAAACTTTTAACATTTCATAATATCCAACCAAAAAGCACCATATCACCAAGACCAGACAGCATCCAGCCTGAATCCAATAAGAACTAGGTGTATTTGTTTGCAAAGTATTGGCAATCTGCAACATATATGCCATATTTGTTGTATTCGTGGGGGTCATGAAACGTATGGCAAACCCCCACGAATACAACATATCACTAACGAATAAACTCCCACCCTCCTGACACCCCCCCCCCCCCCAAGACTTGCCAAAAGTCCCTGGTGGTCCAGCAGGGGTCCTGGAGCGATCTCCTGCACTCGGGCTGTAGGCTGCCAGTATTCAAATGGCGCTGATAGCCTTTGCCCTTACTATGTCACAGGGGCTACCGGTGCCATTGGTCGGCCCCTGTCATATGGTAGGAGCAATGGACGGCCGGTGCCATCTTGTGCTCCTACCATGTGACAGGGGCAGACCAATGGCACCGGTAGCCCCTGTGACATAATAAGGGCAAAGGCTATCAGCGCCATTTTGAATACTGGCAGCCGATGGCCCGAGTGCAGGAGATCGCTTCAGGACTCCCACTGGACAACCAGGGACTTTTGGCAAGACTTAGGGGGGTCAGGAGGGTGGGGTGTTGTAGTTAATTAAATTTAAAGGGTTGGGATGGGGGTTTTTTTTTGGGAAATGAATACATATGTAACTAATGAATGGATCGGGGTCCCCGAGAATGGATGCAATGGATTTGGGTCCCAACGAATACGAATACCGAATGGGATGAATCTGTCCCCGTTGCTACATATTTCAGTCATCATAGCCTGCCAGATATATCTAGCTATGTGATTGCCAGTATTTCTACTATGATGTGTTTTGTTTGTTTTTTTTCATTTATTTTATTGAATTTCAGATATAATATCTCAAGAATAACTTGAACAGAAACTAGACACAATACCCAAAGGTAGGCGTTAATTTCTGCCGGCACCGGGAAGTGCACAGAAAAGCAGTAAAAACTGCTTTTCTGTGCACCCTCCGACTTAATATCATGGTGATATTAAGTCAGAGGTCCCAAAAGTTAAAAATAATTTAAAAAAAAATTTAAAATCGGCCGTGGCTCGCGGGTTGAAAACCAGATGCTCAATTTTGCCGGCGACCAGTTTCCGAACCCGTGGCTGTCAGCGGGTTTGAGAACCGACGCCGGCAAAAGTGAACAGCAGCTGTCAAACACGCTGACAGCCGCCGCGGGCCCTAATTTGAATAATTTTATTTACTGAATCGCGCGCACAGGAGAGTGGCCTGTGCGCATACCGGGAGAACATGCGCACAGGCCCTCTGGGAATAGGGAAATACCTACAGTACCTGAATGTAAACCGATGTGATATGCCAGATTGAATGTCAGTATATAAAAAATATAAATAAATAAATAATTGTTTGGGGTTTTTTTTTTAATTCAATCTCATTATTGGTATTTTTGAAATCTAGGCCTTATACCTTGTGTGACTGCTCTCAGCCTTGATTCTTTTATCAAACTGTACTGTCAGATGGTAACAGGTGCTTAGGTGGGGCCAACTACCTCGAATTTAGAAATACTTTCTCCATTTGTAAGTACCAGGTTCAGTATTGTTCCTTCTTTCATGGGTTCCATCTAAGAAGAGTTCCTTGAATGGAATCCAGGATCTCTCTTTTATTAACTGATTCTGCAGATAGAATACTCCAGTTCAGCATTGGCAGGAATAAAATCTCCTACCCACTCTACTTTCCACATTTTGGATGGCTTTGTCCAGATCTCTGTCCAGTTCTTCTGCCTGAGTTGGAGACCTAGGGACCACACTGGTTTAGATGGGTGTGCTGTCTCCTCTTTCCATGAAAGACCACACAAATTCCTCCGTTTCCCTGTGCATTCTGCATTTCAGATTTATACATAAAGAGCAGCTCCTCCCCCTTTCTTTCCTAAACAAATTATATCTTGGCATGGCTGTATCCCATTTGTGGGACTCATTCAACCACATCTCTATGACTGCAATAATATCTAGGTCTGTCTCCATCAATAGGGATTAAAGATCTGGAATACTATTGCTTAGGCTATGAGCATTTGAGCTAATAGCTTTCCAGTTATTTCTCCTTGTCTTGTCTACACTCTATACAGCCTTCACCAGAAAAAGCCAGTTCCAATGTAGAAAGCTGGTTTATTTAATTTCTTTTTTTTTTTTTTTAATGGAACAAAACTTTACATTGGAACCATAAATGCTGTATTAACAGTTGATGTGATTTAATTTCATCTTGGCCCTACATGAATTTCTAACACATTGGACTTTTGAAAGCTAAATTATAGGGTGTTGCTGAAAGATATCAACCATCAGATCCAAACAAAATTTGCAATGTTATGTATTATATGAGGATTTTAATCTTTTAGTTGGCTGTGGATCTCTAGCCAAATACAATTTTTTTCTGCTGCCTGTGATATGATCCCGCTATGCAGCAGTGCTGGCATCATCCTGCACAAAATATGGTGCTGAGTAATTGTCCAGAAATGTAAAATGAGTATATTTCTAATGTTTTATGATACTACAAATGCAGCTACACTACAGAATGAAACAAATCAAACTAAAACTTCTGCGGTGTAATACAAGATTGCTTCCTTTTAGAGCTGAGTGGCCGCAAGATGACCTCACTTGATTTCTGATATTTAATTGACAAAAAAAAAACAAATGAAAGAGCATCACTTTAGAAACCACATGGACAAGTGGAGACTCAAACAACCACGGCACTAGTGTCTGTGCTGATGCCTATCAACAATCAATAGTGCAAAACTATCTCAAATGATTTTCTTTATAGGAAACAGCCAATGGACTCGAGCCTCAGCAGAGACAGACACCATCCCAAGCCTAACTGGAGCTGCCATCTTGTTCTGGCAATGCTAACCAGGCTTAGGACACTGGTCAACTCTTTTGAGATTTGTGTCTATCAGACCTTTATGATCACTTACTCCAGATATAGAGCAGGTGTAAATATATGTGAGCAAGCTGCCAAATTTACATGTGCAAATAGCTTATAAAATAACCCTGGCCAGAATACTCCTGGCCTGCCCTTTTTTTACACGCTCAAATGTACGTCAGACCTTTACTTACATGTATATTTTAAGGTTTTTAAAGTACCATATGTGTAAGTATATGCTATTTATATGCATATGTTCTGATTTGTAAGTGTGCAACTCTTTGAAAATTCACCTTTGATTGTTATGGCTTTTTCTTCCAGGAACATATCCAAACCCCTTTTAAATCCATCTAAACTAAATGCCATGACCACATCCTCCAACAACAAATTCCATAGCTTAATTATATGTTGAGTGTAAAAATTCTTCCTCCATTTTCTTTTAAATGTGCTACCTACTGGTTTCATGGAATGTCCCCTAATTCTAGTACTATTTAAAAGGGTAAATAACCTTTCCCTATTTATCTGTTCACCCAAGCATGACTTTGTCATGTCCCTCTCAGTCCTCTCTTCTTCAAGCTGATCAGTCCTAACTTGTTTAGCCCTTTTTCATAAGGGAGCAAGTCCATCCCCTTTAGCATTTTTCATGCCCTTCTCTGCACCTTTTCTAGTTCTGCTATGTCTTTCTTGAAATAGAGCAACTGAAATAAAGACAATATTCAAGTTGTGGTGACTCCATAGATCTATACAGAGGCATTATAATATTCACAGTTTTATTCTCCATTCCTTTCCAAACAATTCCCAACATTCTATTTCTCTTGTGACCGCTGCTGCAGACTGAGTGCAGGATTTCAATTTATTGTCCAAAAAGACTCCAAGATCCTTTTCAGGGTTGTTACTCCTAATATAGAACCCAGTATTGCGCACATATTTATATTATTTTTCTCTATATGCATCACTTTGCACGTCTCCACATTCAATTTCATCTGCCTTGTTTTCCAGTCTTGCAAGGTCCTTCTGCACTTCCTTACAGTTGGTGTGCGTTTTAACTTCTTTGAATATTGTGTCATCTCTAAATTTGATCACTTCACTCTTTTCTCCCTTTTCCAGATTGTTAATGAGTAAATCAAACACTGGTCCTAGTACAGAACTCTGAGGCACTCTATTTTTTAACTTTCTCCATAAGGGAAACTGACAATTTAGTCCTACTCTTTGTTTCCTAACTTTTTTTTTTATAATCTTTATTTTAAAGTTTCAACAAATTAACATAACCACAATATATCATAATAAGACATGACAGGTGAAACCCTTCCCATTCCCTGCCCCTCCCAGTTCCCTCCCTCCCCTATCATCCTAAGCAGGGGGCGTTTGTTACTTCCAGACATCCTGAACTCTCCACGGGATATTGAAAGGAACATTGAGAGTTAACCATATAGACTAACACTAGACTACAATCACAGATTAATGATAGTAACTGGCATCGAAGATTTTCTTTATCTACCTCATTTACAGTAAGGCAAATAGCACACTGTGCACTTTTGCATTGAAAGACAAAATATATGCTTGCCATGTTTCCAGAAATAAATCATATTTAGTCTGTGAAGCACGACAGGCAGAAAGATGTTCAAAAACCACCATCTTATATAACTTCAATTTCCAGTAAGTGAAGGAAGGTTTTTCTACTGTTGTCCAATGTTCCAGAATTGATTTCTTGGTCAACAAGAATGCTTTCTGTAAAAACAATCTTTGAAGTTTTGTGGTTGTAGAATAAAGCGCATCCATGCAATCAAACAAGCAAAGGTGGGAAGACACTGGTAGAGAAAAACTGAACAGTCTTTCCAAATAGCACAGTATGGCTTTCCAAAATGTCTTTAACACAGCATAGTCTCAAAAACAATGAAAGAGGGTGCCTGGATCAGTGAGACACTTTGTACATTTATCAGTTAATACCAATTTAGCTTTAAAGGCCCAGACATTGGATACAAACATGTGTTGAAGAAATTTGAAATGTATCTCCCGAAGTAATACATTTTCCAAAATACTAATGATGTTTGCAAATCAGGTTTTTAACGCTTTATGTGAAATAGGAATATCTAATTCCTGATTCCAGCATAAGACCAATTCATGCACTCTGTATTGCAGTTTAATACCCTTAATGGCTTTTGTCAGAGAGACACAGGATGTCCTTTGCCTAGCACATCATGGAAAAACTGGTCAAAATGATGGACATTGACTGACTGAGACCTTTTATAGATGTCATGCTCAATAAAATGTCTAACCTGCAAATATGTATAGAACTCCTTGTGAGATAGATCGAACTCTAATCTTAGATCATTAAATGGGTGGACAGCTCCAATGTCAGCCTGTATTTACATGTTAAATACAGGCTGACATTAAAGGCCCATGTTAAAAAGGCCTGTAAAAGGCCCATGTTAAAAATAGCAGGTTCTCCAAGCCCGGAAAGAACCTTGAATGGCCAGCGATGGAAAGAAAGGGTGAAACTTCCCAATGCATCCGAAATCTAGTGCAAAGCATTTTCCATGCTTGCCTACCAGTGGTAATGATGGGGTTAAACTGGACATTTTCAGGCAACACATATCCTGGGACATGCAGTAAGTTTCCCACATTAAGCAGTTTAAACCAGTCCTGTAAAAAGCTAGTAGTTGAAAACATATCTGACCCTTATAGCCAATTTTTCATATGACAGAGTAAATAAGATAGGTTATCAATTTATACATTTGGACAATCCATCCTGCCTTCCCCCCACGGTAACTGCATCTTACTTAAAGCTAAAAGAGCCCTTTTATTTTCCCCATAAGAATTTCCCTAGGGCCCTATCCAGTTCCATTATATGTTTTTTCTTAATCCAGACAGGTAACATTTGTAGCACATACAGCCACCTAGGTAGGTAGCGCCATCATCTTAAACAAATGAATCCTACCACATATGGAAAGGGGCAACAAATGCCAGTCAGCCAGTTTTCTTTTGGTCTTTGAAAATAACAGCAGAATATTGCAATCACAGATATTGAGAATATCAACAGGGATTTTAACCCCTAAATATTTCATCTCTGCTTCTACCCAGTGCAGAGGAAAAAGGCCTGGCCATTGGGGTTTTAGGGACCCAGAGACATCGAATGCTTCAGACTTGTCTAGGTTTATTTTGAGGCCCGAGAATGGGCCAAACTGTTTCTGTAGATCCATCATTGACTGCAGGGAGTAAATAGGATCCGTCAAGAAAACCAAGACATCATCCACAAAGGCTGCTATTTTAAATCTCTCTCTGCCTATCTTGAATCCCAGAATGCCCAGGGATTCATCTATTTTCTGCAATAATGGGTCTAAGAGGAGAATATATAGCAGCAGAGAAAGTGGGTATCCCTGCCTCGTACTCCTTTTTAACTCAAATTCTTGTGACATACAACCATTTGCCAAGATGATGGAGCAAGGCTCCTGATATAACAGGGAAATATTACGTATGATGTTACCCTCAAACCCATATCTATGTAGGTCTGAAAACAAATATTGCCATACTACCCAGTCAAATGCCTTTTTGGCATCAAAGCCTACCACCAATGCCTGTGTACCATAGGCATCCATAATCTCATGATATTTTTAGTTGCCATCCTTCCCCTCTCAAAGCCCACTTGATTCTGGGAAATTAATGAAGGTAACACTATATATAATCTATTCGCAATGATTTTAGCAAAATGTTTCATATCAAAATTCAAGAGAGATATAGATCTATACAAAGCAGGCTGACACGTGTCCTTTCCCCCTTAGGGAGAACTGTAATATAAGCTTGTTTTGATTCACTGGGAAAGGAGCCTTTAAGTAAGGCCTTGGTGAAAAACTCTTTAAGAGTACCCCCTATATCTTTACTCAAAGTCTTATAGAAATCCACATTGAACCCATCTGGGCCTGGGGTCTTATGTAATAGACTAGTCTTTATACCTTCTAGAATTTCCTGAAAATTAAATGGTCTATTCAGCTAGGAAAATTGTGTTCAGTTACCTTTGGCAGGGTTAACCCTTGGAAAAACAGATCCTCTGCCTTACTAGCCCCTTTTTCTCCGTCATTATGATATAGCTGTTCATAAAAAGACTGAAAAAATCCTTCAGATCTCCTCAGCAGAAGTCTGTCTTACCCCACAATGATCTTTCAGTGCCTCAATGTAATTATGCCCCTTCTTAACTTTCACTTAATTAGTAAATAATTTACCAGCTTTATTCCCAAATTGATATAATTTATGAGATATATAAAGTAAGTTCCTTGTTGTTTTTTGATGTAAATAACAGTTTAAGGAATATAGAGTCTCTCTATAGTGTTTCTTGTTGGCCACAGTAAATTCCACTTTGGCTTTTTGAAACTCTCCCTCTCTCTAGTGCCACTATATGTTTATTAAGCATTTTAGATTTCCTAATCATATATGCAATAATCTGCCCCCTTATTACAATCTTCCTGGCTTCCCAAAACAATAGGGGATTTATTTTATGTTGGGAATTATAATCCTCATATTCTTTCCATTTAGCTTTGAGATATGCTTGAAATTCTCTATCTCTAGTAAGGTGAGTAGGAAATCTCCATCGATGTTGTCCTACCTTTGGGGCTCTAGCTTGATATCTACCCATATCATAGAATGATCTGAGGATTCTGTGGGCCCTATTTCTGCTCTGTCAACTTTGGAAAAGCTATCTGTGGGGATCAATACATAATCTATACGAGACATAGTCATAAGCGCCCTGGAGATGTATGTAAAATCCTTTTCTTTGGGATGCATAATCCACCAGACATCTAGTAAATGTGTTTACAAATAAAAGGAATTCCCTTATTTCTTCCCATTTTGTGTATAGATACCTGGGATAAAGTATCCACTGTGGGATCTACAACACATTTTAAGTACCCAGCAGTTATCAAGGTACCCTTAGCATGAACTATCAAAACTTTTACCAACACCTCGAAGAAAGTATGATTATAGGTATTTGGGCATATATACTACACAGAGTGGTGGTCTAACCATATAGTTTCCCTATTATAAAAACATATCATCCTTTGAAATATTTGGGGGTGGATATATGTTCAAAAGCCATGTTTACCCAAAAGAATCACAACCCCTCCCTTCCTGTTCACTGCAGAGGAATAAAAGACAATGCTCACCCAATCTCTGATTAATTTATCATGCTCCCGATCATTTAAATACATCTCTTGTAAGCAGGCAATATTGGCCTTATGTCTTCGGAGCGACGTTAACAGTTTAGCCCGTTTAACTGGGGATCCCAAGCCAGCTACATTCCACAAAATTATTCTTATGTTAAAAACCATATTTAATCCAATAAAGGATGTACCATACATAATAGAACCACATCTTCACTAAGTTGGCACCAATCCCCCCCCCCCAAAAAAAAAACCTAAGTAATCAACACCTGCTGGTCAGTCACACTAATGACTCACTGCATTTTATTTTCTTGTTGGGGGGCACTGTAATTTGTGTATAGTTCAGCACCTCCAATTATTTTCACAAGCTGATTATTTTGGCAATCAGTAGTAGCAGCAGGCAGGCAAGCCTAATGTGGTATATTTCTAGTATCTGTCAAGGAATACCACACCAACACCATACAAATATACCGATACTTACTGCACTATATCATCTGCTGGCCTCTATGTGCTACTAACCCAAATCACTAGCATCATGCAAGCTCTCCCTCATATAATGCTATACCACATGTATGAGTAAGGCCTCAATAAGAAACTTACTAACGGGCCAATACAGTACAGTGCGCTCCAGTGGAGCGCACTGTACTGTATTGCAGTGGAGCGCACTATTAACCCGCGATTGGACGTGCGTTTTCGACGTGCTAGCGTTACTCCTTATTCAGTAAGGGGTCGAAAACGCGCATCCAATCCCCCCCCCCCCCCCCGAACCTAATAGCGCCCGCAACATGCAAATGCATGTTGATGGCCCTATTAGGAATTCCCGCGCGATTCAGAAAGGAAAATGTGCAGCCAAGCCGCACGTTTTACTTTCAGAAATTAGCGCCTACCTTAATTTCTCCGGGCACCGGGAAAGTGCACAGAAAAGCAGTAAAAACTGCTTTTCTGTGCACCCTCCGACTTAATATCATGGCGATATTAAGTCAGAGGTCCCGAAAGTTACAAAAAGTTTTAAAAAAAAATTTGAAGTCGGCCCGCGGTTCGCGGGTTGAAAACCGGACGCTCAATTTTGCCGGCGTCCGGTTTCCGAACTCGTGGCTGTCAGCGGGTTTGAGAACTGACGCCGGCAAAATTGAGTGTTGGCTGTCAAACCCGCTGACAGCCGCCGCTCCTGTCCAGAAAGAGGTGATAGGGACGCGCTAGTGTCCCTAGCGCCTCTTTTTACCTCTTTTTACCGCCGGACCTAATTTGAATACAGAATCGCGCGCACAGGAGAGTGGCCTGTGCACGCGCTGGGAGAGCGGGCATTCGCCCGCTCTCCCGTGGACTTTACTGTATCGGCTCATAAACAAGCAGTAAGGATATGTAGAGGGTCAAGTTAAGCAGTGTAGGCCAGAGGGCTGTACCGATTCTCCACAACACAGGAGGTTGCTGTAAAGGTTTAATCCTGTTTTTATATCAGTGAGTGATCCCTCGTGGTTTGTGTGGATTTCTTGAGCTGAAGTTTGACAGAATTTTAACTCATTCTCCCCTGCAAAGTTTGATCTGCTGGCTGAATATCTTGGTTTTGGAGTTTTGGTATTCTTTCTAGGGTTGGTGAGCTAGGGGGTTGGTGAGCTAGGTCTCTCCTTTGGTTCTGGAAGCAATTGTTTTTCTACCAAGTCCTTCCTCAGAGAGAGGATAGAGGTTTCCCAAGACCTGAATGAAAACTTCTGGTCCTTTTGGGTTCTAGTCCCTTGCGGGACAGATCCTGGGAATGTTTTTGGAAGTAAGGAGTTTGTTTTTAATACTTTGTGGATACCTTAGGTTTATGAAAAGCCTTCAGTTTACCTAAGTAGCCTAATGGACCCAGTACCAAGACAGCAGAAATTGTCTGCAGGAGTAAATGCCATTCTGGTGCTATCTTGGAAAGAGAAGAAAACCATCATGCTATTCATCTGGTTCTCACTCAGTGGTGACAGCAGAGGAGGTGCCTATATGGAACATTAAGAAAAGGAGTAGAGTGTCAGGACCAAGTAATAGATCCCAAGAATCAACAAGGTAAAATCTCAGCAGGAGGGAGGAATCTTGCCAGCTACCATAGGAATGGACCTAAAGTCCAGGAAAGTACATAAGGGACCCCATGGAGAAGACAAGGGAACACACAATTGTATTTAATGCTTCAGTTATGACTGTAACTTTCAAACCATCGCACAGGCACAGATTTGTGTGCATATGTCGGCCTGCACCCAGGGCCATGGCCATTTTATAACATGCACGCGCATATGTGCACATTATAAATAGTCTGGCCGCACGCACATGTGTTCCAAATTTTAAGTGGCCATGTGCATGAATACGCAAATCCCATTTCTACCACATAAATTGGGGGGATTTTAAAAGGGGCACATACCCACACCATTCCCAGTTTACAAGTTCGTCCACCAGTTCACACAGTTAACAGATAGGTCCTCCAACTCCTCTTGGTTTGAGAGCCTACATTCCCTCAAGTTACTCCAGACCCTTAAACCCCTCAGAAATAGCTTGATTCTTTTATTTTTTAACTTACATGTCATCCATAGCAGAAATAAAGTTACGCAGCAGGGACCTCAGCACGTGCCAGGGCATGTAAGTATTTATGCGCACGTCTCTGGTTGATGTCCCAAAATGCCTCTGCCCTGCCCAGACCATGCACATACCCCCCCCCCCCCTTTTTGAAAACTTTGGAAATATGTGCATATCCAGGTGGCTTTTAAAATTCACTCAGCGTGCGCAAGTTTAACTTATTCACACATCCTGAAATTCAGAGGTGGCCAACCTTTCATGTACCAAGAGCCAAGAAATTAGAATCATTAATAGCATAGAGCCTCAAGTTTTAAAAATATGAGGGGGCAGATGTGAGTAACCCCTTTCAATGCTATTCAATTCATCTCTTAATCCCCTAACCCTGTTCTCACCAGTCTCTCTCTCTCTCTCTCTCAATCTCATCCTGTTTCCACTATTTTCTCTTGAACCCCTCACAAATCTCTCTTGAACCCTCCACTCTGTCCCCCAAGTTTTTCAATCCTCCCATCTCTCCCCATCAGTGTCTCTCAATTCTCTCACCAGTTCCTCTCTCAATTTCTACACCCTGTCCCCACCTGTCTCACTCTTTCAATCCCATCCTGTCCCCCAAAGATTCAATCCTCCTACCAGCCTGAGCCTCTCTCAATTCCCCCACCTTCTCCACCATTCTCTCTCACTCTTTCTCTCTCTCAGTCCCATTCTGTTCCTCCAATTTCTCTATCCTCCTACCAGTCTCTGTTCCCCCCTCTGTTTCCACATCAGTCTCTCTCAATCCTCTTTCCCTGTTCTCTCTTGCTCTGACCTGCATCTCCCTCTTTCTCTCACCCATGCTCTGCCCAATGTCTGTCTTTCATTCTCTTGTCCCCATCAGTTTCTCTCAATCCCTCGCCCTGCCTCTACCAGTCTCTCTCAGCAGCCCCAGCATAACATTCCCCAAACCCCAGAAGAAAAATGGCAGGGGTGCAGTGACTGCATTAACTCTCCCGCCCCTCCACTTGTGCTACTCTGATCCCCCTCCTCGCCTTCTTCTCACCACCAGTATCTCACCTGCCCTCATACCCACTTCTATATCCCCACTCCCTCATGCTCTCTCTCTCTCTTACCCTTTGACATTCCCCCTCCAGTATCCTCTGTGGTTCTCTCACATACACCCTCCGCTAGGGATGTGAATCGTTTTTCGACGATTAAAATTATCGTCCGATAATTTTAATATCGTCTTAAACCGTTATGGAACACAATACAATAGAGATTCTAACGATTTATCGTTATAAATCGTTAGAATCGTGAGCCGGCACACTAAAACCCCCTAAAACCCACCCCCGACCCTTTAAATTAAATCCCCCACCCTCCCGAACCCCCCCCCCAAATGACTTAAATAACCTGGGTGTCCAGCGGCGGTCCGGAACGGCAGCGGTCCAGAACGGGCTCCTGCTATTGAATCTTGTTGTCTTCAGCCGGCGCCATTTTCCAAAATGGCGCCGAAAAATGGCGGCGGCCATAGACCAACACGATTCCACGGCAGGAGGTCCTTCCGGACCCCCGCTGGACTTTTGGCAAGTCTTGTGGGGGTCAGGAGGCCCCCCCCAAGCTGGCCAAAAGTTCCTGGAGGTCCAGCGAGGGTCAGGGAGCGATTTCCCGCCGCGAATCGTTTTCCGTACGGAAAATGGCGCCGGCAGGAGATCGACTGCAGGAGGTCGTTCAGCGAGGGTTCCGGCGCCTCGCTGAATGACCTCCTACAGTCGATCTCCTGCCGGCACCATTTTCCGTACGGAAAACGATTCGCGGCGGGAAATCGCTCCCTGACCCCCGCTGGACCTCCAGGAACTTTTGGCCAGCTTGGGGGGGGCCTCCTGACCCCCACAAGACTTGCCAAAAGTCCAGCGGGGGTCCGGAAGGACCTCCTGCCGTGGAATCGTGTTGGTCTATGGCCGCCGCCATTTTTTGGCGCCATTTTGGAAAATGGCGCCGGCTGAAGACAACAAGATTCAATAGCAGGAGCCCGTTCCGGACCACTGCCGTTCCGGACCGCCGCTGGACACCCAGGTTATTTAAGTCATTTGGGGGGGGTTCGGGAGGGTGGGAGATTTAATTTAAAGGGTCGGGGTGGGTTTTAGGGGGTTTTAATGTGCCGGCTCACGATTTTACGATTTTTCACGATATTTTACCCCTCCAAACAGCAACAATACGATTCCCTCCCCCTCCCAGCTGAAATCGATCGTTAAGACGATCGAGGACATGATTCACATCTCTACCCTCCGCCATTACCACTTCTGGATCTCACACATACACCACCTCAACTCCAACAAAAGTCTCTCCTCCCAAAAGCATTCATCCCCTCTTGCACTACCCCCCATCTACAACCCCTTCAGACTCAAATTTTTCCCCATTTCTGGATCTATCACCCCTCCTCTAATTTTATTTCTATCCCCTGTTCCATCTCCCCTTCTGGCTCTGTCACCCTCCTTCTCCCCATCACTCCTTTCCTTGCACATTCATTACCTATGACTGTTATCCATTCTTACCCTCCCTTTCCTTTTATTCCCACTGGCTCTCTCACACTCCTCACCCCCATCACCACCTCAGCCCCACCAAGACACGATTTCTAGTATTTCACCCTCACACAATCCTCACTGCTGACTTTCTTGCACATATACCTTTCCCCTAGCTTTCTCACACCCCTCTGCTTCTTTTCTCCATTCTTTTGAACCCCTTCTACCACCATCCCTGCCTCTCTCATGGTCTCTTCCTTTCCTGACCCTCTCTCCCGCCCTCTATTTCCCCCATCCAAGCCCTGGTCCATATCTGTTGCAGAACAGGTGGCAGCGTGGTCTTTGGGGAGGAATAAGATGCATTACTGACATCAGGAAGATGGGGAGGGAAACAATACTCACCCCCTCATATAGTCTTTCCCACAGCATAAGCTTCTACTTTCGCTGTTCCCTCCAACTTTTTCAACATTCATCCCTTTTCACGTTATTGCCCTCAGAAGCATTCATCCACTCTTGCACCATTTCTTCTTCCATTCACACTCTTCTCCTCCAACATTCATTTCATGCAGCACTCCCCAAAGTATTCATCTACTACATTCACCCCCCTTCTCCCCTCACCCCCTTTCCCTTGTCACAAATTATTCTGGCCTGAATGGAGCTCTGACTTCCTCCTCCCTACCCTCCCCCCCCCCCCCCCCCCCCCTGATATCAGCTGAATCAAATCTTGGGAGTACAATAAGCAGATCGGCCTGGAGCTGAGTGCACTCAGATCATCCCCTCTAGACAGCAGCACAGAGACGAGCACTCTATTCCAGACAGCAGGTGGAGTGTGTGTGTGTGTGTGTGTGTGTATGTGGGGTGGGTTTGGACAAGATGCTGAGGGCTGGAGCAGGAAGTTAACTGGCTCTTTGCTGTCCTGTCAGCCCCAGCCTCCTTCCCCTCCTGTTTTCCACTGCAGCTGGTGGAGGGGAAGGGGGGGAAGAGAGGAATAGAAAAGGGATGAGCATTGAAAACCCTCTGCTCCTTGCTCCAGCTCCTCTCTTCTGTCTCTGCAGCAACCAGCAGAACTGTGAGGTCAGGAGGGATAAGAGGAGATGGACCAGAATGGCTCATCTCTGCTTTATTCTATTGTGCTTCCTGCTCCAGCCCAACTCCTGTTTTCTCTAGTGCTGCTCAGTTGCCATGTGGCCAGGAGGGAAAAATCCACGTTTTACACATGAAAGAGCCGCAGGCTGACCATCCTTGCTCCAATTAATGCACACTCCGGGCTTTTAAAAATCACCATATTGAATGCAACAAGAAATAAATGTGCAGTGTGTCAAATTATGTCTGTGGAAAAAGTGATTGGGTAAAGTTTGTGCCGGAACACTAGTAGGGAATCCTGAATATTACTGGCACACATAAACAAAGACACATCAGTGTCTGAGTATTGGAGGTTAATCATTCTCTCCAAAAAAGAATGTTACAGATGTGATCCCTTGGACTGTGGCGTGGTTGATGCAGCCTAGCAGGTGAACCTACTAGGCCCACACCAACAGCAGGTGGACACAACCTTACTGGGCTGGTTCTAGGATTTCACCTATAACAGCCCCATTCCCCACAAGTTGAGCCTTGAGGTCCCAGGGGCCAGCAGGGCTTAGGTGAGAGCCCAGTAAGGGATGGTCAGATGAGGTTGAGTAGCAAGTAAAGGTCAGGGCTGGCAGCGAGCAATGGTATCCGAGTGCAGGTCAAAGTCAGGGCAGGCAGCGAGCATAGCAAAGTGAGAACCAGGAAGCCAGGCAGAGACAAAAGGACTAGTCAGGGAGAAGACACAAGTGACTGGAGCACAAGCAGGGCCAGACAGGGCATGGCAGAACAGGACAATGACAAGGTAAGGCAAGCAAGATAACACAGAGGCAAGACGTGCAGAGACACAAGAAGCAACACGCACTGTTAGGCAGGAGGACCTGTTGTTGAGGCAAGGGCTAGATACACGGCTATGGTTTAAATTTCCAGCCACGCGATGTTATCAGCAGGTACTAACAGCTCAGTTTCCCAACACAGGGCCTTTACCTATAGGTGTAGCATGAGTGCGCGTACCTAAGAAAGGCCAAGGAACATGGCGGTATGGCAGCATCTCAGCATATGGGGTAAATGTGGCTGGTTGCAGGACATTCTACAGTCGGCGAAAACATTACAAAGAATCCATGTCAAGGAGCAGGGAGAATGAGTTGGGGATTCAGCCCTAGTATCGAAAGTGGATCCCATATCTAAAAAAAGAACTTGCAAAGGGATTATGTATTCTACACCCCATGACATGGCAACAATAGGCATTCAGGGCATGGGGTGCATTGTATACAAACACATTTGTCAGTGCATGTTTCCAGAACTACACAGATATAACTGCCAGTAGCTGCACTACATCATTTCCCAGTCTGTATGAGGTCAACAAGCCATTAGAGTATATGCCACTGAAATGGTGTCACTGCCAGCAATGGTAGTTGTGACTGTGACAGAAAAGTTGTATTATTTGATCAGGTTTTCCTTTTACTTTTTTAATAAAGTAGACAGTGCTGAGTTTTTCCATAGATGACTGATCATGAATCATTCATGGTTGTTATGTCAGTTCACAGGCATTAGCAACATCATCACTTTCATTCTCACTATTATTAATACCAGTTACGGTAAAAGTAGAAACTTGGAGAACAAAGACATTGTCATAATGTCACCATTCTCTTCCTCCCCTGTTACCGCTTATGTAGCTGCCTACTACCTCCTCCAATTTATTATTGAGGATTTTTTTTTCAGTTATTCACCTATGCTTGTGGCTAATGTAAACAAAGTTTTCAATTTGAAAAATGTATAGGTGATGATGAGAAAGCAATTGGTAGCGAATGAGGATTGCCCTGATTGTGGATGATGCCTCTGCCAATCCGGACCCAATAATCGGCTAATTATCCCACATTTACCCACCAGACAAATATAAAAAATAATGGAAAAAGGGAGAATGGACCAAATAGCAATTGTAAATAGTCTTCAGAAAAAAACATTCAGAATAGATTTTCCCCACAAAAATACTCAATAATTTAATATGTCTCATAAACTATTACAATCTTGAATACATAATATGCAATAACACATTGATACCCCAAACTTATAAACATATGGGCTTCATAAGAAAATACCCCTTAAACTTAAAATAATCACCAAATCTTATTTAAAAAACAAAACAAAACACACAAACAGAAATGCTCCAGAAAATAACATACAGACACAGTATATTTGTTTTAACAAAACAAATCCTCAAAAACATCATTCAGGTGTTTATTAGAACACCTTTGGAGTCAAGTGATCCACTACTTTCACACAGATGGACAAAGTGTAACTCAGCAGCATAACTGCATATCCATATTTCTTCAGTTCGTGGTCACTGATCCCAGCTATGACTCAGCAATATAACTGCATATTCATATTTCTTCATATCACATTCATTAATCCCCTCTACCAATACCACAATCAAGGGAGTGGTAATGACAGAATCAGCCCAAAAAATAGCCTGGCTTTGTAAGAGATATGAGGTGTGCCGGATAGGTGGAAAACGTTTGCACCAGCCATGAAACACCAGCATGTGTCACTTACCCAGTAAGCCAAGAATCTGAGCCACAAGGCTACCTTGAAACACAGGATATCAAATTTTCTCAGCTCTATAAAAAAATCCATTATAAAAAGTTTAATGGGAAATTTTCCCCATAGAGATCACAACTACGTTTTTTAAGAAGCTCAACAGATTAACTGAGGTTTGGGGTGGTAAGAGGGCTCAGGTTAAGAACCAGGTTCTTACAGATCTAAAAGACTAGGGTAGGGGGAAATTCTTTCCTGAATTACCAAAAAACCAAGGACCTTAAAAGTGATATATTGTGGTGGAAAGAACACAAAGAGAAACATTACATAACTTTGGAAAGGTGGACCTTACCTTTGATTACGGGAATGGCAGCATCGCTTTGATTGTCCTGCTCTTAAGCTGTGCCTTTATTTCATGGTAGCTGTGAGCCACCTGTTTTCCAGTTCTCCTGATTCTACTGCACTGGGATATGGCCTGGGCAGTGGTGCACCATATCTGTCCCTTGGCTGCCCTGGATGTCTTTGCAGCATGGTTCCCAAAGAGCAGACTGTAGTTCTCTAGGAACCTGGCAATTAGCATCTTGTTGCCCTCCACACTGAACTTTAAGGCCCATAGATGAGGCTGCCCTGCCTGCCAGATGATTGGAGTTGCCACTTTTGGAGAGGTGTCACTATTCTCATTTTCGCTTCCACTCCCCTGTTCCCCCGCACCTGTCCTGCCAACTCCTCTCCACTCTGCCTTCTCTATCTATCCCTAGCCTGCTGTCCTCCTCCCGCCACACTCACTTGCCTATCCCCTTCCCTCTCCTGCCTCCTCCTACTCCTTCTCTCCTTCCTTTCTCTACTCTTGTCCCTGTCCCTACTCCTACTCTTACTCCTATCACTCCTGCCAATCTCCTTCCTCCTTTTCTCCTCCCTCCTCATGTCTCTCCTCTCTTCTCTCCCCATGCCTCTCACACTCCATCCTCTCCAGCTCCTCACCACCTACCACCACTCCTTAATACCATCACTCCTCACCACCACTAATCCCCACCACCACACTACTACCACTGTTCACCACTCCTCCACACAAAAAGACAGACAGACAAACTGGACAAACTAACAAACGTTTACTCCACAAAGAAGTCAAAAGACCAAGGGAAAAGGAAACAGATAACAACAGAAGACCAGGCAATGCATTTGGGTAATCGAATCTGAAAAAGCTCCTACTCCCACTATCCAGATCACCAACCCACCTCTCCTTTCTCCAATGCCTGACACCCTCAAAGAAGCAGCTGCAGGAAGCCAGTATATATAAACAAAAAAATGAATGTTTGATACGTAACATGACGCGTATCGCACAATGCAATAACACAGCACAAGTTGTGCTACTCTGCTATCTGAAACAGTAAATCATATATTTTCCTAAACAAGCTCCTTTTTTTATCACAGCCACTACCGCACCATATTTCTGCTTTATTTATAGCATTTTGATTATTCTAGGCCTAAGTAACATAGTCATTGGTTTATAGGTTAGAGGTGTTTTCCTATTTAGATCACGGTATCAGTGAGCAATCTTTTACAGAGCTGTTCATTTTTCAATGCATGGTAATCTGTTGCTCTCTCTCGATAAGGTATATATTATTCTTTTATTCTTTGCTGATCTGAATAAAAGTATTTTTCTCCTAGAGTTGTGGGTTCTAAGCATTTATTTCAGCCCACAACTATGCTCTGAAATTCTGCTGAATAGACGATTAAAAGTATTTGCTAGGATAGGTGTTTTTCTGACCAGACAAATCCAGATACCATTCCCATGTGCCAGCTTTCTCAATATGAATCTCAAGGTGTTTAGGCAGTGTGCCTATGATTTATTTGCATAACAGAACATTTTAATGTTATAGATGTAAATGGTAAGGCATTTACACATGTATCTCTGTGCCACAAATTCAGATTTGCAAAGTTATGTGTATGTATCTTAGACACATATCCATTCAATTCTCAAAGTCTACATGTTCATTCATCTTGGGATCAATATTCAAAGCTGTCCGTTTAAGTAACTTAACCAGATATAACTTATTTGGCTAAGTTACACAGAATATTCAGCGATACAGCTAAGCCACTGAATGTATGTGTATATATCCGTGCTTAGCCATATCAGTTATAACCAGCTAAGTTTTGACCTGCTCTATGGCCATTCTAAACTTAGCCACATAACTTATGTGGCTAAGACCAAATATTGGTAGTTAGCCAAATAACTTGTACAGCTAACTTGCTCTGTCCCAATCCACCCATTACGCGCCCACTAGATATGCGGCTAAAGTTTTAGCCGTATAAGTGACTTATGCAGCTAAATGGCAGTCACTGAACATAGGAAAATATTTAGCGGTCGCTACTTAGCTACATAAGTTACACTTATCTGGTTAA
This sequence comes from Rhinatrema bivittatum, assembly GCF_901001135.1. Taxonomy (NCBI): domain Eukaryota; kingdom Metazoa; phylum Chordata; class Amphibia; order Gymnophiona; family Rhinatrematidae; genus Rhinatrema; species Rhinatrema bivittatum. The sequence continues at coordinate 129,213,903 of NC_042618.1, forward strand.
ATAGTGCTGAATGTTCTTTGAATATTAAATTTATTATGTTTAAAAATCAAAGGGTTTTTGTGATGCTTGAAAGTACAAAGATAAATCTACAGTTATGTGCTTTATTGAAAATTTAGTCCTATATGTTATTTGTAAAAGCATGGTCCTTGATCTTCTCAGAAATAGATGTATGATGATACAGAGGGCTGCTATGACAACATGTAGGCCAAGTGGGTGGCCTCATTCAGAAAGAATCATCATAATGATATGCTATACTTATTGGAAGCAATTAGCGTGAGCCTTTACATATACAGTAGATGTTTAAAGTACACAAATTGCAACCCTGAAAATTATGCCTGAATAACGAATACATTTATTTTAAAGGAGCTGTCATTCCAGAGTATTGGTGGTAAGATCTGTGCTTGTAGGTTTTTAAGCTAATGTTAAAAAAAAAAAAATTATCTTAGACTCAAACTGCATTCTCTGTCAAGCAGCAGTTCAAAATAGCATTGTTGAATTTTTAAAGTGCTCTGCCAAGTGTGCAAAGCAGTAGGAGGTACTTCTAGCTTCCATAGGGCACAGGGAAAAACAAGGGATTTCCTAGTCTCATAAAGGATAATTATCAGTCATTTCCACAAGTAAAACAGTGATTTATCCTGGCAATGGGCTTTTAAAAAATTGCCTGCCCTATATCTGCGTAGGACAACTATGTATATACTTTGACCCACATTGTACAGAGGTGTTTTTATGGATGAAGTTGGGAACTGCATGCCCATTTGCATTTTCAAGAGTATACATGTAATTTTTCCTGAACAAGCTACCCTCACAACTTAGCATGTGTAAATATGTGGAGATAGTTATTCTGGCAGAATTTTCAAAGAGAAAGTACATTTGCACTTTACCTTTAAAAATTAGTGTAAAGTTTACAAGTAAAAAGTACCTGCAAATTTTCCACAAATTTATTTATTTATTTAACAAATGCAAGCAGTTATAAAAATTACCCCCTTAGAAAATGAAATATTCCCACCATCCAAGTCCAGCAGATATTATCTGACTGTAGAAACTAATGAGGAAGAATCTAAGATGCTAGTTTAAAAAAAATTCCAAAATACTTCAATCATCTTTTTCTTGTCTTTTTTTTAATTCTGATTTCTAAAAGTACTGATGCCCTTGATAGCCAGGCCACTTCCTTTTTTATACCTTCTTTGATAGTTGTGATTTATCTTGAACAAAAAACATATAAATGTGTATAAAAATATAAATACATTCATACATAATAGAAATCAGCAGATAAGGATAAACTGGCCCACCCAGTCTGCCTGGTTTTCCTCATCTATACTGCTCTAGCTAAGGATTTCTCCATGCTGTCAGTCGCACAAGCTTGATGGACTGCATGAAATCTAAGTCATTTTTGTTGCCTTCCTTTTTACTCTGCTATTGTTCTCAGTACGTAGACATACAAGCTTCTATATCTAAACCAATATCCAGGTGTACCCTAAGCATTTCTATTAATGAATCTCTCCTTACACCTATTCTTATATTGATCTCCACTATCTATCCCAAGCATGTTTAAATTCTGTTGCAGTTTTGATTTTCACCACTTTTGCTGGTAAGTTATTACAGATCTACAACTCCCTCAGTAAAAAAGTATTTCCTCATATTTCCTTTGAGCTTCGCTTCCTCCAGCTTCAAATCATGGCCAGAGATGTAGGGTCATGAGTACACAACAGTGCACCTTCACCACCAAATTTAACAAAAAAAAAAAAAAAATGCTATGTACCACCAAACTGAACAAACCAGGTTCTGACAGCCATACAAACTCATCAGAGCTTCAAAATTGCTTCATATTGGCCATAGGTTAAAATAAAAAGCTCTACCAAGTACTGCTATTCATTATGACTTTGTTTATCATTGTGTTTTAGGATTTTCAAAACTGATATTCAGTGCTATTTAGCCAGATAAGTAGGGACCTATCGAGTTAAGTGGGAGCAGCTGAATATCTGATCTCATTCGGCAGCCGTTATTTAATCAATTACTTATTTGGTTAAATAGTTAGGTAGATAAGTGGTAGTCAGGAAATGGGCATTCAGGTGAAGAGCTACTATCTGGCTAACTTAGCCAGATAAGTAGCAATATTCAAATGTGTTATGTTAACCAGATAAGTTAGTATCAATAGCCAGTCTAAAGTTTATCCAGCTAACTAGCAATTTATTCAGGGAGATTCAGCGGCAGTTGTAAACCGGAGTGAAGGCAATATGCTATACTTTGGTATAAAAAAGACTCTAAACAAATAAACAAATAAATAAATAAATAAATAAATAAATTCATACTGCTGAATATCCCTTGTAAGTTAATTGGATATGTCTTCTCTAGCTAAGTTACTTAGCCATTCATCTGTGAATATCTACCCTTTGGGTGTTTTTAAGTCTGACAAGATCTGAGCTGGGACATTTAAAAAGGAGAAAAGTTATATCTGTTAATTCAAGGACTGATTTCCTTTTCTTCCTTCTGCAAGCTGCAGTCATTTGAAAGAGAACAGTTTAACAGACTGCAGCACTTCATCTTTCAAGTTTCCCTTTCTGATTTAATCATCAGCCTTCCCCTACCCCAACCCCAACCCCAGCCTTTATCTTTGCTGTGACTCCCTAAGTGCAGTCAAGCTTTCATCCTTCTGACAGAGGTCAGGCTTATTTTGCATTTTTTTTCTCTTGCTGAACCCATGGGGACAGGAAGCTTCAGGGACATGAATTGATGCACAGAAAGTCAGAGACAGCTATAGACTAGGGATGTGTTAGCTTGTGAGAAAGCTGAAGCCTATGGTTAGGAAAGGGGAAGAGACAGCCACAGATAGGATAAGAGAAGGCGAAAAAGGCAGCTACAGAATAGGGCTGTGAGAGGAGAGACTGCTGCAGACTACAGATAGGACATGGTGAGACAGACAGCTACAGATTAGGGATGGAAGAGGGGAAGCTACAGAATATTATGGCTGGGAGAGAGTGAAATAGGCAATAGCAGAGTAGAGTTAGGAGAGGGTGTGAGACAGACAATTCTAACCTAGAGTTGGGAGGTGGGAGGTATTGAGAGACAAGCAAATGACAAAGTTTAAAAAAAAAAAAAAATGAAATAAACATTTAAAAAGGGTGGGAAAAAAAGAAACTGGGCCTCATGTGGCTTCCCCTCCACATCACCCATCCCTCCCACCCAGAGAACTGCTGTGGCCAGGATCCTCCCCAGCCCCCCACATTTCCCAGTCTGGGGATGGGGGGATTCTCCAATGAGGCCTAGGCCCAGGCTTGCATACGCCTATAGTGTGGTAGGTCTCCACAACCTTGGCCTAGGACCTCCGCAAAGTGCAAGTTTTGAGGCATGGACCTGATGCTTAGTCCCAGGCAGAAGTCTTGGCATTGAGCAGATAGGTAGATTGCCTGGTCCCAACAACAGGGCCTAGGCTATATGCCAGAGCCTTGGACTCGGCCCTGGCCCATTGCTGTGGCCCATACAAAAGATGAGTCACAATTCCTGGGTCTTGGCCTAGGCCAGGGCCCAGGCCCAGACTGATGCTGAGGCCCAGCCCAGAGGCCAGGTCCTGATGCCTGGGCTTGGCCCAGCCCCAGGCCTGACTCTGGGGCCTCGTCCCAAGGTCGGGCCCAGACCCAGAGGCCAGAGCCCAGGCTTCATAGGTTTTCTTCATTCTTCTTTTGTCATTTTCTTTCTTCAAATGATAACATCTGCTGAAGATGTGCCAGAGTAAAATGACTCCAGTGCATCATCCTCAGAGAAGGGTGCTATTTAATTGAACTAGCCATGCACAAAAATGGCACCCTCTGCTGAGAAGGATAAGCCAGAGTTTTTATTCTGGCATGTCCCTAGTAAATTCTGTCATTCAATGAAAGAAGACTGAGGAAAGAAAAACAAAGAGGACCCCGGCTTTTGTGTAGGCCATGGTCCAGGTGTAAGGACCAGGCCTCCAAGTTGGGCCCCAGTGTTGGGCCAGGGTCTCGTTATCAGGCCTGGGCCTAGCCAAGTGTTGGATCCCAGATTGTTAATGTAAGTGGGGATTGGGAAATTTTCTGGGCTGGGCCTTTGCTCAGGTCTTGGCCTAGGTGCCAGCATCGGGCCAGACCCTAGACCAAGATCCCAGCATCATGCTCAGGCATGGGCCATGGCCCCTGCATCAGGTTGTGGCCTCTGCCTAGTCAAGGCCCCAGCCTCAGACTTAGGCTAGATCAAGATGCTGGCATTGTGCATGGGCCTAGGTCTTGGCCCCTGCTTTGGGTCTCGGCCTATTCCCTAAACAAGGCCCTGGCTTTGGGCCTATGCCTATGCCTGACTGGTGACTTTTTTTTTTCTAAATGAAATGAAATTCTGATGAAATTTCATTGGAATTTAAATAATTTTGTTTTGAAAATGACCCAAAATGAAATAGGAAATTTTGTTGTCATTTCCTATTTTATTTCTCCTGAATGCACATCCTTACTGATCATCAAAGCAGAAGAGCAAATTGCCCATATGTCAACATAAATATGTTTTAAAAAATAATTTGAACTGCTTTTGACATGTCATAAGCCATAAATTTGCAGGTAAAGTTTTCCAGAGCTCTGGAGCAACCACTGAGAAAGCTCTTTCCCACATTTTGTAAACTGTTGTGATACTGAAATGGAACGACGGTATATAAAATGTCTAAAAAAATATCACACAATTGAGAATATTAGATAATATTAGATAATCTCAAACCATTTAAGGACATAACCAGAAATGCCATATCCCCTCAAACAGTACAAGAAGATCTGATGATCCAAAGTGTTAAAGGCAGATAAAATATCCAAAAAGACTAATAGATGTTCTTGGTCATTATCAAGCTCTCTTCTAACTGTATTTATAGTAGATCTCAACAAAGTTTCTGTTCCTAGGTTTTTCTGGAACCCAAATTGGTGTGGATTAAGAATGCAATAGGCATCAAGAAAATCTGACAGTTGTTAGAATACCATGAAATCCAGATTCTTACTAAAATAAGGAAGAGAAGAAGTTGATCTATAGTCGGTGAGATCTTGTGGGTTGAGACCCATTTTTTTTAGAAGAGGTTTCATGACTATTTTTGTCAGGGAAGATGGTTCCACTTCTTCAGCTAAAGAGCTTGGTTAACAGAGTTGCTACTAATTATTTAAGTACTTTGAAAACAGAGGCATCACATATCTTTAATGGACAGAAAGAAGTGCTAACTTTAACGATAGCCATGACAACTTCAGAAGTGGAAACAATCTCAAAAGATGATCAAAGAACATCACATTGTTCTGGTATAGCCACAGGTGGGCCCACCCAACCAGGGTTGTCTGACACCGGAGCTGCAAGGCCATCGCGGGATCCTATCCCCTTGATGGTGAAAAGGAGGGCCAGAGCAACATGGCTGTCACAGGATTCCATCCCCACGAAGAAGAAGGACTGGAGCTGCAATGCCATTGCAGGAATCCATCCTCGTGATGGCAAAGAGGAGGGCTGAAGCAACAAGGCTGTCATGGGATCCCATCCCTGTGATGACGAAGAGAAGAGCTGGAGCTGCAAGGCCTTCGTGGGATCCCATCCCTGCAACAGCAGAAGTAGGAGTTTGGCTACTCCTAATGAAAAGGCCCCATGTGTATTGGATTCGAATGGGAGCCTGAAGGTGTGTGTGGGTGAGAATTGGAGCCTGGATGTGTGTATGGATTAGAATGGGAGCCTGTGTGTGTGTGTGTGTGTGTGTGTGTGTGTATTAGAATGGGACCCTGGAGGTGTGGGGGGGAGGTGAGAATGGGATCCTGAGTGTTTGTGTATGTGAGAGAGACTGGGAGCCTGAGTGTGCATCTGTCTGGGTGAGAATGGGAGCTGGGGAGTGAGAGTGAGAGCTTCTGTTTATGGTAGAGCATATTAGAGTAAGAGTTTGTGTATATGTATAGTAGAGCATGTGAGTTGAGAGCTTGTGTTTGTGGTAGAGCATATTAGAGAGAGAGCTTGTGTGTGTGTGTATGTGTATGTGTGTGTGGGTGAGCGTGGGTGTGTGTGTGTGTAGAAAATGTGAGAGTGAGAGCTTGGGGGGAGAGCTTATAAGAGCAAGAGCTTTTGTGTGTGTGATGGAGTCAGTGAGAGAAAGCATCAGCCTGTGTGTGTGTGTGTGTGTGTGTGTGTGTGTGTGAGAGGGAGGAAGGGGAAAAGACACTAGGAGAAGGAATAGAATGAGAAGAATCACTAAAAAGTAATTAGGAAATGACTGACAAGAGAAAAGTGAGGAAAAAAGAGACTGGGACCAACTGATTAAAAAAATACAAAGATCAGACAACAAATCGGAGCGGCCTCGGAGGGAACAGGCAGCGCGAGCTGGGCTCGGCGCATGCAGGTTGCACAAATGTGCACCCCCTTGCGCGCGCCGACCCCGGATTTTATAAGATACGCGCGGCTACGCGCGTATTTTATAAAATCCAGCATACTTTTGTTCGCGCCTGGTGCGCGAACAAAAGTACGCGATCGCATATTTTTTAATGATCTACCCCAAAATGTTTAGCAATGAAGGGATATTCTTTGCTGAGGTGACACCAGAATTTGAATATTTTTTTTCACATTGGTTGTAATGTGAATTGTCCTAGCTCTGCTCTGCACCTATTCTGATGATTAATGCTATTTTATTGTACTTATGATTATTTCTGGCTTTCTGCAAAGAGGATTCATGAAAGAATGCATTGATTTTTGCTTTATTACATGATTAATCAGATCTGTTTGTTTTATTTGCTTTTTACAAGATATACTTGCGCATTTCTAAACTGCAATAAATATAAAATAAATTAATACAGATTAATAAGGAATTTGTAATGCTGGTAAGTGCTTGAAATAATTGAGGTAAAATGTTTTAAAGTTTCACACATGATGCATAATGGCTGGTTGCAATCTACTTAGAAAGCCATTGTAGGGTGTAGTATATGGCATTATTTATCATTAAGAATACAACTAGAAGGTCTCAGACCTGCATGCCCACAGCCCACCCATGCTAACCTTCGGGCTGATACAGTAAAAATGCGGGAGAGCGGGCGAATGCACACTCACCCATCTTAATTTATTAAATTAGGCCCTGCAGTAAAAAGAGGCTCTAGGGACCCTAGCGCGTCCCTAGTGCCTCTTTTTTGACGGAAGCGGCAGCTGTCAGCGGGTTTGACAGCTGACGCTCAATTTTGCCGGTGTCGGTTTTCAATCCCGCTGACAGCCATGGGCTTGGAAACCGGACGCTGGCAAAAGTGAGCGTCCGGTTTTCAACCCAATAGCCGCGGGCCCATTTATACATTTTTTTTTTTAATTTTTTACTTTTTTAAACATTCGGGACCTCCAACTTAATATCGCCATGATATTAAGTCGAAGGGTGCACAGAAAAGCAGTTTTTACTGCTTTTCTGTGCATTTCCCGGTGCCCAGAGAAATTAACGCCTACCTAATTTCTGAAAGCAAAATGTGCGGCTTGGCCGCAAATTTTGCTTACTGAATCGCGCGGGACTACCTAATAGGGCCATCAACATGCATTTGCATGTTGCGTGCGCTATTAGGTTCGGAGGGGGTTGGACGCACGTTTTGGATGCGCTATTACCCCTTATTGAATAAGGGGTAAAGCTAGCGCGTCCAAAACACGCGTCCAAATGCCGGCTAACAGTGCGCTCCGTTGGAGCACACTGTACTGTATTGGCCCGCTTGTACCCACCCAAAAAATTTGTTCTGGCTATGCCACGGGATGAAGTACTAGAAAACATAAGTGCTGGATTAGCTATTTTGCTCATAAAGAAATTCACAGGATGGCAGTATATTCAACAGATGCAGCAGGGGTTTTGGTCAAATTCGGATTGTTACCAGCTACACATATTTGACATGAGAATTATAATTTCTTTGCCAAATTAAATTGTCTTTTGTAATAAGCTAACTGAACTTTATAACTGGTTAAAAGCTCTGCAGTCAGCTGGCATCGCCAGGTTCTTTCTGTATGGTGGAATGACTGCCAGAGATCTTTCAAATTGGATGAAAACCAACAAGGTGTTTTATGAGGACGAGGGTAAAACTTTTAACAGGAGCAACAATATTAGCCACTTTGGAAATAATACTATTCCAGAAAGAAATTGCATCATCAGCATTAAGAGGAGTAAAGATATCCAATTCAACAGTGAGCAATTCAGAGAAATGTTCAGTGTCAATGTGACCCTGTTTTTTTAATGGGATTAGGAGTAACACATGATACAGCAGCAGAGGTCTTATAAGGGTAGCTAAATTTGATAAGCACTTGATTGGACCAGGACACAGAAGTCACAATCAAGTTAAAAAAATGATTGGCAAATATGGATGAATTAACCGAAATCAAATCCAATGTGTGCCCCAATTTATGAGTGGATGCATTAATTAACTGTTTCTATCAAAAATGACATCCAGAAACTGCTCACAGTGAGAAGCTAAGAGGAACACATCCACATGAATGTTAAAGTCACGGATAACAAGCATATTGTTTAGATTCACCTTAGTTTATATCAATTGCTTGAAGAAAGGATATAAACTGCATTGCAAAAAAATAGGTGGACAATAAGTGAGGCAGATACCGAACATCTGAGAATGAAGAACAAATATTTAGTATGGTAAAATATGATTCTCATATATGATCTTCCATGATTTCTTATAAATGACTAATAGATCTTCCCCCATGGCCCTTTAAACAAGTTTGCGAGTTAACAACATAATCAGGAGAACATAAGTGATTAAGACACATCTGATCTGAATCTAATAAACAGGATTTGTTTAGTAGATTGTGCACTAATACAAAAGAATATCAGAAGGCAAAGCAGAAGAACAACATGACCAATATAGTATAGGAGTGAGACAAGATGGTCATCATGACCTTGAGAATTAAGATAACAAACACAAATCACCATACCTGCCACTTCCAGCAACGACGGGTATTCTGCACAAATTAATAGCTGATAAGTCAAATGGAATGCCACCAACACTCATGTTCTCATTGGTCATTGCACATAAAGGTAATGGGTGAAAAGTTTGCATTAATGACAGAAAACCCAATCAAAGGCCTCCTCTTAACTCCCTCTACTCACCACCATTAAGGTTGTGTGACAAGGCCAGGCCAGGCCAGTAATGTTTTGATGAAAGTTAACAAAGTACAAAGCCTGAGCAGTGCACTTTGCCTATAAGACAGGAAACTCCAGGACATATGCATAAAAAACAGCCAAAAGGAAATGAGAATAGAGACTAAGGTGTTACTAGGTAGCCAGCCTTGGCCATACTTCCCTTTCTCAAACTGCGTAAAAAGTGCTGATTGCCGCAGGATATAGGCATTGCGAGTGACTCCCGGGTACCTGTGCATGGTATTGAGGATGCACATTTGTGCATCACACACCACTTGCACATTGAGGGTGTGGAAGACCTTGCGGTTGTGGTAGGACTCCTCCCTCTGACAGGGTGGAATGAGGGATACATGAGTGCAGTTTATCAACCCCAGGATATATGGAAACTGCGCCATGGCATAGAAACCCTTTTTCAGGTTCAACAATTTCTGCCTCTAAGTAGGGAATCTAATGTAAGTACAAATGCAGCTGAGTGTGGCTAGCACTACCTGGTAGAAGGACCTGGGAAAAAAAGGCTTGTGACATACCCTTACAACACTGATAGTTGTTTGGAAGGAGCCAAAAGCCATAAATGGAGGGAGCTCAACAATCTCACAAGATCTGGTATGGCATGGGACCTCTGTGATCAAGTCAATGTATGCTTTTAACTCTTCATGTAAAGCTATTATCGCGTAAAAGCTCAAGCAATATGTTGTGATCACTTCCTCCTCTGGAAGACCCAATAATGTGATGCGTGGATGAAATATTTGCTCCCTGCAGGCCCTGCAAGGCCTCCTGCATGGTGATCCTAGACATGGGCAAGACCGCCTCACCTGTACCTGTTGCTGTCTGCCCCATGCTAGGACTTCCCTAGGTGGCACCTCTACCTCCCCTCTCGATGCTACTGATTGGCAGCCTGAACCCTTTAGTGTGCCAAAGCTTTGTAATAGGCCTAAAGCAGTAGCTCCTAGAAGCTTGGCCTGTAAGGAAAGTTTGTTTTACAGATGCAGGCCCCTGATTAAATGGTCAATTTTCTCAGTGGAAAAGGGTAAACAGTGGAGTGCCTCAGGGATCTGTATTGGGACCCTTACTTTTCAATATATTTATATATATTCAATATATAAATGATCTGGAAAGAAATATGACGAGTGAGGTAATCAAATTTGCAGATGATACAAAATTGTTCAGAGTAGTTAAATCACAAGCAGATTGTGATAAATTGCAGGAAGACCTTGTGAGACTGGAAAATTGGGCATCCAAATGGCAGATGAAATTTAATGTGGACAAGTGAAAGGTGTTGCATATAGGGAAAAATAACCCTTGCTGTAGTTAAACGATGTTAGGTTCCATATTAGGAGCTACCATCTAAGAAAAGGATCTAGGCATCATAGTGGATAATACTTTGAAATCATCAGCTCAGTGTGCTGCAGCAGTCAAAAAAGCAAACAGAATGTTAGGAATTATTAGGAAGGGAATAGTGAATAAAATGGAAAATTTCATAATGCTTCTGTATCGCTCCATGGTGATACTGCACCTTGAATACTGTGTACAATTCTGGTTGCCACATCTTAAAAAAGATAAAGTTGCAATGGAGAAGGTACAGTGAAGGGCAACCAAAATGATAATGGGGATGGAACAGCTCCCCTATGAGGAAAGGCTGAAGAGGATAGGGCTGTTCAGCTTGGAGAAGAGATGGCTGAGGGGGATATGATAGCGGTCTTTAAGATCATGAGAGGTCTTGAATGAGTAGATGTGAATCGGTTATTTACACTTTCGGTTAATAGGACTAGGGCTCATTCCATGAAGTTATCAAGTAGCACATTTAAGACTAATTGGAGAAAATTCTTTTTCACTCAACGTACAATTAAGCTCTGGAATTTGTTGCCAGAGGATGTGGTTAGTGCAGTTAGTGTAGCTGGGTCCAAAATAGGTTTGGAAAAGTTCTTGGAGGAGAAGTCCATTAACTGCTAATAATCAAGTTTACTTAGGGGATAGCCACTGCTATTAATTGCATCAGTAGCATGGGATCTTCTTGGTGTTTGGGTACTTGCCAGGTTATTGTGGTCTGGTTTGGCCTCTGTTGGAAACAGGATGCTGGGCGTGATGGACCCTTGGTCTGACCCAGCATGGCAATTTCTTATGTTCTTATGTTAACCTGTAAAAAACTGTAATCTTGCCCAGGGCAAATCCTGGGGATCTACAAAGCAGCTAGATCAGAGATTCCCAAACCTATCCTGGGGACCCCACCACCAGTTGGTTTTTCAGGATATCCATAATGAACATGCATGAGAAATTTGCATATCATGAATACTCAGTATGTGCTAATTTATCTTGTGCATATTAATTTGGATATCCTGTCTGGCTGTGGGGTCCCCAGGACAGGTTTAGGAAACCCTAAGTTAGAAGGTGCCATCTAGCTATGGAGTGGCCGCACCATGTGAAAGGCATCCAAGACTGAAAATATACATCATTGTAGATACTGAGAAAACCAAATTGGCTTGGGATTCAGATTAAGAACAACTGATCTACTACACTGTAACTGACTTTCACCAACTGTAAAATCATAAGTTTCAAAATCTCTCCAGCAGCTTTGTCTCCTGCAAGCTAGTCCAAAGCTTTGCTGTCAAAAGTCACGTTATTTATTTTATTTCGTATTAACTAGTTACAAGGTAAATAACGACAATCATTTCGTTTAATACTAAACAAAGAAAATTAGAGAGTACACATGAAGAAGCTCCTTGAGGTCATTGAAAAAGTAAATACATAAACATGAAAAAGTCATCCTTGCATTATTTGCTTTCACTATATCATTGATTTTAGAGCTTCTTTGAATCTTTAGTTTCATTTAATCAATTTAATTGATATATTGTAACTTTTTTTCTAATTTTGCTCCCTCTTCTTCCTTCGTTTTATGTAAACCAATGTGTTGTCCATACGAACTTCGGTATATAAAAGTGTTTAAATAAATAAATAGATAGATAGATAAATAAATAAATACATTTTATAAGTTCTGTCAATACTATTGGGTTTTTAAAGTACTTAGTTACATGCTAACTACCATTACAAAAATGCACTTACCCTTATTAGTTACTTATTAAAGCACACCAGGGACTTTTGGCAAGTCTTGTGGGGGACAGGAGGGTCCCCCAAGACTTGCCAAGTCCCTGGTGGTCCAGCGGGGGTCTGGGAGCAATCTCCTGCATTCGATCTCGCCGTCGGATGCCAGTAATCAAAATGGCGCGATAGCCTTTGCCCATACTATGTCACAGGGGCTACCGGTGCCATTGGTCAGCCCCTGTCACATGGTAGGAGCACAAGATAGCACCGATGGCCATATGACAGGGGCTGACCAATGGCACCGGTAGCCTCTGTGACATAGTAGGTCAAAGGCTATCAGTGCCATTTTGATGCAAGCAGGCCAGACAGCCCGATGGCACGGAGGGACAAATCGCTCGCGGGACCCCGCTGGACCACCAGGGATGTTAGTAAGTCTTGGGGAGGGATCGGGATGGTGGGGGGGGGGGGGGGGTTGTATTTAATGTCTTATTGTACATTTTAATGCTTGGGGTGGGTTTTTTTGAGTTTCGTTTTCCCACGTCGTTTTTTGGGCCCTTCATTTTTCCCCGTTTAGTTTTTTGTTCGTTTTTCCAAAAAACTAACCGAGGAAAAACAAACTTTACCCTGAAGCGTCCGACTCGCAATACAACCCGGTAGAAAAAAACAAAGCTCATCTCTAATATAGAGTCCTATTCTTCCTATTACAGTGCATTCTCTCTCTCTCATAATGGCTGTGGTTGTGCGATAAAAAGTTTTCCCCTCATCCACAAAAACATGGGCACATATTCAGCGGCTGCTACTAAGCCACATCAGTCCCGCTTATCCGACTAAATACTAGCACTGAATGCACTTTGAATATTGACCTCAGTGTGAATAAGTTACACCAATTTTCCAATTGGCCTTGCCCTCCTAAGCCCTCATTTAAAATCATCTCACCAAATTTGTCCTGGAACATAATAAATAGGTCAGGTTTTCAGGACATCTACAATGAATATCCATGAGATATGTATACAATGGAGGCAGTGCATGCAGATATAGATCATACATATTCATTGTGATAGCCTGAAAACCAGTCCTGTTTTTGGCAATGCAGGACTGGCGTTGCCTACCCCTGTGCTAAATGATCCGCACAAATGTTTCGTGAAAATGTAAGTCCAGACCCCAAACCCAGCTCCACCCTCCAGGAACACCTCTTTTTAGTCTGGTTAAACTTAAATGACATACATGTGCATGACATACACACATAAGTTTACTCCACATATCAGGTGGGCAATTTTGTAAAAGGCCATTTCTGCACACAAAACACTATTTTAGCTGCAGAAATTGTTTTGAAAATTACCCTCCCTATGTGTAAGCATCAGAATTGAAAAATACTTCAAACCAGTACTGTACTGCAATATGAACTCCAGCTATCATAAAATGTATTCAAAACTAATCTGAAAATAGTTTCAACGGTATTGCAGAGAAAGTCAGTGTAGGATGTAGTGCAACTTCTTTGTTTTGGTAAATATTTGCATGTATAAGAATCTCCTAGAGGAAAATAAGTGTTTTGTATTGGAGAAGCAATTAACCATTTACAAACTGTTTAGCAATTCTTAATAATTTGTGTTCTATGAATCATAACTTTGGGAGTCCTGTTCAGGTGGCTTGGCCAATGAGAAATGACTGATTTACACAAAAGGCTGAAAAGATAATTCATGAATAAATTTTCAAAGTACAAAGACCTTTAAATCTTTTCAGACTATAATGGAATGAAAACAGCAATAATGTAAACTGGATTTATTCACTATTTTGCCTTTCTGTGGATAAGCCTCCTGTTAGTCAAACATATGGAGCTTCAAAACCCCTTAGTAAGCAGCGTTGTGTGTGTCCATGAAGATTATACTTTATCTTAAGTGCCTTCTAATTTCAAACACTTTCTTGTTGTTGTTAAGAGACTAGGTTTGTATAACTAAGTATCTTTAGTATAATTCCCACCCTCCTGTTGTATTTTGTCCTTGTGACTCTCCTCTACCAACCTTACAATCAGTTTGCCCCTGTTATTACAAACTGTAGGGGAGTTGTTAGCATTCCTCCAAAGGGGCTATTTACCATAAACATAACACTGATTAAGAGTTTGTGGTGTCCAATGAAAACCTGCAATTCAAAAAAAGCACACTCAAACTGCAATATACTGTATGTCGACATAAGAATGATGCAAAAAATCAGACTCTGGTCTAAAAGAACCATACAATGACAAAGAGGTGTTGAGAGTTGAGCAGAGGGTTTTATATGACTGTGGCAAGAAGAATAAACTGAGAAAATTATACATGTCACTCAAAGCAAGCACAAGATCGACTGCATGGTAGTTCTCTCCATGAGGCCATGCGTGTCCGAAGTCTTGCTGGCCTTGACATTATTTGAATCCTCTGCATCCACCTCTAGACTACCAGTCACTGAAAATTATCCCTTCTGGGTGCCATAGCCCTCCATCTGCCTGGGAATGTCCAGTTGTTAGATTACGTACCCCTCCTTGCAGCTTCCTACCTCAGGGGGTCATTTACTAAGGCTTTCACCCATTCTGTGTCTATGGGGAAAATGTTTAGTAAATGACCCCCTCAATGTTGTTCCTTACTTTTTTGTCTCTACTCTCTTCTCCTCTCTCTCTTTCCTTTTTCCCTTTTCTCTATTCTGTACTCCTTTTCCTCTTTGTTTCATTAGCATAATTCTCTGCCCTGCTTCCGGTCAACCTACCAAACTCTCTTGATCTATTATCTACTTTTCTTAATGATCTTGAGCTTCTCCTCTATGTGTTCTTAGCTGCTTTTTCACAATGATTTACCTTGCAGATTTTAACATCTATTTAGACAATGCCAATATGATTCCCAGCCTATTTGCTCCTTTTATATATCTTTGCCTTTCTCATAGCTCCTGCAACTAGTCACCAGCACATTCTCATTTTTTAAAGACCTTGCGGTGTCCATCTCTTCTGAATGCTGGTCCTCAATATCTGATCACTCTGATTTTTTCAGCTTCTTTCTACTACCACTCTTCTCTACCCATTTCTCTCTGTCTCCACTCACTGTGCAATTAGCAACCTCAATAATAATCTTTCTGAGTACATTTCTTCCAATTTATCAGTTCTTTCAGAGCTCCATTTTTCTGCCTCTTAACTCATTCTACCACCATAGAAAACACCCCTCCCACCCAAACCATAGATGTTACCATTCTTTTGCTCTCAATGCTGCCTAATACACCAGGCTAAGAAATAATGGAAACAGAATTGTGATACTTTAGATTTATCCATCTTTAATTAACTTGCAGGGCAAAGGAGAAAGTCAGGTCAGCCAATGCCTTTTTCAAAATCAGAGCCAGTGGGACAAGAGTGAGTTGGGATATCTCCTGCCCCAAAATACTTTCTGTAGCACCAGATGAGGGGGGATTGGGGAAAGTTAGAGAGGAGTACACCAGATTTCAAATCCCCTTTGGCAGCTCTTGTGGGTGGGTAGGAGAGTTGTTGTTTGGCCTGCAATAGGCATTTTATTCACTAAGGTGGGTGGGAGGATAATGTTGGAGAGGCCCCAAGTGGTTCACTGGTGGGGAGAAGGGAGTTGAGATAAGGGCATTAGCCTGTTGATGCTTTTTCCAAAACTTAGGTACATCTCTTGAGGAATAGCTAACCTGTGTTAGCTGGTGGGTTATCGATATCTCATTTAAATATTAAGGAGCTGCTTTGTATGAATATATATGCAGCTCAAGCAAGTTTGCTTACAGTAAATGAGGTTCTCTATAGGAAGCAGGATGAATTAACCATGATACATATGTGATATCACTGATGGTGCTGAACAGACCCTTCTCTCCTAGCTCATGGAGCTTTTGCTCTACTGAGTATGCACAAGAGTTCCCATGTTCTTTTGTTAATCTCTCAGTTGATTGAAGAATTTAGATTTAGCTTGGTAGTCAATGCTCCAGGGAGGCAGGCAGGCAATAAGTAGAGATGTGATTAGGCTGAACCTTTCGATTTGGCCTTTATCGGCCCACTGCGGGAAATTTAGTTTCCCACAGCTCGGGCCAATTTTTTTCGGCTGTCCCGAACCAAAATAAACAAACACCCCAACCCTTCAGATTTAATTAATTATAATCCTCCACCTTCCCGACCCTCCCCCCCCAAAAAAAAAACAAAACTTGCCTAAACCCCCTGGTGGTCCAGCAGGGGTCCCAGGAGAGATCTCCTGCTCTCGGACTGTTGCGTTCGTACCTGTTCTTGCCCTCGCTCCACCCTCTCTACCTCTGAGGCGACTCCCTTCGGGTCTGATGGACAGATGCTGCCATGGCTTCTCCTCGCCGTTTCTTCCCGGAGTCCCCGGGCTGGCCTGACGCTGCAGATCCACCATGTTCCAGATGACATAGGGCGCACACGCTCCAAAGTTTGTACCAGCAAGGGCGCGAACCTCGGGGGCGTCCCCCCATAGTGATGTCATCTACTTCCAACATAAAAGGTTTTTGCTTAGGCTTACATATCGAGTTAGCAAGGGGGTTTGATTGCGGGGATCATTCCGACCCGCTTCATCCTCCGCTGCTCTGCCTGTTCGAACTTACCAGGGGTACTCGCTCCTCGGGGACCCCACTCTCTCCTCTTGTTTTCAGATTGCTAAGACAGGATCCAGTACTCGCTCCTTGAGGGCCTACATCCCTGAACGCTCAGAAGACTCCTTACTGCCTGGAAGTGATCGCAGACGTGAACATTGTGAGTTTCCTTTCCAGTCGCATATAGGAACCGGTACTCGCAAAAATTGTCCAATCTACGGTATTTTTGGATATGAAGGTGTCTATTCATGAATATAGAGTGGTTACTAGTGTGTATAGGAAAATGACTGATCGTAATACTTTATTACATTATGGTAGTTTTCATCCGAAGACACTTAAGGATAACATTCTAATCGGACAATTTTTACGATACAGACGGCTATGCAGTTCCATTATGGAGTTCAAATTTCAGGCTCAGCAATTATCTGAAAGATTCATAGCTAGGGGGTACAGTAGGGCTACAGTTAAGAAGGCGTATAAACGTGTGCTTTACTCGAATAGAGATAATCTTTTATTATCAAATATTAAGGAGATACCCAGTCGCCCCATTTGTTCTATCCCTTATTCTACAAAGCTGACAGATGTCAAGAAGGTTATCTTGAAACATTGGCATATTATATCTTCTAATCCATGTTTTAAAGAGGACCCTATTTTTGCAGTTAAAAAGCATCAATCCTTACGTGAACAGTTGAGCTACAAGAATAACCCCAGAGATGATGATCAGATTTTTGGTCAAGTTGCATGTGGATCATGCTCATTGTGTTCGCTGGTAATGAATTGTCAATACTTTCAACACTCTCATTTGAAACACCCGTATAAAATTCCTGGAAGATTTACTTGCAATTCTAGTGGTGTTGTATATGCCATATTGTGCCCTTGCAATTTAATTTACGTGGGCCAAACTGCACGTCCCATTCGACTTAGAATCATTGAACATCATAGTCGGATCAAATCGCGCCATGAGCACGCCCCCCTGGTAGACCATTGGGTCATGTTGAACCATTCTGTTAATGATATTCGCTTTTTTGTTATTAAACAGTTAGAATTAAGACATGGAGGGGATTTATCTGGTGCTCTCAGGAAGGTAGAACAGCGGTTTATTTACAATTGGCGTACTACTGCTCCATTGGGCCTTAATGGCCCTGTTGAATGGCATGCATTCTTTTGATTGTTTGATTTTTGATCGGGTGTCTCGAGTGTGTGTTGATCAGGGAGTTGTGTGCGTTGATTGGGGAGTAGATATATAAAGCTTTGTAGGATTCAAGAAGATATCAGCTGTTTGACGCAAGACGCTGCGTCTGATCACGTGTAAGTATGACGTTTTTGGGCGTCTGTGTCGGTGAGGAGTGCTGTGGAAGAGGTAAGGTTTTTGGATTTAAATGGTTGTTTTCAACGTATTTGTATTATTTCTTTTTAGAAATTGTGAAGCACAACATGTAAAGCCTTTTTTGACCCGGGGACATAATGTTATATGAGCATCTCCGTTTGAGAATTTTTAGGATTTCAACGGTTTAAGTGTATGCGGTGGTTATGGAGGTGATGCTGACTAACGTTGGAACTGTGTAAGTTTTGTTATAAACATGGTGGAGGTATTTGTGGAAAATTACCATTGGATGCATTGTATGATTAACATTGTTGTCTTTTGTAGATGAGGGTCATTGGCTGTAGGCTTTTTGAAGGGTGTGTATTCAGAAGATAATTACTCTAATACAATTGTTTCATGGTGAGACATAGGAAGTTATTTGGGATTCATATAAGGTAAGGAATTGATGTGATGAGCGGTGTGATTATATAGAGGGATGTGAGCTGTGTTTAATAAAGATGTTTGTTTTGAATTTTCAGTGTGAGGATGATGAGAGTTCATTAATTAATCTAAAAGAAAACTTCTGTGTATGGGATATACATGAATATGAAGGTTTTGGATAAATCATCTATTGTGTGATCTATTAGTCCCTGAGGAAGCCTGAATTAATAGGCAAAATGAAGATATCTTTTGTTGGACAAGGAGGACAAGGACAAGGATAAAGAATTTAATAGTTAAAAAAAGATCCTTATTTAAGTTGAATAGCAGTTGACACACCTTATATTGATGTTGTTTGTAAATGGATTGATGTATTTAATTGAATGTATTTAATTGAAAAATTGTGTGATTATTTGTGCATATACATGTTTTTAAATGATGGGATGTATGTGAGTATGGAATGAATGTGCTAGCTTAGTTTTTATCATGTTAAAGTAGGAAAGTATGTTGTGAATTTCAATAAATGGTTACACATTAATTTATATGTGATCTCTCTATTGTGTGATATGTATACTGAGATCCAAGACAGAAAGGGATAATAAGTACCGAAGCAACTCCTTTGACTCACAAACAAATGGATCCAGGGACCTCTTTTGGCACCAAGCAGAAAAATGTTTCTTTTTACATTTGTAAGCTTTCCCGTTTGAAGGTTTCCTAGAGGAAACCACAATGTCCTCAACTTCCTTGGGCAACGATGATGAAGTGATTAGCATGTGTTCAACATCTACACTATCAAGCTGAGAGAGAAAAGGTTCAGATGATACAAATGACCCTACTCTTGAGTTAACAAAGTCAGATCTGATTCCAGAGAGATCGAAGGGTTGACTGGCAATTGGATGAGTTATGAGAACCACACTTGTCTGAGCCACACTGGAGCAATGAGAATTAAACATGCTCAGTCCTTCAGCTCTTTCCACCCCATTCTGGCTATTAGTAGAAGCAGTGGAAAAGCATATTCATATTCAGCTTTTATTGCTCTTTATTTTTCCTCGGAATTTATCAGGGTTTATTAAGAAGAAAACAATAATAGGAGAAAATCAGTTGAAAACCATGACTGATTTTTCTGGGTAAATATCAGAGTTTATTTTGGTGGACAGAAGCTAGGACCATAAAACAATATGAAGCAGATTCTTCCATCCACCCCCTCAACAGCATCCCCATCACTACCCACACCCATCCCTTGCCTAGCATGTCTCTCTCTCCTCATATCCCATTCTGCCAAGAATCTCCCTTCTCCCTACTCCCCCACACTCCAACAGCATTCATCCCTATTAGCAATGTCTCCAGGCTTCTTCTCTCTCCTTCAGCAGCATGCTTACTGAAGCTCTTGCGCTCTGCAGCACTGCACTTCTACTTGCCAGGAAGTGCTTCTGGTAGACAGTAGGGATGTGCAGAGCAAACGTTTAAGTTCATATGTCCATATGTCCAAAGGGGGTCCCATTTGCGGTCAATATGGACATAAACAGAATTCAATGAGTTGAGTATATGTCCATATGTGTAAATAAAAATTTAAACCCCTCACCCTCCTTAATCCCCCCCCCCAAGACTTACCACAACTCCCTGGTGGTCCAGCGGGGTCAGGACGCCATTTCTGACCAACTTTGCAAGGAGCACGTGACGTCGGCGTCACGTCGGAGTGACGCGGCGTCATGTGATTCCCCGCGGGGTCGCTTCCGGGATCCTCGTTCGGCCCAAAAGGAACTTTTGGCCAGCTTGGGGGGGCCTCCTGACACCGCAAGCTGGCCAAAAGTTCCTTTTGGGCCGAACGAGGATCCCAGAAGCGACCCCGCGGGGAATCACGTGACGTCGGCGCCAACGTCACGTGATTCCCCGCGAGTTCCCTCTGGCACCCTCGTTTGGCCCAAAAGGAACTTTTGGTCAGCTTGGGGGGGGCCTCCTGACACCCCCAAGCTGGCCAAAAGTTCCTTTTGGGCCGAACGAGCGTTCCGGCGCGAACCCGCGGGGAATCACGTGACGCCGCATCACTCCGACGTGGCGCCGACGTCACGTGCTCTTCGCAAAGAATTTCAGAAATGGCGTCCTCACTCCTCGCTGGATCACCAGGGAGTTGTGGTAAGTCTTTGGGGGGGGATTAAGGAAGGTGAGGGGTTTAAATTTTTATTTTGGATCAACAATCACGATTTCCAACTTATTCAATAAGTTGGAAATCCGATCGTTTATGTCTCATCACTTTTTTAAGTTAAAAAAAATAAATAAGTAGCGTTTTACATTTATGTTCAATACGAATGCACACCCCTAGTAGACAGGGCCTGCTTCAAATGTATTTGCAGCACCAGACAGCAGGTACTTTGATTGCTTGGGGAATGAGAAAGTGGGACTTGAAACACAGCATCGGCAACACTAGTGGGGAATGGAACTTGAAACACAGCATGCACTTTGGCCCACATTGGCTTCCAGTAGTGGCTAGAAGCCTTGAAATACTGCATCTGCAGCTCTGGAGCAGCTTTTTAATTAGCCTAAAATTAGCATATATATCAGATTAAAATGATTGTCATTGGAAAAATTAGGGAATTTATGGGTATATATCAGTTAAACTGAAAATGAAGAACCCTACCTATATAGAAGGAAGTGCAATTTTCAAAGCTTTTTTTCCAATAAGCAAACACCTATTTACCTGCAAAAAGCAGGCGTAAATCTACCAACAAAGGTAGGGAGGGTTTAGATAGGGCCGAGGTGGGTGGGTTAAGGAGGGGAAGGGAGGGGAAGGGAGGGGAAGGTGCGGGGGGATGGAAAGAAAGTTCCCTCCGAGGCCACTCCGATTTTGGAGCGGCCTCGGAGGGAACAGGCAGCGTGCGTCGGGCATGGCGCACGCAAGTTGCACAAATGTGCCCCCCCTTGTGCTCGCCGACCCCGGATTTTATAAGATACGCACGGCTACGCGCGTATCTTATAAAATCCAGCGTACTTTTGTTTGCGCCTAGTGTGTGAACAAAAGTACGCACTTGCGTAAATTTATAAAATTTACCCCTAAATGCATAAGATTCAAAGTCTAAGAACAGCATGCAAATTGAGGGTCTCAGTCTTACAAATTTACTTTCTCAGCATAAAGAATCTATGAGGTCCATATTCAGGAGCCTAGAGAGCAGCAAAGTTACTGAGATAATTTTGTGTGAGTAATGTTTATTGTTTACCTGAATATTAGTGGCACTTATCCAGGTAAAGTTACCCAGGTAACTTTAGGACAGGTGTTCGTCTCTACCAGACATACCTGGATAACTGTATCTGGACAGCATTGAATGTCAGTGCTGTTTGGCTAATGTATAATCAAGCCCTGGGAGTCTCTCCAGCTCTGCCTCATTTTATATGGGTACATTTTGTGGAGATAATGGTTTTCCTGGGCCAAAATTAACCTATTCTGCTAGAGGATGCGTTTAACCCCACAAATATTTCTGACTAACTGCCAAAGTTGGCTAGGCAAGTCTTTGGATCTTCAATATTGTTAAGGGAAAAGGCAGGACAAATTACTACTAAAATTGAAACTCATTACAAATTGAAGGTTTTTACTTTTACTTGAGTTTATAACTGAAGGTAGGAAAGAAAAGCAGATTTGCTAAATAATCAGAAGGAAATGGTTATTTCAACTGATTACACTACAAATAGCTTTTAAAACAGCATGCTAATAATACTTCTGTGTCTACATTCAAAAAACATATATTCATCTCAACTAAATATTTTCACAGGAAGCTGAGCATGTTGGCTATGCAAATTATCAACAAAAGAAACTGCTAAAAATTGGCAGCTACAAGGAGCAAGATGGTGGCATGACCGGATGTAGGAACTGCTCTCTGTTACCTCTCTTCTTTTGTTTCTTCTACTATGCCATCTACTCGTAAAGGCAGAGTGCGAATTTTCTCTCCCGATGTTCCCTTCTTGCCTGGACAGCAGCTCTTGCCATCTTTCCTCTCCAGTTCGGCAACGCACTCAGAGGCTACAAACTCCATTGCAAAGGCGGGTGAAGGAGCGTCCACCTCACCAGGAGCTCCCCAGTTCCTCAGCTCCTGCCAGTACAGAGACTCGCTTTCCCTCCGCTGACTGCGGACTGAGGTGGTTTGGCAAAGATGGCACTTGCAACAAATATTCATCTCCCAACCAGAGGTTTCTAGCCAGAATATACCTCATCAATAAATGTCAGCTGATGTGCTGTTGAAGTCTCCAGAGGGGGGAGGGCATGCAGAGGCTCAGCGCTGGAATTGCCACTGTCCACGTCGCGCTGACTGAGGACATGGGGAGAGCCAGTTTTTCAGCTTGCTTGGCTTCTTCATCACCCGCTGAAATTCAGGGTGAGTCAGTGGACTCCTCAGCCTTGAAGTTACCTGATGCTCCAAGATCTGAGCCTTCTCGGCCCTTTTTCAAATCTCTTCCTTTTCTAGCTAAACCTGTGGTGGTCACTTAGATGCAATCTGAGATTTGATGGTAGGTTTTGGCCGTTCCATGATAGATTGCAATTCTAAGATAGACCTTCCTTCCACTAAAGGTGATGCAATGGGGAATAATTATGACACCCAATTTTCTGAAAACCAAACTAAAATCTCCGCTACTGAGACTACCATTGGGAATAGTCAGATTTTTAATACTTTGGTGATTAAGGATTGAAACAATCTTTCTTGCAGGCTTGAAAATTTGGAGAATTATATATGATATTTAAACTTGCATCTCTTGAATTTCCCCAAGGTGATGAGTGAGAATACCTATCAGACCCTGAAGAAGCGTTTCCTGGATAATCTCCATTCTGATCCTGAAAACCTTCCTTCCATTAATAAAATATACTTTCATTCTTCACCTAATAAAAGGAACCCTCAGCAGTCTCAGAGTGAACGTTCACCAGTTTTTGAAAATTTGACTGATTTCCTGGATGATTCTGGTGCTGAGATTATTGAAAGTGCTACATTAATTGTTTCCTTTGTCTCTGAACAGGATGTGAGTGAGGTCATGAAAAGATACTTCAAAAATATTGCTTCTTTATTTCATGGACAAACAATTCATATTTTTCCTGATTTTGCCCGCTCAACACAAAGACAAAAATAATTTCTTGCTCTTAGGTCTCAGGCTATTTCTCTAGGATGTTCTTTTGTTCTTAGATATCCTTGCAAATGTGTTATTAGATATTGCAATGATTGTTTTGTGGGGGGGAGTTTGCCTGAACAACTTAAATCCTTCATCACTTCCAGAAGTATTCCATCTCCCTGTTCAGGGAATAATTAGGTCTAGAAGCTGTTCCATCTTAATTTATCTCTGCTCGACTCATGTTAAGCTAGTTTCTTTATTCTATTTTTTACTTTTTTCTCCTTTTATTTCTCTCCCCTCCTTACATTTCCTTAGTTGATGATTGGTTTACAATAATTATTTCATGCATATTTTTCATTTTTTTTTCTTAGTATTTATTTCCTTCGTGGACTGTATATCCTTTCATCTTTTACTGTAAGAATGGTGAATCCCTTCTTATATTTTGAAATTAATAAATAGTTAAAAAAAAATTGGCAGCTACAAAACCAGAAACAATTGTCATTATTTGAAAATAAAACTTGTGAAATATATGCAGTATCTGCAGAAGAATATTGCTTTTAGATTGTCTTCAGTTCTGTCCTATTTTATGCTTACCTAGACTTTTAAGTTTGATATGCAGACAGTACAGAAATAAAGCAAGGGAGACCGTTCTCCTGTCTCTGCCCTTCATCCTCTCCATTCACTCCTCCTTCTAGATCCCACTCATGTCTTTGAAAATAAATGTAAACTTGAAAGAAATGGGGTTAATTGATAAAGTTTGAGATTTGGGGGTAATTTTGATTTAGATTTTTCTTTGCGGGTGTATATCTCGAACATTTTGCGAAAGGCATTTTATAAATTGTGTCAGTTATACCCATTGTGGTTGGTTTTGAGTATGGACTTTTTTCAAAACATTTTGCAGGCTTATGTCACCCCTTTGCTGGTCTATTGCAACGCTATGTTGATAGGGTTACCTGAAAGATTATTTCATAGGTTATAGGTAGTCCAGAATATGGTGGCTAGAATGAGTATTAGTTGTCCAAGAAGGGTGAGTGCATGACACTTGCTACTTCAGTTACACTGGTTACCGGTAAGAGAGAGAATTAAGATTCTGTTAGTTTTCAAAGCAGTAAGGGGTTGGTTGGGGAGCAGGTTACTTGAGACATTTATTGATGAGGTATATTCTGCCTAGAAACCTCTGGTTGGGAGATGAATATTTGTTGCAAGTGTCATCTTGGAGAGAAAAGAATCGCAGGCAAATGTTCTCGGTATTTGGGGAGGAATTATGGAATTCTGCCCCTAAGGAAGTTCGGCAGGAAATTGATTATATAACTTTCAAGAAAAAAGATGAAAATGTAGCTTTACAAACATGGTGTGTAACAGTGGTTGCTGAAATTAAATGAATAAAATATAGTGCAAAATAGTGTTTTCAGAAGAACAATGGGGTACTGTCTGGTTCAGGAAGTGGGGAGTAATGCAGTTATATTTGTGGGTGGTGGTATTATAAATGAACAGCTAAAGGGAAGGTTTGAAATTTGAATTTGTTTTATGTGCTTTAAATGGTGTATTTTTATGTAATTTAATGTTGTGAACCACCTTGATCGGCTATCTGAGTATGGTATATGCGGTATATAAATAATAAATATGAAATCCCTTACCCTTTGTCAAAATTGTTCTAAGTTGTTTGTATCTGTTGATGACAAAATATACAAAGTTGTTGTATCTGTAAACCGGAGAGAAGGCAGCTTGCTATACTTCGGTATAAAAAAACTTTTAAACAAATAAATAAATAAATAAACCACCTCACTCTTCTTTCTGATCTGCCTCAAAACCTACCACTTCAAGATGCTTCCAGCTGCCCTTTATTAATCTTTGCTTACTCTGCAACAACATACAGGATTCCTTCCTTGTATTTTCCTCTGGGTCCCAAAGGTCTCTGTACTTTCCCAACCCTTAGCTTGAACAACCTACACATCAAGATTTGTGTGATCCTTTTGAGAAGGATAGTTCTAAATACTCACACAAGTTACTTTTCTGGTCACAACTTCTCTCTCCTTTCACCTCCTCTGCTAGAGTGTACTAGCTCTCCCCCTTCTTTCCTTTGCACTGACAAGCAGTCCTCATGTGCCAAGCATATTTGTATACTCTTTGGAAGCAAGCCAGGAGAATCAAAGAGGAAAAAATAATTTTGCAAGATCAGTTTAGTACGCTCATGCTGTTTAGCTTTCTCTCAGTAAGGAACATGCTGACAATGTATTTTCAGGTTTTTATGCATGATTATAGCATGACTATGGTATTGCAGTTATTTTGTATTATGAGCATTCTAAATCTTATTGCATCACTCATTAAGTGGCACTTTAACATATGTGTTAAATATTTTGTAAGGCCATACTAAACTTTCTTAGCATGAGTTTTATTGCATAAGCCCCATAGTTAACTTTAACTTGTTTTCCTTTTTCATTAAAGTTTTTATATGGTAGAAAACAAAAATAATCAATGATTGAAAATCATGTTCCTATTAGAGATGTGAATCGTGTGATCGATCGTCTTAACGATCGATTTCGGCTGGGGGGGGGAGGGAATCGGATCGTCGCGGTTTTGTTTTTTTAAATATCGTGTAAATCATAAATCGGGGGAGGGCGAGAAAACCGGCACACTAAAACATCCCTAAAACCCACCCCGACCCTTTAAAATAAATCCCCCACCCTCCCGAACCCCCCCAAAATGTCTTAAATTACCTGGAGTCCAGTGGGGGGGTCCCGTTGTGATCTTCCACTCTCAGGCCACTGGTGCGTTGATAGAAATGGCGCCGGCGCTACCTTTGCCCTGTCATATGACAGCAATCCAATTCAGTAATCTTTATTAGTGAAAATTCATATAAAACATCCAACATTAATCCATAATACCCCACACAATAGATACTAACATTTTATAAAACATTACTTAGTTTTCATACATCACCCATCCAACATATATCACACATACATTCCACATTCAACCGCATAAAATCCATTTCCAAATTTTTAACCATTCAAATTAAACGTTAAATATAAATCTTTTTTATCAACAAATCCTCAAGTGTAGATACATTTCATTTTTCAAGCAGAAAGAGTTATATTGCACACTGATTCTTGCGTTACAAGAACGTCAATCCTCTTGGGCTCCTTTTATTCTCTCAACATGTTTCGCCTTCTCTCAGGCTTCTTCAGGAGAGTTTTTCAAACAATCTCCCACTGCTCATGTATCCGGCATCTATCAAATAGGGTTTTCTAAAAACATTTCCACAAAAATTCATAAATATTCAGTTTATACAATTTTCAAAAAACTGATTCTTTATAAAGTTTTCCAAATTACTACTGTACCTGCACGTCCCAGAAAAACTTGCCCAGACGTACAGATCAGCACTTCCCCGACTTTTGTTTTTAAAGCATGTCAATTATTCAAAGCAAGCAGCACATCTCTCAAAGATATTTAGACTGAAAATAAAACAAATCGGAACAAATTCTAATGAAAAGCATTTCTTCCCCCCAGGAGTTTACCAACATGCAAGGCAACCAAGGATCCTTACCTTCCTTCTATTAGGCAGAAAAACCGCCATCACCTCATTTAAAAAAAACGCCGCCATAGAATGAATCAAACGGAAGTAGACAAACTCTTCTTCTACAGCCTTTTAAAACGCCCTACACCAATCAGAGCTCAGCTTAAAGCTAACTCCGCCCCTGTAAATCAATCAATCACATCACTCTTCCAAACCATTTGTCACCCCTTAGTCCGCCAGAATCAAATCAATCACTAAGGATCAATTACTAAGACTTTGTAGCCCGGGTAAAAATCTAAAAACATGTTACCCAATCGATCTTATCATTCAATCCTTTTGGCCACAAAGTCTGTAAGTTAAAAATCCATCGTTGTTCCTTCTGCAAAAATATTTTATTTATATTGCCACCTCGTCTGGCAGTAACCTTCTGGAGTACAAAAAAACGGAGTTCTTCTACCGTATGATTGTATTCTCGCCAATGTTTCACTAGGGGAGCTGTCTCCACCACATTTCTAATCCTGCTACAATGCTCTAGGATTCGAAGTCTCACCATTCTTGATGTCTTACCTACATATAATAGCCCACATGGGCATTGCACAACATATACTACAGAACTCGTTTGGCATGTAGTGAAATGCTTTAAAAAGAACTTTTTTCCAGAAACAGGATGTAGAAAGTTATTTTTTGTTAAACAAAGTTTGCATACACTACATTTTGTGCAAGGGTAATGCCCACCAACCTTATCTAATTGTTGTTCACTACCTCCCAAATCCGAGTGAACTAAAATATCCCGCAAATTCCTGGACCTCCTAAAAGAAAACATAGGGAAATCCTGCATACCCACAAAACCACTCACAAGATGCCAATGATTTTTTACAACTTCAATGAGATCCCCAACTCGATTCGAATATGGTAAAACACATACTAAAGCTGGTGCATTCTGTTTAGGCCTCGGATGTAATAATAGATCTCTATTAATATATCGAGCTCTTTTATAGGCCTTTTTCACTATATGTGTAGGATAACCTCTTGCATTGAACCTTTCTTGCAAATCCTGAGCATGGGTGTTGAACGATAATACATCAGAACAGATCCTTCTTATCCTAAAGAATTGACCTACAGGAATGTTCTCTCTAACATGCTTGGGATGGAAACTATTGAAATGTAACAATCCATTCCTATCAATTGATTTACGGTATAGCTCTGTGACAAATCTACCACCCCTCCTTCCCACCTTCATATCTAAAAATGGGACCCATTGATTCTGGACATCACAGGTAAACCTAAGATTTATATCCTGTCCATTCAGATAATGAAAAAATTCTTCAAAGTCACCTTGCGTACCAGACCAAAGAACCAGGACATCGTCAATATAACGGCACCATAACCTCACATGCTTGTACCATGATGAGGGATAGACAAATTTTTCTTCAAATGCTGACACGTACAAGCATGCGAGGTCAGGTGCCATCGTCGCGCCCATAGCAGTTCCATGCACCTGCTGAAAAAAATCATTTTGGAACATAAAATAATTCTGAGTGAGCGCTAGGGATGTGAATCGTGTCCTCGATCGTCTTAACGATCGATTTCGGCTGGGAGGGGGAGGGAATCGTATTGTTGCCGTTTGGGGGGGTAAAATATCGTGAAAAATCGTTAAAAATCGTTAAAAATCGAAAAATCGGCACATTAAAACCCCCTAAAACCCACCCCCGACCCTTTAAATTAAATCCCCCACCCAAATAACTTAAATAACCTGCGGGTCCAGCGTCGGTCCGGAACGGCAGCGGTCTGGAACGGGCTCCTGCTCCTGAATCTTGTCGTCTTCAGCCGGCGCCATTTTCCAAAATGGCGCCGAAAAATGGCGGCGGCCATAGACGAAAAAGATTGGACGGCAGGAGGTCCTTCCGGACCCCCGCTGGACTTTTGGCAAGTCTCGTGGGGGTCAGGAGGCCCCCCACAAGCTGGCCAAAAGTTCCTGGAGGTCCAGCGGGGGTCAGGGAGCGATTTCCCGCCGCGAATCGTTTTCGTACGGAAAATGGCGCCGGCAGGAGATCGACTGCAGGAGGTCGTTCAGCGAGGCGCCGGAACCCTCGCTGAACGACCTCCTGCAGTCGATCTCCTGCCGGCGCCATTTTCCGTACGAAAACGATTCGCGGCGGGAAATCGCTCCCTGACCCCCGCTGGACCTCCAGGAACTTTTGGCCAGCTTGTGGGGGGCCTCCTGACCCCCACGAGACTTGCCAAAAGTCCAGCGGGGGTCCGGAAGGACCTCCTGCCGTCCAATCTTTTTCGTCTATGGCCGCCGCCATTTTTCGGCGCCATTTTGGAAAATGGCGCCGGCTGAAGACGACAAGATTCAGGAGCAGGAGCCCGTTCCGGACCGCTGCCGTTCCGGACCGCCGCTGGACCCGCAGGTTATTTAAGTTATTTGGGGGGGGGGTTCGGGAGGGTGGGGGATTTAATTTAAAGGGTCGGGGTGGGTTTTAGGGGGTTTTAGTGTGCCGGCTCACGATTCTAACGATTTATAATGATAAATCGTTAGAATCTCTATTGTATTGTGTTCCATAACGGTTTAAGATGATATTAAAATTATCGGATGATAATTTTAATCGTCCTAAAACGATTCACATCCCTAGTGAGCGCTATTGTAGCCAGCTCTACCAAGAAATGTGTCAGAACCTTCTTCTCTCTCCTTGTATCCAAAATCTCCTGCACTAGTTTTATTGTAGCCCTCTGAGGGATATTTGAATATAATGATTCAATGTCCATTGAAATTAGCAGGGTAGATTCCGATACTTCAGGTAAAGATTGTAGAACTGTTATCAAATGAGACGAGTCCCTTATATAGGATCTGGCCAAAGGGACAAAAGGTCTTAAAAAGTGATCTATGTAGATAGACAAAGGTTCCAATATTGACCCTATACCGGCAACTATTGGTCTTCCAGGGGGAGACTCTAGAGATTTGTGCACCTTCGGTAATACATAGAAAACAGGAATCTGAGGATTTTGATTCATCAAAAAAGCTGCTTCCTTGATGGTTACCCATCCTACACTCAAGGCTTCTGTTATCACTTCACCAATCTGCACTGCCAACCCTGCAGTCGGATCCCCCTCCAATTTTTTATAAAATCTACCATCTCCCAATTGTCGATTCACCTCCTGTATATAATCATCCTTATTCAAAATTACTAGGGATCCACCCTTATCAGCAGGTTTGAAAACCAATTTTTGGTCACTGCTTAGATGTTCCAATTCCTTAAATTCTTCCTTATTTAAATTCCAAAAAGGAAACCGATCCTCTGCCTCTTTTATTTTTAAATCCCGTTCGACCATTTCTTCAAAGGCAGCCATCAACGGATGTACAGGGCCTGGTGGCATCCAACTAGAAGGGTTTTAACCACTGAACTATCAACATTCACATTCTCATTACCTTGAAAAAAGATTTTTAGCTTCATTAATCTGAAAAATTTCTGTAAAGCTACCTGAGTCTCAAATGAATCATATTTCGGAGTAGGTGAGAAAGAAAGACCACGATTCAAAACCTGTAATTCTACTGGAGTTAACGGGCGGGAAGACAAATTTATAACCAGTTCATTCATGATTGATGATTGCGTTCTCGCAATCGAACTGGACTGCGGTTTCTCGGTGGACGACTTCCTCGTCCACCTCGCCGTTCTGTCCCTTGTTTGGATCTTGCTCCCTGGTCTAAAAAAGTTACTCGTCCACCCTCCTCTCCCGAAGATCCACTCGACGATGAATCAAATGTAGGTGATTTCTTATACTTCACTCGATTCTTATTACACCAGGGGTACACATACCCCTGAGTGTAATCCTTTTCATCTCGCTGAAACTTATTTAATTTAGTTTCCTTAATTTTGTCGTGCATGCTGGTAATCTCCTGTTCCAATTCAGTCATCTTCTCATCAAATTTATCTGAGGATGTGTTCTCTTTCAGAGTGGCACTCAATGCATCTATCTCTTTCTGAATATCTATCAACAATTTCTGTGTAGTCTCTACAATCAGAATCATAAGATCCATTGCACACTTGTTGAGTATTGAATTCCACTTGGCTACAAACTCCTTATCTTCCGAAAAAAGATGGGGTTCTTTGTATAATCGAAGTTCTGAGAGAAGGCGAAACATGTTGAGAGAATAAAAGGAGCCCAAGAGGATTGACGTTCTTGTAACGCAAGAATCAGTGTGCAATATAACTCTTTCTGCTTGAAAAATGAAATGTATCTACACTTGAGGATTTGTTGATCAAAAAGATTTATATTTAACGTTTAATTTGAATGGTTAAAAATTTGGAAATGGATTTTATGAGGTTGAATGTGGAATGTATGTGTGATATATGTTGGATGGGTGATGTATGAAAACTAAGTAATGTTTTATAAAATGTTAGTATCTATTGTGTGGGGTATTATGGATTAATGTTGGATGTTTTATATGAATTTTCACTAATAAAGATTACTGAATTGGATTGTTGTCACAATATATGTATTAGTAGTTAATTGGTTTGTGATACTAAAAATTTGCCAGGATTGGATATCCTGTCATATGACAGGGCAAAGTTAGCGCCGGCGCCATTTTGCTTCCTGTCCCCTGACGTCACAAGCATAGGAGATCGCTCCCAGACCCCCGCTGGACCCCCAGGGTCTTTTGACCTGCTTGGGGGGGCCTCCTGACCCTCACAAGACTTGCCAAAAGTCCAGCGGGGGTCCGGGAATGACCTCCTGCACTCGAATCGTGTTGCCGTAATGGAAAATGGTGCCGGCCGTATGGCCATATTGCCGTACTGCAAAATGGCACCGGCCATACGGCCGGCGCCATTTTCCATTACGGCAACACGATTTGAGTGCAGGAGGTCATTCCCGGACCCCCGCTGGAGTTTTGGCAAGTCTTGTGGGGGTCAGGAGGCCCCCCCAAGCTGGCCAAAAGTCCCTGGGGGTCCAGCGGGGGTCCGGGAGCGATCTCCTACGCTCGTGACGTCGGGGGACAGGAAGCAAAATGGCGCCGGCGCTACCTTTGCCCTATCATCAACGCACCCGTGGTCCAAGAGTGGAAGATCACAAAGGGACCCCCCCCCCCCCACTGGACCCCAGGTAATTTAAGACATTTTGGGGGGGGGGGGTTCGGGAGGGTGGGGGATTTATTTTAAAGGGTTGGGGTGGGTTTTAGGGATGTTTTAGTGTGCCGGTTTTCCCGCCCTCCCCCTTCCCCCGATTTACGATTTTTGATGATAAATCGGGGGAATTCCTATTAAATATCGCCTCTAACGATTTTTGACGATTTAAAATATATCGGACGATATTTTAAATCGTCAAAAAACGATTCACATCCCTAGTTCCTATATATCAACTCTGGTTCTCAAGAACCACAAACAAATCTGGTTTTTGGGATATGCCCAATGAATATGCGTGAGCTATATATTTGCATACACTGGAGGCAATGCAAGCAAATCTTTCTCACACATATTCATTGGGCATATCCTGAAACCAGACCAGTTTGTGGCTCTTGAGGTCCAGAATTGGTCACTCCTGCTGTATATTCTTTATGATGTCATTTACCACAACTAAATTCACAATTATCTTCTTACACTCTGCAGCCACACACGATTGCTACCTCTGTTGCTCACCTCCTTTTTCTCTGCCTCTGCCAGTTACCGCCAGCCTTCCTGTCTCCATTCCGGGGCCCACCTGAGCAGCATGGACGCTGCCGGCCGTCATCTTACTTTCGGGGTCCCCTAGGCGCAGGCGCACGCGCACTCCCGGGCCTGCTTTAACCACGTCATGGCAAGAACCTCAGGGGCATCCCCCTCAGATGACGTCACTCATCTTGGATATTTAAACCCACCGGCCCAGACAGCCGACGACTTGGCAACGAATTCATCTTGCTGAATCCACCTACTCTCGCTTTAGTACTTGTTCCAGTTCCTGCTTCTGTGGTGTGAGACTACCGGGGTACTTACTCCTTGGGGGTTCCTTCCTCGTCTCTCGGCTATCCACTCCTCGGAGGACCTTCATCTAGACTCCTGCCTGCCTCGCTTCCTGAGGCTTTCTACAGAACTACTCCTTTGTCTTCAGTCACTGTGAGTTACCACGCTGTGGACCACTGCTGTGATATCTACACTGGAATCCTCTCCTGTGTACCCTGCTCTGCGGACCATTGCCGTATCGCTAGAGGAGCCCTCTCCGGGTCTACCCTACTCTGCGGACCTTCTCTGTGATATCGCTAGAAGAACCTCGCCGGTGTACCCCACTCTGAAGACCAGTGCTGTACTTTCGCTCAGCACCTCCACTCCTCAAGTAGTGCCGCACCTATTGCCTGACTCCAGTTATCCCGAGCTGAGCCTTACATCAGCACCTGTGCTGTCGCTCTGTGGCCCGCCTCCTGGGGTCACCCTCTCTCTCTCCTTCTCCTTCTCTACTTCTGCTGTATATCACCCCACAGCCGAGACCTCACCTCCCGATGGTGAGGCTCAGTGGGGCTCCTCCCCTGGGCGGTACCATCTCTCACCTCGGCCAAAGGGCCCACATACCTACAAATCCTAACATATCTATTGGGTTCAAGTACTCATAACCATGCCTTTTTCTCTAATTTTATGAAAACAACTAGTCATGATATACTGTGTAAGAAGCAATGCTGATTTACAGTATATCAGGTTACATGCTCAAGGGTGGGGAAGGAAATTGTTTCCTCCCATAGACAGAAAATCATTATGTCCAAGCAGAAGTCCTTAACTTAGTCCTCCTTTCCAGCTTCTATTTTCATCCATAATAGGTAGATTTTAAAAGCGTGGCTCACGCAAAAACAGCCCCATAGATGCGTATGTAAGTCGCACAAATTTTAAGAAGCTGCAAAGTACGCATGTACATCAAGAACAAGGGGGCAGGGCATGGGCGTTCCCAAGAGTTACACACATAACTCCAAATTTTAGAAAAGCTGACCATGGCACGCAACTTTATTGCTAGCCCTAATGAAGAGCAAGTCTGGAAATCTCAAGTTTTAGAGATTTAAGCACAGCATGAGGGTTCAGAGTCAAGTGGATGGCTTACAGGATGAAGAACCAGAAGAGTCTTCCAGACTTCTGAACTACCATATATACTCAAGGAGGAAGCCTCCACTCCAGCTGGAACCTGCTATGAGTGTTGCCCGGATTCCACTTCATCCTGAGTTTTAACATTGCTGTCATCTTTCGCTCACCAAGAGTCTTCGTCCACCTAGTTCCCTTCGCCTATCCCTCTGTGAATGTTCCAGGTTCCAGGGGCCAGCCTTAGCCCATCCAGCAGACCCTGCTGTCAGTGGACCTGCCAGGGCTCCAGTCGCACCAAGTCACTGAAGCTTCTTCCAGCTGGACCTTGCCTTGTAAGTTACCCAGATCCTCTCTTCATCCTGAACCTCAGCCTTGCCTTAGCTTTTTATAGGATATTTTGAAACATAAGAAATGCTATACTGAGTCCTACATCCTGTCTTTGACAGTAGCCCATTAGATTGCTTAAAGGAAATAGTATTGGATCCAAATGGGGAGGTCCATTAGCTATTTTTCACTTTTATTATTAAATTTTTCTTCGAAGTCTATTTGGCTAGTAATTGTTAATGGACTTGTCTTCCAAAAAACAGTTCAAACCTTTTTTAAAATCTAGCATGTGCTTCATTCTCACAGTTGAAATGAAGTACACATTTAAAATCCTATAAAATCCACTGTACTATACACATTTTTTTCTTTTTTAGGAAAAGGCGTATGCAAGTCCTATTTTAAATGAAAACATGGCATTTTGTCTCCAAATGTATAACATTTGGCCACCCTAGCTCTCCCTGTTATACCAGAAAATAAGTATCATCCAATTGAGGAACAAGCCTGAATTATCTCTTGGTGTAGTTCTTCCCTACCCAACACTTATATTCTGTTTGTAAAGTATTGGAGCAGTCAGTCAGCTCAGAAGAAAAAAAAGGGATTTAATGTTTCTTTCAAAACCATCTTTAATTTCAGTTTGATTTTATGACAGAAAGGGTTAACTATCCAGTAACCAGATTCAGTCTAGCCAATGCATCTCTCTCCTTCCCATGAGGCATGAGATTACATCAAATTGAAAACATCTTTAAACAAACCATACCATGTCACAGAGAGAGAAAAGCCTTACGGACTGTTTCTGAGCTCTAAAAATATCTCTCTTCAGAAACAGTCTCAGGTCAAATGAATTCTTTCCATAATAAGAGCAAAAGAAAATGAGAAGAAATAACATTATAAAGGTTAGTCTTACATGTTTTCATTTTAGCAAGAGAAAATGCTGTATAGAAATTTATTTTTTTGACTGTTAAACTAAAAAAGTGTTTTATAAGATCAATGCATGCAATTGTGATTTTCTACAAGGGCATTTCTAGCTATAAATAATACTGCAAAAGATGGAATCAACCTAGCAACAACATAAATTCCTATGTAGAAATCAAATTTATAATAAAAAAAAGGTCAAAATGTTATTTTGTATCTGCTTCTATGAAAACTAAGAATAAAGTTTATAAATGCCTTCTTCAGCCCTCATAGTCCACAAAAATCAAAATCACCCTACTTGCAGTATTTTTTTTCTTAATAGGGTTCCATCACCCCAGGATTCTGTCATCTTCCTTCCTTATGTCTGTTTCATCAGTATTTTCAGGATAATCCAAAATGCTTTCTTCTCCATTTATTCTGTCTTCTCCATGAATGAAAAACCTTGGTAGCATGGTGGTCTACCACTAAAATGTTCTTGAAATTTCAAGTAGACTTTTATATTTATTTTTGTTAGACCATCCCCATTTATTTATAATATTACTCTTTGCAAGATCTTTATAATACAATGCTGCCTTTTGTACCCACATGATTCTATAGCTTACTATAAACCTCACCTTCTGGGAGAGTTTTCATTTTCATGACGCCTCTGTCATTAATTCTTGCAAAATAACAGTATTTTGGTAAGTCATCTGCTTTTTCATAGCTGAAGAATTTACCGCCAAATAAATGATGCACAAGGTAAATGTTTAATGTTACTCAAATGGTTAAATACTGTCTGTAAGAGGCTTATCAAAAAATGTCAGGCCAATTATATTCAAAGACCCTCAGGAGAAATCCAATGTAAGGCTTTTCCCA
Source organism: Rhinatrema bivittatum (assembly GCF_901001135.1). Taxonomy (NCBI): domain Eukaryota; kingdom Metazoa; phylum Chordata; class Amphibia; order Gymnophiona; family Rhinatrematidae; genus Rhinatrema; species Rhinatrema bivittatum. The sequence goes on from NC_042618.1 coordinate 129,250,079, forward strand.
CAAACACAGAAAGGAAGAAAAGCCTTACATACTGAATCGGTCCACAGGGGCAGTGCTTGTTATTCTAGAAAAAAAAAAAGAGCCAACTCTCAAATCCAGCGCCTTCCTTGGTGGGAGGTGGAGTGGGGGAGGGAGAGGGGAAACGGCCAGGTACCCTGCCCTCCATAGAGTCCCACCCCCTGTAACTGACCACAAAGCCTATGAAAAGGCAGCATTGTAAATATTATATCAGTCCCTAGAACACCAACATACCTCTTACAAGAAAAAGAGAACAAGCAAGACTTCTAATGATCCATATATAGAAACCAAATGCTAAAAGAATACCTCACCTCGGTCACATGCAGAACATGGACAGAACCTCATCGAATACAGAATGAGTAACTACAAATTAGAAATAGATCTGTACAGACAAAAGCTGAACTGGAAACCCCAAGAAGCAGTACTCTGCATGCAGTGCAACACTGGAAAACAGAAATGCATACTGTGCAAAATACAAAGATATCAAAGATGCTGCAAATTCACAGTGATGGGGGCTAAACATAATTTCCAAGTTTTTATTCCTGATCAGTTTTTTTAGTTACCAGCTTTGTTATACTGCTTCTTTCTACATATGTTTTTATGTCTCCACACACTCCACACACTAATCTGCTACCCAGCACGCACAAATGTATGCCCGATTTTATAACATGCAAGCACAGCCGCACGCATGTTATAAAATCAGGGGTCGGCACACACAAGAGGGTGCACACTAGTGCCCCTTGCGTGTGCCGAGCCCTCGGGGAGACCAGCTAGCTTTCCCCGTCCCCTCCCCTCCATTCCCCTACCTGTCCCACTTCCCAGCCCAAAAAAAAACCCGGTACCTTTGTTTTGGAAGTTATGCCACGCCCCCAGAACGCCCCGCCATGCGACCATCTGCCCCGCCCCCGTTCTGCCCCCTGCCTGCCCATTCAGAAAAGCCCCGGGACATACCCGCATCCCGGGGCTTTATGCGCACCGCCGAGCCTTTTGAAAATAGGCCCGGTGCGCGTGACCCCCCCACGCGCGTAACTCCTCCTGGATTTATGCGTGTAGGGCTTTGAAAATCTGCCCCATTGAGAGCAAGAGGTACTGATGGTGAAGCTGTGCGAGAGGAGTAAACAGACTCTGAGGATGAGAGGGATTGAAAAAGGAGACATGGGCTGAGAGAAGGGAGAAAGAGATACAGACAGAGAGCAGGGCCAGTGCAAGGGTATTTGGCACCCTAGGCAAACCTTACAGTCTGGCGCCCCCCTCCCCATACACAATTTTAAATTATGCATTTATAACATATTTTACATGAAAAATGACATTCTGAGGTAAAATTAATATACAAGTTGTTGTGATAATTTCATGCACTGTTGTGATGCCAACAAGAAAACTTTGCATCTTGGAATTCATATTGCATCATACCTATTATGATATATTTCGGCATGGTCCTCCCGTATCAACACAGTACTATCTGCCAACACTCAAAGAATAACAACCCTACCTATGAAAAAGAATACCAAAAATATTACACCAGAATCTAAAATATCAATACACCTCCTATCAGGAAAACAGAACAGGCCAAGCTACTACAGATCCCTACAGAGAAACCACATGCTAAAAGAATGCTTCATCTCAGTCTTTGCATGCAGAACACAAACCCTCATCAAATACAGAATAAAGCCACATAAAGTATAAATAGAAATGTGCAGACAAAAACTGAACTGTAAAACGCATCACACCAAACTCTATACAGTGTAACAATGGAAAAACAAAAATGTCACCATTCCTCGTGAAACAAATCAATAAAATAAAGATATATAAATCATTAATCATAATTATAAAATCATACAAATAAAATAATTTCAAAACAGCTGATGAATAGAATATCCAATAATTAAAGATACATGCAAATTTTGAAAGCTTTACCAAACACCAATAAAATATTTCAAACAGCAGACACATCACATACTACCCAATAATTAAAATGGTAGTCAATCAAGAAAAATGAACTTTAAAAGCCACCTTTACTTACCCTCTCCAGCAGTTCTCCTACTCCTTTCCCTTGCAGGCCATACCAGAAGCAGCAGTAGCTGCTGAAGCTGTCCTCACAGACCTCTTCCTTAGGGACCACAACCAGTCTCTTCTCTCTCTCACACACATACCAGTCACACCCTCAGGACCAGTTTCTGTCTCTCATACACCAATCTCTCCCCAACCAGTCTCTCTCTCTCACACACACACACACACACACACACACACACACACACACACACATCTCCCTGATCAGCCATCTCCCTGATCAGCCGTTCTCACACATACACACGTCATCTCTCTGGCCAGTCTCTCTCAATCACACATGCTCTCGTTCTCTCTTACTTACACACAGGCTTTCAATCACACACATGCTCTATCTCACTTACAAACAGGCTCAATCACACACATGCCCTCTCTCACAGCCACAAGCCAGCCAAAAACATGCTCCATCTCTCTTGCACACACACATTGACACACACAAGCACCCTCCCTGCCTCACATATACACCACACACATACAGAAGCACCCTCCCTGCTCCACATACATACTGTATTACACTCTCACAGAAGCACCTTGCTTTCAGACTTGCAGCATTTTTCAATTTTACTAAAAGTGAAAGTGATGCTCCCAACCGTTAAATAAGAAAACCACATTCCTATCAAAAGGCGAAATGTCACCCTTCCTTCAGATTCTGTCCTCCCAAGGGACAGCCACCCACACAGTACAGCTTCTCTTGTTTTACGCTTCCAGGCAATAAAGCAAGTGTCTTTCTTCAAACTATCAGTCGTATGATTATTCATGTGGGAAATATGGCACCGAAAGACATCCTTAGTCGGCTTCCCTTTTAAATGGGAAGATCCAGTCTTAGTCATTTAAAAATATATTTTCTAAAGGCTTAAAAAATAAAAAGCAAAACTATTTCAGGTTCTATTCTAGTCTTCATGCTTAAATTATGCTTAAAAAAAACAAAACAAAAAACCCAAACTCCACCTGGCATCAGTATCTTAAATTTGTGATTTTGCTGAGATGAACATTTTAAATATTTAATTTTTTTTGCTTTAGTATTTGTCTCTACCCACTTTAAGTTAAATTTTATTTTCCAGAAGAGGGATGCTTAAAATTTAGTAATTTTATCTTTCATCCAACTTTTCAAAAGTTCAGCTATATGTATTATTATATTTCATTTTTTTAAACTGGCAGATTCCTTTCTCACATACACACACACTCACAGAAAGAAGATTGGCGCCAAGACTTAGGGGGCACCGCGGCAGGCAGGCAGCCAGCTCTCGACTCGCCCTGCCTCCCCGCCAGTGCCACCCTCCCGACAACCCCCTAGTGGTCCAGCGGAGGTCCCGGGAGCGATCTGCCGCTCCCGGGGCCTCGGCTGCCACTAAGCAAAATGGCGCCGGTGGCCTTCAGACCTTACCATGTCACAGGGGCTACTGGTGCCATTGGTTGACCCCTGTCACATGATAGGGGCTGAAGGTAACCGGCGCCATTTTGCTTAGTGGCAGCCGAGGCCCCGGGAGCGGCAGATCGCTCCCGGGACCTCCGCTGGACCACTAGGGGGGGGTCGGGAAGGTGACACTGGCGGGGCGGCAGGGCAAGTCGGGAGCTGGCTGCCTGCCGCAGCGCCCCCTAAATCTCGATGCTTGGTCTCCATCTAGGCGAGTCGAAGGCTGGCAGAATTTTGAAAGAGCACTTTTTGCCCTTTCAAAATTCTGCTGCCTGCTGCGGCGCCCCCTAAGTCTTGGCGCCCTAGGCACAGGCCTAGCTCGCTTAATGGTTCCGCCGGACCTGACAGAGAGAGAACATGAGCTGTGATAAGAAGAGGAGCTGGCATAGGTGTAGGAATATGGTGGGGCCACCCAGGCCCTGGCCTGCCCAAATTTTGGGCTCTTTTCCTGGAACCATAGCTGCTGCTGCCATAGGCACTCCATGGCTTTCTGCCTGTCTCGTATTGGTCTCACAAGACATGCAGAACAGTACAAGAACACAGGCACATGCTGGGGGCAGAACTTGGTTGGGTCCCCAACTAAAAAGGCATTCTGCTACCCTTGGGAGCTGGGGTGAGGAGATACTCATCTCCTCTGTCCCATACAGGTCTTTTTGCAGTCATTTTTGCCTGTCTCTCCCTTCTGAGAGAGGTGAAGTCAGGGGCGGATTGTGGGAAAATAGAGGCCCGGGGGATTTTTCTCCATACTGGCCCATGGGTACCCAATTACATATACAATATAATTTACATATATAATTTACATATATATGTACACACCCCTTAAAACATAAAAAAAAGCTAACCGGCATGCACATGTTATAAAATCCATGGGCCATGCTCACATATATCATCCATTATAAAATATTTCAGTAAGTACTTTCATTCAACAAGAAACCTATTAGTTTGAGAACATTTACTATTTTCAGTAGAAGAGCAGGTGGCAGTATAACAATCAGCTTGAACTGACAGGCTTAATTCCAGAGTCAGCACAAGTGACATTCTGAGGTAAAATTAATATACACGTTGTTGTGATAATTTCATTCACTGTTGTGATGCCAACAAGAAAATTTTGCTTCTTGGAATTCATATGGCATCTTACCTATTGTGATATATTTTGGCATGGTCCTTCCATAGCAACACAGTACTATCTGCCAACACTCAACGAATAACAACCCTACCTATGAAAAAGAATACCACAAATATTACACCAGAATCTAAAATATCAATACACCTCCTATCAGGAAAACAGAATAGGCCAAGCTATTATAGATCCCTACAGAGAAACTACATGTTAAAAGAATGCTTCATCTCAGTCTTTGCATGCAGAACACAAACTCTCATCAAATACAGAATAAAGCCACATAAAGTATAAATAGAAATGTGCAGACAAAAACTAAACTATAAAACGTATCACGCCAGACTCTATACAGTGTAACAATGGAAAAACAAAAATGTCACCATTCCTCATGAAGCAATCAATAAAATCAAGATATATAAATCATGAATCATAATTATAAAATCATACTAATAAAATAATTTCAAAACAGTTGATGAATAGAATATCCAATAATTAAAGATTCATGCAAATTTTGAAACTTTTACCAAACACCAATAAAATATTTCAAACAGCAGCACATCACAAACTACCCAATAATTAAAATGGTAGTCAATCAAGAAAAATGAACTTAAAAAGCCACCTTTACTTACCCTCTCCAGCAGTTCTACTCCTTTCCCTTGCAGGCCACACCAGAAGCAGCAGTAGCTGCTGAAGCTGTCCTTACGGTCCTCTTCCTTAGGGACCACAACCAGTCTCTTCTCTCTCTCACACACACACACACACACACACACACACCAGTCACTCCCTCAAGACCAGTTTCTGTCTCTCACACACCAATCATCTCCCCAACCAGTCTCTCTCACACACAAGCACACACATACACACACATACCAGTCATCTCCCTGATCAGTCTTTCTCACACATACACACGTCACCTCTCTAGCCCGACCAGAATTAGCCACATAAGTTAAGTGGCTAACTCCAAATTTCTGAGTTAGCTGCTTAAGTTATTCGGCTAATTCTGCTCCTCCTCAGAATGCCTCTTGTCTATCCATGGAACACCCCAGTCTTATTGGCTAAATTTTAGCCGGTAACTATTCTTTTGAATATGGATCTCTATAAGGCCATCTAGCCTGACAGATTTAATTCCTAGTGCAATGCCATAGACTCCAGTTAACAGGGGCAGCGAAATGCCTTTATGGTTGGGGGTGGGAGCCCAAGCTAAGTAAGTTCCATCCCTTACCTCTGTTCCCCTCCACTCCTGCCCCATCAGTTTCTCTTTCTCCCCACCACCATCCTCTTATCCTCTGCTCCCATCCCCCTCTCTCTTCTCCTGTCCACACCTCTCCTCTCTCTCTCTCTCTCCCCTCTCTACAATCTCCATCCCCCTCAGCTCATGTTGATCAGCAGTAGAAGGAAAGCTGTGGTGCCTCTGGCCTTATGCTCCTCTTCCTCTTCTGTCACCAGACCCAACTGCTGCTTTGAACCTTAAAGTTGTAAGAGACCTGTGTGGTTAAAAGCAGCAGTCAGACCCAGAGCTGCAGGATGCCATTGACACATTGCTGCTCTCCTTTTCATCCTCCTGCCACTGAACAGCTGTTGCTCCCTGCCGGACCTGGCCCCAGATCTCCATCAGCAATTCTGAGGAAAGGGCCAGATTTGGGTCAAGCCATATAGTTAAGCTATATAGTCAAGCCATGCGGCCTACTCCATTCTGATGCCTATGCCAATTATCTCTGGCTTTCCCCTCACTTCTTTATAACTAAGGATCCTCTATGCTTACCCCATGCTCTCTTGAATTCCATTAACGGCTCAGGTCGCGATGTCGGGGCTGGATCTGGGCCAAGATCTCAGTGTCTAAACCCAGCCTTCAGGCCAGGTCACGGTGTCGAGCATAGGTTTGGGCACTGGACTAGACCAAGGCCCGACATCAGGACTCGGCCTCCAGGTCGAGTCGTGGTGTCAGGCCAGGGTCCAGGTTGAGGCCCTGGCATCGGGACCTGGCCTTTGGGCTGGGTCGCGGCAGCAGGTCTGAGTATGGGCCCCAGCCTAGGCCAAGGCGCAGGTATCCAAACCCAGCCTCCACGTCAGGCTTAAGTAGGCCGAGAACGCGGCGATCTAATGCACCCTCGGTCTACGCAAGGCCAATGCTTCAGCCTGGGCCTGGGACAAAGCCGACGGATCCCCACCAGCCTGGGTAAGTGGGGGCAGGGGGGATCCCAGCACTCGCATGTTTTTGGGCAGGCAGGCAGGAGGACCCGGGAAGCCTCATTTTTGTTTTTTGGCCATTTTCTTTTAATTGTTTGATTTGTTTTTTTTCTCATGAATGAAAACAAATCAAACAATCCACGAATTGAAATTTGTGGAAAAACAAGTCTCCCAAAAACAAACCAAAACAGAAAACACATTTTTTTCTCCTGCACAGCCCGTCACATACGCACATATAGGAGGTAATTTTTAAAGGAGTTAAACATATAAATGAAACATACTATCATAGTAATTTTCAAAAACCCATTTATGCACTAAGGGGCGGATTTTCAGAGCCCTGCTCGCCTAAATCCGGGCGGATTTAGACGAGCAGGGCCCTGCGCGCCGGTGCGCCTATGTTCAATAGGCCTACCGGCGTGCGCAGACCCCGGGACTCGCGTAAGTCCCGGGGTTTCACGAGGGGGGTGTGTCGGAGGCGGGCCCGGTCGGCGTGGCGTTTTGGGGGCGTGTCGGCAGCGTTTTGGGGGCGGGCCCGGGGGCGTGGTTACGGCCCGGGGCGGTCCGGGGGCGTGGCCGCGCCCTCCGTACCCGCCCCCAGGTTGCGTCCCGGCGCGCTAGCGCCCGCTTGCGCGCGGGGATTTACGTCTCCCTCCGGGAAGCGTAAATCCCCCGACAAAGGTAAGGGGGGGGTTTAGGCAGGGCCGGGCGGGTGGGTTAGGTAGGGGAAGGGAGGGGAAGGTGAGGGGAGGGCAAAAGAAAGTTCCCTCCGAGGCTGCTCTGATTTCGGAGCGGCCTCGGAGGGAACGGGGGTAGGCTGCGCGGCTCGGCGCACGCCGGCTATACAGAATTGATAGCCTTGCGCGCGCCGATCCAGGATTTTAGCGGATACGCGCGGCTACGCGGTTATCTACTAAAATCCCGCGTACTTTTGCTTGCACCTGATGCGCCAGCAAAAGTACGCCAATTCACGCGGTTTGAAAATCTACCCCTTAAAGTGCACTTATAGGGGTAAAACCTATTGACAATTCAATGGCATATCCTATAGCAATTTTCAAATTTCACTCACATACATAAATTGTATTTACATGTGTAAAACCCAGATTTAATTGCGTAAATTATTTTGAAAATTACCTTCAAGGTGCACTGGATAAGGGAGTTTAGGTTAACACCCACATTTTACATGTTTACCTTCCATCCATTAGCAAATGGGCCTGTTTGTTTATTATTTATTTATTGATCTTTGATATTCTGTCTTCTACCACATGTGGCCTTAAGACAGATTACAAAACAAGTAGAAATTACTACTTGCCTGATAATTTCCTTTCCTTTAGTGAAAGGTAGGCCAATCCCAATGAGTGGTTTATGAACCTCTGACAGCAGATGGAGATGGAGCAAAAGCTGATGTCACAGCTATATAGTCCTGCCCTGACATCAACCTACCAGTATTCTCCGTCTCCAGCAGATGGTGGACATACATTTCTCTTTGAGGGATTGGCTGTGAGTGAAAAAAAAAAAAGGAGAAAAAGAAGAAAAGAAGGTGGTTCAGGCAGGGGAGTACCTCATGACTCTGGATCTGATGGAGGCATATCTGCATATTCCCATCCAGCAGGAACATCGGCAATTACTCCAATTTGTCATCCTGGATCATCATTACCAGTTTCAGGCCTTGCCTTTCGGACTAGCCATAGAGCCCAGGAACCTTTCCAAGATTATGGTAGTGGTAGCAACAGCCCTTCAAAAGGATAGCATTTTAGTTCACCCCTATCTGGATGACTGTTGATTCGAGCCAAGACTTTGGAAGAGAGTCTTCGCGTCTTCCTCAGGGTAGTTTCCTTGCTACAGGAACTAGGCTGGGTGGTGAATCTGGCCAAGAACAATTTGCAGTCTTCTCAGACCTTGGAGTATCTCAAGGTTTGATTCAATAAAAGGCAGGGCAGAGTGTTTCTGCCAGAGTTTCAGATCCACTCATTGATGCTGTGAGTCCGATCTCTGCGGAACTCTGTTCGTCTGACCGTGTAGTCTTATCTACAGGTCCTGGGGTTGATGGCTGCCACATTAGAAGTTGTTCCTTGGGCAAGGCCACATATATACCCTCTTCAGCGTGCTGAATGCTAAGGAAGTTTTAACTAGACTTCCGGGATGATGTCACTGGGGTCGGCAGGATAGGAAGCCAGCTCCGGGCCCTCTCTCATTAGCGGCCACCATCCCTCCATTACAATTTGTCATCACCTCCCTTCTTGACAGCAGGATGTGGAGGGAGTTCAGGGCTCTTGATTCGCCATAAAATCTGGTGAAAACAAGCCTTAGGAGGCCAGTAAGGAGCCGCTGACTGGCGCACCCCCTTGCTGCACCAGCGCCCCTGATCTGGGCACCATCCTGCTTAATCGGCTGCCATCCATGCCCCTCAGTTACCTTCACCTGTGTTTCTTGGGTGGAGGTGAAAGAAGATACTTGGGGCTATTAAACCGCCACAGTCTGCGGCAAAAACGAGCGTACCAGGGCCCATGATGCGCCAAAGATTGGCGCGATCCTCCCAGCTTCATCAACCTAGTGTGGCCAAGATGGCAGCCGTGACTACAGGCAAGCACACAGCCCCAGTGGCAGAGGTCTTGGAGGAGGCCCTGCTAAAAATCTCTGCCAGAGTCACTGAGGCCTTAGATGCAAGGCTCCTCAAAATCCAATCTTCAATGGAGGATATTAAAACAGCAGTAGAGGGGCAGGCAAAAAGGCTGGAAGAGGCGGAGCACAGACTGAATGCTCAAGAGGACCGGCTGACTACTGTGGAAAGGCAAGTACAAGTCTTATCTATGCATAACTCTTCACTGTTGGACCACCTAGATGACCAAGAGAATTGGAACCGGCTCAATAATATTAAAATAATAAGCCTCCCGGAATTGATACCAGGGCAGGAATTGTATGATCTTATTGAAACCTGGTTGCCGAGTCAATTGGGTCTGACCTTAATTTCGGGACGCCTGCGCTGTGAAAGGGTACATCGGATGGGACCGCCCAGAGAGGACGCCAGCAAGCCGCGGCCTGTGATGGCCAGAATTTTAAATTGGTCACACAAAATTCAGCTTATGTGTGCCTTCCGGCAACACTCTGGTGTGGAATACCAAGTGAAGCAGCTCCTGTTTAATGATTGTTTCTGTGGCAGTGTCAGCACAATGCAAAGCCCTGTCTCCTGCATGTACTGAGTTGCATAAGCAGGGGATACAGTTTGCGCTCCTTTTTCCTGCTAAACTACGTGTTCAGCACAATGGCAATGTCCTCTTCTTTTGTAACAAGGAAGAAGCTCACTCCTTCATCTCTTCGCTAGAGCCTGGACCACTTCCTTGATTCACACTGGCCGGCAGGCACTGACACCATTGGAGCTCCTGTTCTCACTCCACTCTGGCTACAAACACACTGGTTTTGGTGTCCTATAGAGGGGCTGCTCTCCGTCTCTTTCTAACCTGTTCTATCTTGCCATTATTTTTTTTTTTTTGTGAGAGACGGATTTGTTATTTCAGATTAGCATGTTCAACTCACTTTTATAATAAGTTACTGCAGATATCTGCTGGGGGCGGGGGAGGAGGAGGGGAGGGCTGTGGGGGAGAGAGGACAGAGGGAAGCCCATATACCTGTTGGGGGACATGGGTACTTTTTGTGCCTCTTGCAGAGCAAAGAGTTCTGCACAATCGTGGCGCCATTTTTAAAGACAGCGCTGGCCATCCAGTGCTCCCTCCATGTGACAGGGGCCGGCCAATGGCACAGATACCCTGTCACATGGTAAGGGCAAAGGCCATCGGTGCCATTTCTATTAGTGGCAGCCGACGGCCCGAGAGAGGCAGACTTGTAAAATGTTTTGTGGGGGGTCAGGAGGGTGGGGGAAGCAAAGGGATTCGTTTTAAAGGGTCTGGGTGGGTTTTTTGTTTATTGGCTCGGGCACAGCCGATAAACAAAATCGCGATCGGGCCCGATGAAAAAAAACCCACATGTGAATCGGAACCGGAATCCGAACCGATTCCGGTTCCGATTCACATCTCTAATCCTTTTGTCTAAAAAGGGGCGGGATCCACAGGATGTGGGATCTTACCAACCCATCTCCCTAATCAATGTTGATGTTAAAATACTTGCAGCAGATCTGGCAGCCTGGCTCGCCACCCTCTTGCCCATGTTGATCCACTCAGATCAGACTGGTTTTGTTCAACATCGGCAGGGGGTTCAAAATGTGAGATGTCTCATTGCAGCCCTCAGTTTTCATCCCCAGGAGGAGGCGTTAATTCTTAGTCTAGATGCTGAAAAAGCTTTTGATTCCCTCTCCTGGGATTACATGTTCTGGGTACTCAAGCAATATAGGATAGAAGGCGATTTGGTCTCATGGTTAAAAGTTTTATACCACATCCCTAGTGCTCGACTTCTTATCAATGGGGGCTTGTCGGTTCCCTTCCCTTTACAATGTGAAGTACTCCAAGGATGCCCTCTTTCCCCCCTGCTCTTTGTATTGGCAATTGAGCCCTTGGCTGAAACACTCCGGCGAGATAAAGGATTCTGGGGGCTCAGTTTGGGAGGGTACCCCATTAAACTTGCCATGTTCGCCGATGACATCCTTCTATTTGTAGGCCGGCCCAGGCAAAGTGTACCAGTTATAATGTCACGCTTTACACAGTTTAAAGACTTAGCCGGTCATCGCATTAACTTTCCACGTTAGAGGCCTTGGCTCTAAATTCCCACCTCCCTATGTCTTGGGGTGATCCCTTCCCATTTAAGCGGGCCCCCAGGAAGCTGAAATATTTAGGGGTCTGGATTCCTAGAGAGTTGGAGAAGCTCTATGACTTAAATCTCCCTGAAACTTTAGCTAATATTGGGCAGCAGTTACAGGCTTGGCAGTCTCTTCCCCTCACCTTTTCTGGGCGTGGTGCTTTAATAAAAATGATGATTGTTCCCAAGTTATTATATAAACTTCATATGCTTTCTCTTTGGCTCAAAATGCGTGACCTTAAAAAGTTGCAGATGAGGCTGCAAAACTTTTTATGGGCAGGAAAACGAGCAAGGATTAATTATCAAACTTTGGTGTACCCCAAGACACAAGGAGGGTTGGGATTGCCTGATTTCCGAGTTTACAACGTAGCTTGCCAGATGCACTTTATCGGGGAATGGATAATTGATACCTATACTTATTGCAAGGAGGGGTTGTTATCACGCATGTCCTTCCCTTGGTCTCCCTTGTATTTAGTGCAGGTGCCGACAGCTATACTGCAAACATTACATATCCCGCACTGTTTTTTGTATCCCTGCCGAAAGGCCTGGAAATAGGTGCGCAATCTTTACCAATTGCAAAAACCTTTCTGGCTGTTAACGCCATTAGTGGGCAATTGGGATTTTCAGCCTGGAGTGGGTGCCAGTGGGGTTTTTAAGACATGGACCCGGCGGGGTTTAATGTATGTTTTTCACTATTTCGAAGAAGGTGTTCCTCAAGTGTTGGGATATGAGACTATGGTTAAAAATTATCAACTACCACACAAGTTTTTTTATGCCTATCTCCAAGTGAGACATTACCGGCAGGCCTTCCAGTGGCAGCTGGAGGAATTTTCTCGTGAAGTCGCCTTCGCCAACTCTCTGTTTGAAACTGCATGTTTGCATGACTCCATCAAAGGCTGGAGTGGGCTGCTTAAAAGCCAGTGGTCAGCACCACATCTTGAGCGTCTGGCCACATTTTGGTTGAAGTTATGCACTCTGGACGTATCTCCAACATTCATTCCTTCCTGTTTTAAATCTCTACATAAACGACTGAAAGACAGTGGTCTTCGAGATCTTCAGTTCAGAATTTTGCATCACATCATATGCAATGACGTGTGTCACTTTCATATGGGACGCCTTCCTTCTCCGTTATGCATTAAATGCACTCAAGTAGATGGTACCATAATTCATCGGTTAATTTTATGCCCGACCTTAGATTCTTTCTGGACCCAGATAATGGATTCTATTGCTAAATGTACCCAGGTACCCCCTCCAGTTGTCAACAGCTCTTCTCTTGGCTGGATCACAAGCACTTTCTGACACGTGCACTGGGGGTCAGGATCGTTTTGGCAGGATTGTGGTTTTGTTGGCGTGCCGATCTATTCTTGCTGTTTGGACTGATCCCTTATATGCGCTGCCGGTAGCGACCTGGCATCATCGTATGATGGACTGGCTGCTGTTGGAGCAAATGGGTTATCCCCGTTCACCCTCGACCACAGACAAGAAATATGCTGATTGTTGGACTGTATACTAATCTCTGCTCTCTCCTGAATATCAAGGTCAATTGACAACAGCGGGTTACCGCGCCCATTGGTATTCCACTGTTTTAGTTGCATCTAAGCACTGAGTGGGGCTATGGTGTCTGCTCTTTTCTTTATTTGTCAGTTACCATCTGTGGCGGTGGGCACTGGGGCTCCTGGGATGGTTAGGAAGGGGGAGAGGCTGCATCTGATGGTTGGAGTGGACGGTCGGATGGGGGGTGGAAGCGTGGGGTGTGTTTGGTATGAATGTCGCAAATGTGTGTTCTGAAGTTTGGGGTGTTTCATTTGTCCGCACGGGTGGGAACTGATGTTTAAATGTAAATGTGGATTTGCACAACCACTTAACGGTTCCATTGTTGATCCTGTTTCTGTACCATTTATGAGATTGGGGATTTGCAGGTCTTCACAATAAAAATGATTTTGCAAAAAAAAGGAAGTTTTAACTAACAATTACAGGACCTTGGTCAAAGGTCATTTACAATCACAGCTGAATCAAATTTATGATGGACAGCTTTGAGAGGCCAGGGAATATAGCTTATAGTCCTTATTTGATGGTTCAGATAGACAGATCAGAAAGACTGTCTCTGCCAAGGGGACTCTAAAGGAAGGTGTGGCCAAAGAGCCAGGCCTTCGCTTTTTCCTGAAAGTGAGTTAATATTGTTTGAGGTTTAGGGGTAGCAATAAATTGTTCCAGATTTTCAAAGCAAGAACTGAAGACACAAAGTCTTATATAGGATAATCTAACTGAAGCTAAAGGAGAGAAGAAACTTTGAGAGAATTGGAGTTCTCTAGTGGGAGTGTAGGGGAAAAGAAATTGAGAGAGATACTCAGGGCCTTTTTTATTCATGCACTTGTAGTAGAAGCAGAGGATTTTGAATTGTATCCTGCTTTCCTTTCAACTGGGAGCCATTGCAGCTGGTGTAGTTTTGATGTTATGTGGTCAGTTGCTTTGACTCCTACCATGATTCTAGCAACTGTATTCTCTACAAGCTGGAGGTGCTTCAGATTGTATTGCGAAATGCCATTAAATATTGAGTTGCAATAGTTCATTCAGCTTGTGATTAATGCATGTATCACAGTAACAAGATTGTGATTCTGTCTCTTTGTTTCTTTCATTATTTGTAATACTGATTTATTGTATGATATTTTATGTATGTTGTTTTATTGTATACTGCCTAGTGTGTTAGCATAGGCAGTTTATAAATCCATAGTTGCAAATCTGGTGCAGATGCATAAGTCTTTACCACCTTAGAGATATGAATATGAGTTTTCATCATGAGGTTCTGATCAGGCTGAACCTCTAGCTTCGTACTCACTCCTTAGGTTGCAAGGGGATACCTGCCGGGGAAGGTAAAAGGAAGGTAAACTTCAAAAGGGATGACCTTGATGATGAGCATTGTCTGGTTCAAAATATGGCTGTTTCCACATGAATGTTAAAATATGTATAAAAATAAAGTTGGAACCTTTCCATAAACTAATGTTATAGCTTTACTCTAGAACTTGATAAATCACTAATTTGCATTAATACATATTTACAGCAGATGGCATGCACATTCCATAAAGAATAATCAAAATTAAGACATTCATTGAAATAAAACTTTGGTAGTTCCTTACGTTCACGTTTCTAGAAAACAAAACCCTTTAACTGATTTTCTTGTCATAGTTAGATAAAAAGTTAAGACAGAAAAGAAAACTAATGTGAAAGATTAAACTGGAGATTTCATATACAGGTGTTAGGGAAATCAATGCAGCTGGAGGCGTGAATGACCAGCCAAGCTCGCTAGATAAATTCCCATTTGTATTCTCAACTGTCTTTTTAAATTTTCTTCATAAGTCACAATGAAGACAGTAGGTATCCAGTTCTGATTTATTTGCATCTAGTCACTGTAATATGAGTTCCACTTTTTCCTCTTTCCTATTAGAAAAAAGGATGATATTTCATCACTTAACTACACTTTCAAAATGAGCTGCTTACAGTTACAAGCTGAAGATGCAATATGAAGATGCACAAATATACTGAGTTTTTCATATTTTATGGTATACCAAATAGTACTCCATACAGAATATGAAACACAAACACATTAGATTAGCACAACAGGAATAAGAAATGACGGCATGTACTATGTATGTACTATAGAATTTTATCATTTTGTGTCTATGAGAAAAATAGCCTGGTACATCTGGCCCATTGTTTACTATACCAATACAGAAAAGAACAGACAATTCTTAAGACCTCAAAAGGTATAATTTAGGACGAAATCTTTACAACATAGGACCAGCTCAGTAGAAACCATTTCTTAACTATTTTTGAACAACAGAAAAGGACAGTTATAACGTATGCTAAATTATAGTTGTTGTGCAGTGAACTAGCAGTATATGATGGTGGGGAAGAACTGACAGCTTGAAGAAAGCACTACACCCAAAAGCCTCATTAAATATTAGAAATGCTGTTCACTACATCTAAGAGAAAGAGAGAAGGTAACAGCAGATAAAGATCATTTGGCCCACCCAGTCTACCCAATTTCATTCCTGATGCAATGCCATAGACTCCAGGTGATCTCTGATTTTCCTCTTCTTGTTTAAACACAAGAACACATGCGAGTTTATATGTTTGAAATGGCATTTACGTTTCATCTGTGGGAAACATAAATGAAGATTATACTTTACCTAGTATATCAGAGCTCTTTTTCCAGAAAACCTACAAGCAACTAGATAGGGTTGTTTTTTTTAGATATAATTTTTTATTAACAAACCAACACCACAAGTTCATACCATATAATTGTTGGCTGTTGCCAGCCAGGGAGTGGACCCTAGGCTGCGAGAATAACCCACAGGTCCTCGCCGTCAGTGGGCAGAACTGGGTTTGCAGGAACCGGAAAGACCCTCACCTGAATGGATGGTGTCCAAACACGACCAAGATCAAGGGCGAGTAGCGGATAGATGGAGTCCAGGTACAATCCAAGGTCAGAGACAGGCAGGAGGAGTCCGGGGGCAATCTAAGGTCGGATACAGGCAGCAGGCAGGCAGAGTCCGAGGGCAATCCAAGGTCAGGGCACAGACAGGAAACAGAAGACAGCACAGCGACAGCTACTCACAGAGGAGACCTGTTGCAAGGCAAAGCACACTGCCGGGACCCAGGGTTAAAAAGGTGCTGGGCCTGAGGTCATTTCCCGGGACTGAGGCACCTCTGGGTCCAGGGTCCCAGTAAGAGGCGGGGCGAGCGTCTTAGGACCTGCCCGTACCTGCATCCGACCTTGCCGGAGCCCTGAGCAGAGGAGGAGCCCTGGGCGAGATGCCGGGGAATCGTTGCAGGGGAGCCAGAGGTGCCAGTAAGTAGGGACGGCCGCGCACATTCCCTTCACTTTTCTTCATGTCATGGAGGGAAACTCGGGGGCGTCCCCACCGCATGATGTCAATACCTCCGTGTATTTAAGCATCCGCTTTACCACTAACGAATGAGTTAGCAAGGACTTCGATTTAGATACTCTGACCAACTCTAAGTTGCACGCTTAGACTCTTCGCTACCCTCCGGGGTATCTCGCTCCTGAAGAAGCTCTGGGAACCTGCTCCTCTGGGGCCTCTTGCTTCCAAGGACCCTTTGGGGTTTCTCTTTTTAACTAGACAACCGCTCCTCAGGAGTCTCTCTTCTCTTCCAGGATCATCTGTGCTACCGGGTACTCGCTCCTCAAGGGCCTATTCAAGCTCAGCATATCCTGCATCAAGGACCTCGGGTCCCACCATCACCACCTACCAGGAGGATTCCTGCACTACTCTTCAGTGAGTACCTCTATGATCCAGCACTCCATTTCCACCCACCAGGTTCGGCTTATCCCGCTCAGCGGAACACTACCAATCTTGTACATCTGGGTGAGATTCTCCATCTGAGGCTGTCTGAATGTATTGGCACCTTGATGGACTACAGTGCCATCTCTTCCTGCCTGATTACCATCTTTCTACAGCAGTACAATAAAGCTTTTAATCAACAGTGTCTGCTCTGAGTCTAGCCTATCACAGTGGTTCCCCACGGGACCCTTCCCTGTGGGAAGAGTCATCTCCACCCCAACTAAGAGTCCACACTATGCCAGAAACCTAACATCAGTTTGAGATGTTGGCCCGAGTGTCCATTCACCAGAGAGTCGTGGGCCAACTCCAAGATTTTTTGGCGATGTCTAGTGGGAACGACTGTCTTCCTGGGGGGTATGGGTGAGGTCGTGGCTAGGAGGATTTGGGCTGGATCTATGATGTATGCTGGTGGATCTGGGGTTTCATCAGCTTCGAAAGAGCAGGAAAGGGCGTTGAGGCATGCGTTAAGACGATCCATGGTAGCTGCCACCATCTTGAGGCATTGCTGCTGCTGCTGGGGTTTCTGGACTAACCCAGGAATGGTCTGGAGTCCAGAAAGGTCCTCTGGGTCCATGGCCTTGCAAAGTATTGGCTGTTGCCAACCAGGGAGTGGACCCTAGGCCGAGGCGAGATTAGCACTACCTGCGAGAATGACCCGCAGATCCTCGCCATTGGTGGGCGGAACTGGGTTTGCAGGAACCGGAAAGACCCTCACCTGAATGGATGGTGCCAAAACACGACTGAGCTCAAGGGTGAGCAGTGGACAGGTGGAGTTCAGGTATGATCCAAGGTCAGAGACAGGCAGCAGGTAAGCAGAGTCCAGGTACAATCCAAGGTCAGAGACAGACAGCAGGCAGGCAGAGTCCAGGGGCAATCCAAGGGTCGGAGACAGGCGGCCCACACAACAATAATGGTATATAAAAGAAAAGAGTATGAACATATTTCTTAGAAAATCCCATCTAGACATTATCGGGTAGATTTTCAAAGGGGTACGCACGTAGGATACGCGCGTACCCCCCCCCCCCCGAAAACCTACCCCAAACCCCCCCTGCGCACTCCGAGCCTATTTTGCATAGGCTCGGCAGCGCACGCAAGCCCCGGGACGCGCGTAAGTCCCGGGGCTTGAATGGAGGGGCGTGTCAGGGGGCGTGCCGCGAGAGACGCGGCATTTAGGGGGTGGGTCGCGAGTGACGCTGCGTTTAAGGGGCGGTGCCACAGGCGTGGTTTCGGCCCAGGGGCGTTCCGGGGGCGGGGCCGTGGCCTCCGGACCAGCCCCAAGGACCGGAACACGGAACGGGGCAGCCGGCTGGCGCGCGCAAAGTTACGCCTGCTTCCAGCACTTCCCACTTGGAAGGAAGAAACAAAAAACACCTTCAGTTCAGGTAGATCTAGATCAAGGGTCAGGAACCTTTTTGGCTGAGAGAGCCATAAACGCCACATATTTTAAAATGTAATTCCATGAGAGCCATACAATATGTTTAAAACTAAATACAAGTAAATGTGTGCATTTTATGTAAGATCACACTTTTAAAGTACAATAAGTCTCTGAAAATATTACACCAGGCCTTAAGACACCAATACATCTCCTATTAGGAAAACGGACCAAGTCAGGCTGCTATAGAGTAGGGATGTGAATCGTTTTCCATATCGTCTTAACGATAGAAATCGTGTGGCAGGGCAAGAAAATCGTCTTAGGCACGATTTTTTAGTTAAAAAATCGTTAAAAATCGTTTTTTCCGATTAGTGCGCACTAACTCGAGTTAGTGCGCACTAACGGGAGTTAGTGCGCACTAACTGGGAGTTAGTGCGCACTAACTGAAAATGATACAATTTGACACTTTTCAGGTCAGTTAAGGTCAGTTTAGGAATGAATATGTATTCCTATTGGCTGCCCTCTTATTTATTCATGTTACCAAGTTTCCTACTGACAGTATATGGGGGATGGGAAATGGAAACAGTTGGTAGCTTGACAAAACAAGTAATGTGATCAGTCAATGTGACTAGAACTTGTGCCCTAACCCTGATACCAGGGGTATTGTGATCTTCCTGCACACAGTGCCCTATCCCTATTAATACCAGGAGTGTTGTGATCTTCCTGCACACAGTGCCCTATCCCTAATACCAGGGGTGTTGTGATCTTCCTGCACACAGTGCCCTATTCCTGATACTGGGGGTGTTGTGATCTTCCTGCACACAGTGCCCTATTCCTGATACCGGGGGTGTTGTGATCTTCTTGCACACATCCCGATATCAGGGATAGGGCACTGCATGCAGGAAGATCACAACACTCCTGGTATTAATAGGGATAGGGCACTGCATGCAGGAAGATCACAACACTCCTGGTATTAATAGGGATAGGGCACTGCATGCAGGAAGATCACAACACCCCTGGTATCAGGGATCGGGCACTGTGTGCAGGAAGATCACAATACCCCGGAGGAGTGAGGGTCAGGCAGCTCCCCCCTGTCTGTGAAGCCAGCCTCTCACTAGTAATGCAGGGAGGGAGCTGTCTCAGACTTCACCATCCTCCCCCCCCCCCTTACCCACACACCATTCACTAGCTGGGACATGGGGGAAGTCAGGAGTGAGGGTCAGGCAGCTCCCCCCTGTCTGTGAAGCCAGCCTCTCACTAGTAATGCAGGGAGGGAGCTGTCTCAGACTTCACCATCCACCCCCCCCCCCCTCACCCACACACCATTCACTAGCTGGGACATGGGGGAAGTCAGGAGTGAGGGACAGGCAGCTCCCCCCTGTCTGTGAAGCCAGCCTCTCACTAGTAATGCAGGGAGGGAGCTGTCTCAGACTTCACCATCCTCCCCCCCCCCCCTCACCCACACACCATTCACTAGCTGGGACATGGGGGAAGTCAGGAGTGAGGGTCAGGCAGCTCCCCCCTGTCTGTGAAGCCAGCCTCTCACTAGTAATGCAGGGAGGGAGCTGTCTCAGACTTCACCATCCTCCCCCCCCCCCCCTCACCCACACACCATTCACTAGCTGGGACATGGGGGAAGTCAGGAGTGAGGGTCAGGCAGCTCCCCCCTGTCTGCGAAGCCAGCCTCTCACTAGTAATGCAGGGAGGGAGCTGTCTCAGACTTCACCATCCTCCCCCCCCCCCCCTCACCCACACACCATTGACTAGCTGGGACATGGGGGAAGTCAGGAGTGAGGGTCAGGCAGCTCCCCCCTGTCTGTGAAGCCAGCCTCTCCCTAGTAATGCAGGGAGGGAGCTGTCTCAGACTTCACCATCCACCCCCCCCCCCTCACCCACACACCATTCACGAGCTGGGACATGGGGGAAGTCAGGAGTGAGGGACAGGCAGCTCCCCCCTGTCTGTGAAGCCAGCCTCTCACTAGTAATGCAGGGAGGGAGCTGTCTCAGACTTCACCATCCTCCCCCCCCCCCTCACCCACACACCATTCACTAGCTGGGACATGGGGGAAGTCAGGAGTGAGTGTCAGGCAGTTCCCCCCTGTCTGTGAAGCCAGCCTCTCACTAGTAATGCAGGGAGGGAGCTGTCTCAGACTTCACCATCCACCCCCCCCCCCCTCACCCACACACCATTCACTAGCTGGGACATGGGGAAAGTCAGGAGTGAGGGACAGGCAGCTCCCCCCTGACTGTGAAGCCAGCCTCTCACTAGTAATGCAGGGAGGGAGCTGTCTCAGACTTCACCATCCTCCCCCCACCCTCCCCCCACCCTCACCCACACACCATTCACTAGCTGGGACATGGGGGAAGTCAGGAGTGAGGGTCAGGCAGCTCCCCCCTGTCTGTGAAGCCAGCCTCTCACTAGTAATGCAGGGAGGGAGCTGTCTCAGACTTCACCATCCTCCCCCTCCCCTCACCCACACACCATTCACTAGCTGGGACATGGGGGAAGTCAGGAGTGAGGGTCAGGCAGCTCCCCCCTGTCTGCGAAGCCAGCCTCTCACTAGTAATGCAGGGAGGGAGCTGTCTCAGACTTCACCATCCTCCCCCCTCCCCCCCTCACCCACACACCATTCACTAGCTGGGACATGGGGGAAGTCAGGAGTGAGGGTCAGGCAGTTCCCCCCTGTCTGTGAAGCCAGCCTTTCACTAGTAATGCAGGGAGGGAGCTGTCTCAGACTTCACCATCCACCCCCCCCCCCCCCTCACCCACACACCATTCACTAGTTGGGACATGGGGGAAGTCAGGAGTGAGGGACAGGCAGCTCCCCCCTGTCTGTGAAGCCAGCCTCTCACTAGTAATGCAGGGAGGGAGCTGTCTCAGACTTCACCATCCTCCCCCCACCCTCCCCCCACCCTCACCCACACACCATTCACTAGCTGGGACATGGGGGAAGTCAGGAGTGAGGGTCAGGCAGCTCCCCCCTGTCTGTGAAGCCAGCCTCTCACTAGTAATGCAGGGAGGGAGCTGTCTCAGACTTCACCATCCTCCCCCCCCCCCTCACCCACACACCATTCACTAGCTGGGACATGGGGGAAGTCAGGAGTGAGGGTCAGGCAGCTCCCCCCTGTCTGCGAAGCCAGCCTCTCACTAGTAATGCAGGGAGGGAGCTGTCTCAGACTTCACCATCCTCCCCCCCCCCTCACCCACACACCATTCACTAGCTGGGACATGGGGGAAGTCAGGAGTGAGGGTCAGGCAGCTCCCCCCTGTCTGTGAAGCCAGCCTCTCACTAGTAATGCAGGGAGGGAGCTGTCTCAGACTTCACCATCCTCCCCCCCCCTCATCCACACACCATTCACTAGCTGGGACATGGGGGAAGTCAGGAGTGAGGGTCAGGCAGCTCCCCCCTGTCTGTGAAGCCAGCCTCTCACTAGTAATGCAGGGAGGGAGCTGTCTCAGACTTCACCATCCTCCCCCCCCCCCCCCCCCCTCACCCACACACCATTCACTAGCTGGGACATGGGGGAAGTCAGGAGTGAGGGTCAGGCAGCTCCCCCCTATCTGTGAAGCCAGCCTCTCACTAGTAATGCAGGGAGGGAGCTGTCTCAGACTTCACCATCCTCCCCCCCCCCCCCTCACCCACACACCATTCACTAGCTGGGACATGGGGGAAGTCAGGAGTGAGGGTCAGGCAGCTCCCCCCTGTCTGTGAAGCCAGCCTCTCACTAGTAATGCAGGGAGGGAGCTGTCTCAGACTTCCCCATCCTCCCCCCCCCCCTCACCCACACACCATTCACTAGCTGGGACATGGGGGAAGTCAGGAGTGAGGGTCAGGCAGCTCCCCCCTGTCTGTGAAGCCAGCCTCTCACTAGTAATGCAGGGAGGGAGCTGTCTCAGACTTCACCATCCTCCCCCCCCCCCTCACCCACACACCATTCACTAGCTGGGACATGGGGGAAGTCAGGAGTGAGGGTCAGGCAGCTCCCCCCTGTCTGTGAAGCCAGCCTCTCACTAGTAATGCAGGGAGGGAGCTGTCTCAGACTGGTATCAGGGTTAGGGCACTGTGTGCAGGAAGATCACAACACTCCTGGTATTAATAGGGATAGGGCACTGTAAGAGATGACTGTAGTAGATTGAATAAAGATCTGATGTTTCTGCTCTCCTCACACCAAACAAAAACAACACACAAGCAGAGAAGCCCTTCTTACAAAGCTGAGCTAGTGAGTTAAGTAGGAGGAAAAGTAAACATACTGGTGCCAGTGTGGCTACTTAAAAAATACACTTACCAACAATCAATTACATATATTTGAACTGTGTACAGTTCCAGCCAGGACCACCTTTCTAAAATGCACAGTGATTGGCAAATTCAACATGCACTAGCATTTCAGGTGCCTGCTAACAAAAATAATAAACAAACAAGTTCTAGTCACGTGAGTGCTGATCATTACATTACTTTTTTTGTCAAGCTTCCAACTGTTTCCATTTCACATCCCCCCAACCATATTGGTAACATCAATAGATAAGAGCACAGCCAGCCAATAGGAATACATACATACATATTCATTCCTAAGTGACCTTTACTGACCTGGGAAGTGTGAACACTTTGTTTCATTTTCTGTTGGTGTTCGTTAGTTTCCAGTTCCATTTCCCATCCCCCCAACCATCACCTCAGTGGTAACCTTGGTAATATCAATAGATAAGAGGGCAGCCAGCCAATAGGAACACATATTCATTCCTAACTGACCTTCAGTGACCTGGAAAGTGTTTATTTGTATCATTTTCAGTTAGTGTGCACTAAATCGAGTTAGTGCGCACTAACGGGGAGTTAGTGCGCACTAACTCGAGTTAGTGCGCACTAACACGATTTAACGATTTTTAACGATAAATCGTTAGAATTTCTATTGTATCGTGTTCTATAACGATTTAAGACGATATAAACATTATCGGACGATAATTTTAATCGTTGAAAAACGATTCACATCCCTACTATAGAGTCCTACACAGAAACTACACGCCAGCAGAAAACCTCACCTGAATCACGTGCTGTCCCTCACCTAACATAGAATAAAGAGACCAAAACGCATAACAAGAAGCATGCAGACAAAAACTGAATTGGAAACTGCAACAAGCCAGAGTCTCTGTATGCAGTGTAACAAAGGAAAAAAGAAACATCACACATCCTTATAAAACAAATCAAGAAATATAAAATCATCAGCAGAAAAACTGTACTAACAAAAAGAACATATTTCGAAACAGCTGATGAGTGGAATATCCAATAATTAAAAACTCATATAAAACATTTCCAGATACCAACAAAATATTTCAAAATAGCAGACACAAAGATCCAGTAATGAAAAATAATAAGGATACAAAAATTTTTTTGCTCTGCATACCTGGGAACGTTTGATATCCAGGTGTCTTGAGATTGTTCTGAATTAGCAGGAGGTGGGGTGGTTTGCTTGGAACTTTCTCCTCTCTCAGTCACATACCAGCGCTCTCTCTCACACTGGCTCTCAATGACACACCTATACACACATGCTCTCAGTCACTCACATATACAAATGTTTTTTCTCTCTCACTTATATAGGCTCTTAATTACACATTTACACACATGCTGTCTATCTTTTCACGCTTACACACACACAGGCTTTCAATCACATAAATACATGCTGTCTTTTTCTCTCACACACAGACTCTCATTCACATGCTTACAAACATGTCCTCTCTTTCTCTCATTTACACACAGGCTCTCAATCACATACTCACATGCTCCCTCACCTAAATCAGCTCTCAATCACACACATACACACATGGTCTCTCTCTCTCATTTAAACACAGGCTCTCAATCACATACTCACATGCTCCCTCACCTAAATCAGCTCTCAATCACACAGACACACATGGTCTCTCTCTCTCATTTAAACACAGGCTCTCAATCACATACTCACATGCTCCATCACCTAAACCAGCTGTCAATCAGACACAGACACACATGATCTCTCTCTTACTTATACACACAGGCTCTTAATCATACATACACATGATCTCTCTCACACACAAAGGATCTCAATCATACACACATACTCTTTCAAACAAACAGGTTTTCAATTACAAACTTACACATACAGGTTCCCAATGGTAAACTTACATTCATGCTCTCTCTCTCACAGGCAGGCTCTCAATCACAGACATACTCTCTTTCACATATACAGGCTCTCAATCATTCACATACATGCAATCTCTCACTCACACACACAGGATCTCAAACACACATGCTTGCTCGCTCATTCATTCACTCTCTCCCTCCCCCTCCCCCCCCCCCCCGGGAACTCGCGGCAGCAGCAGCCACCTCCCAACGCTAACCTCCTTCATTTTCAGCCCTCGCGGAGGCGAAGGCGGAGTCCCATCGGCCACGGTTGAAGATTTTCATTTTCCTCCGAGCCGCGCTGCAGTCTTCTTCCCGTCGGACACTAGCGTGCCTGCGCGGGTCTTCCCGCGCAGGCACCCGATGCTCTCCACTTCCTCTTCCGGGCCGCGGGAAGAAGAGAGCACCGGCGTGCTCTCTTCTTCCCGCGGCCCGGAAGAGGAAGTGGAGAGCATCGGGTGCCTGCGCGGGAAGACCCACGCAGGCACCCGATGACTCCAGCGCTGGCACCCGGCTGACACCCGATGACTCCCGCGCAGGCACCCGGATGACTCCAGTCGGCGTGCTCTCTTCTCCTCCCCCCCGCGGCCCGGAAGAGGAAGTGGTGAGCATCGGGTGCCTGCGCGGAAGAAGAGACCACGCTAGTGTGGTCTCTTCTTCCCGCGCAGGGGGGGGGGGGAGAAGAGTGCTCTCTTCTCCCCCCCCCCCGCGGGGGGGGGGAGAAGAGAGCACGCCGGTGCCGCTGACTCCAGCTGTCCTGCCGCATTCCGCCCGGGCTGCGGAGGACCGGGGAGCAGCTGGGTCAGCGGGGAACCGCGAAGTATGGCGACACTTGTCTGCGAGCCAGATGCAGCCCTCAAAAGAGCCATATCTGGCTTGCGAGCCATGGGTTCCCGACCCCTGATCTAGATGATAAAATAAATGGTCACTGCTTATCACCAGTATCAAGACAAGTGATTTTTCTAAATAGTATAAGTGCAGTGGGCATCCAAGAAATACATTCTTGTGATATCTTACTCTGCCGAGACCAATCTCATGCTAGCATATTGTACAGAGCTGGAGATTTCCATGAAGGGAGATAATTAAAGACAAGTAACTACAGCAACCTATCACATTACAATGTGTCACTGAAATAAATACCATATTGCAGCAGTATTACAGTACTGCATAGCAATGCACATGATGCCAGCCATTCTACAGTTACAATTAAACAATAAAACCAAATGCATTCAAAGTGGTGATTCATGGGTGATAAATTAGTTGGATTCATAGCTCTTTGATGGAAAAGTAAGGCTGAGTCATTAATCTAAGCAATCTAACACAGTGACGCTCAGTAAGCATTCTTCTCTACTTACCAGGGCTGAAACAGTAATAATAGAAAAATTATTCTTAGATATTTCAGTTAGCAAAGTTATTAAAGTATTCTTCCTCCCTCCCCCTTCTTTTTTCATTCTGTTATTTTAGGTCATTTCTGAGATGAAGTTAAAGCTTAGGAAAGATTCTCTAGTTTCACTGCTCCCAAAATTATGACTCTAATACATTCTAAACTAGGGCACTACTATGCTGATCTGCAAGAGAATAAGAAACAAGCATCAAACCACTAAATGCAGATATAACATGACCAACAGGGATATTCATTTGAATGATCCAAATGAGTTGATTTTTGGTTCAATTGAGGTTAACCGAACTGAATGGATACAGTCCTCTGAAAAAATCTGAATCCCTTTCAGTTCATTCAATTCAGTGCCAATCTATCGGGCCGATACAGTGCAGTGCGCTCTGACGGAGTGCACTGTTAACCTGCCATTGGACGCGCGTTTTCCCTTACCCCTTATTCAGTAAGGGGAGGAAAACGCACGTCCAACCTGCCGAAGCTAATAGTGCCCTCAACATGCAAATGCATGTTGATGGCCCTATTAGGTATTCGCGTGTGATTCAGTAAGTAAAATGTGTAGCCAAGCCGCACATTTTACGCTCAGAAATTAACGTCTGCCCAAAGGCAGGCGTTAATTTCTGAGTAACCCGGTAAAGAAAATACTGCTTTTCTGTACACCCTCCGACTTAATATCCTGGTGATATTAAGTTGGAGGAACCAAAGTTTAAATTTTACAGGCGTCCATTTCCCTAACCCGTGGCTGTCAGCGGTTTGAGAACCAATGCGGGTAAAATAGAGCGCCGGTTGTCGGACCCGCTGACAGCCACCTCTATTGCTAATAAGAAGGCACAAGGGATGTGCTATTGTCCCTAGCACCTCCTTATTAGCACTCCACCTCATTTAAATACAGAATCGCAGCCCAGGAGAGGTGCCTGGGCACATGTCAGGAGAGCGGGCGCTCAACACAGAGCGCCCGCTCTCCCACATTTTTTTACTGTATTGGCCTGTTTGTGTGGTCAAGAAAAGCCTACCCAGTCTGTCTCCTGGGGGGAGGGAAGGAAAGCAGAGATAAAATTAGGAAACATCCTGTGAAGGGATGTTAGTCAAAGAATACTCTGCAATAAATGATTCCTGCAGGAAAAGTTTTAACAGTTTTATTGGACTAGGAAAACAAAAAAAAAAAAGAACAGACTGGCAATAAACAATACTTGAAATCTTTCAACCAGTAGTTTCATTTTAAATAGTACTTCAAAAAAGGATCTTTTATATGATCTTACATATACTTAGACAACAAAGAAAATTTTCAACCATTTCAAGCTTTTGTTTGTGTTTCAAGTACAAAATATCTTGAAACACTATTAATAATTAAATTATTTTTCTCATACAGCCTTATACCATGCCCATCTAAGAGTCAGATAAGTATTGTCTTTGAATAACTCTTTGCTTTATTCTGTGTGCATACATCCAAACTTATATTTTGTCTTTGCAGACTTCATAAATAAGAGTCTCTTGAGGTAAGTACCCTTGTTCCCTTTTGTGGAGTTTTTTCTGTGTTGCTAGTCTGGCCAGACTTAGGGGTAGATTTTAAAACCCCGGCATGCATAAATCCCGGGGTTTACGTGTGTGGCCAGGCCTTACGCGCGCTAGGCCGATTTTCAAACGGGCCAGGCCACGAGCATAGACCCCGGGACGCATGTAAGTGCTGGGGCTTTAAAATGGGGTGGTCCAGGGGGCAAGACAGGGCAGGGCTAGAGGCGCCTGGTACAGCAGCCATTTGCTGCTGTGCCAGGGGATCGCGTGCCAGCAGAGTGCTGGTGCACGCAACTTGCTCCTACTCCTTTGCAGGAGCGAAAGGTAAAACAAAAAAAATAGGGGTAGTTAGGATAGGGATGGGGGAGGGTAGGATAGGGGAAGGGGAAGGGAGGTTAGGGTAGGGAGTTGAGAAGTTCCCTCCCAGTTCGCTCCTTAATTGGAGCAGACTGGAAGGGAAGTGGGGAAGGCCCCGATGTGTCGCCACACGATTTTGCAAAATGATACCCCCCCCCCCTTGCACATGCCAACCTGGCATTTTATAACATGTCCATGTGTGCGTGCCGGGTGATGTGCGCACATGGACGCTCATGTGTTCTTTATGAAAATCTATCCCTAAATATGTGCTTCCTGTGTGTAAGTGTATACATTTATCTCTGGTCCTTTTTTCAGGTAGAAACTGGGGTGCAGAAGACTCCATAGCATCTCTAAATGGCAGATTCAATGGCAGTGGGTATCAATCAGTCCTTCCTTCCAGGATCACCTACTCTGTGACTATACATAATCGACAACAGAGCCTAACTCCCGG
This sequence comes from Rhinatrema bivittatum, assembly GCF_901001135.1. Lineage (NCBI taxonomy): Eukaryota > Metazoa > Chordata > Amphibia > Gymnophiona > Rhinatrematidae > Rhinatrema > Rhinatrema bivittatum. The sequence goes on from NC_042618.1 coordinate 129,278,216, forward strand.
GCACCGAGAATCTTAAGCCAGCTAGGTGTTCAAAGTTATGTGTCTATTGGCTAATTGAACTGATTTGCTAGCTAGGCAAAATAAAAAGATAAGCATACATTCCCTATCTTACATTTTCTTGAGGAGAACAGCAACCATTCATTTTCACAAACTTCCAACTTTCCCTCTGGTAAAGGCATTGTTCCTGTCCAAATCTTTATTATTAACTATTTTGACCCCTTATCTTGGCACAGGGAGCCAGAAGTAACTTCTAGTCAAAAGTCTCCTATGTCTCCTTCCATTTCCTCAGGCACATACCTTTACATTTTCACCTGCCTTCCACTTAAACCTGGTAGATATCCCTTGGCCTAGTCAGACCATATCAGATGTAAGGAGCATTATTCAAACCAATCGAGCTGCCTGCATTGCATTTTCTCTGTGGTAACTAGAACTCCTTCTTTCCTTGATGATTACTAGCCAATTTTCCAACAGAATGGGGAATGGCAACCTGTGAGACCTTGCTGGTAACAGCACAGAAAACAAATGTAATCCACATGGCAGTCTGTTTCCAGTCACTGCATGACATCAACAACTGGAAATGGCTATAATTGTGTGATGTATTATAGTAGGCTTGCTGGGATCAATTTCTGACAATCATAGGGCAAATCTGGGGAGCTGGGGAACCCTGCTCCACAGTGTAGGTGAACTTTACATTCCAATAAACTAATCAAATACTACAGCTAATGCAAAACTTTATAATGCAGTAATTTTACTTGTACAGTTCTCATATATGCACACTAAAGATTCTAATGTCTCTGTTTCTCTCTCTCCTATTCTAAGAGCCCAATGACTGTTCCTGGTCAACCATCCTTGTACCTAAGATGTAGCCACTTCCTGTCTGCCTTCCAAATGCACTACTGAACAGCACTGCAGGATAAACTGATTTCACCAACAGATATTTAGCACACTGTAGATAATCAGTTTAATAATGGCTTAATGCACTGTCAACTAAACAGGCCTTGTTTGACAGTGATTTAGAAGACACCTGTGAAGTTGCCAATGCTGAAACAGCAAGTCAGTATACAGAAAGTGACATTCCATAAACATTTATATTATAATCTATGTCAAGGCTGCTGCTGTATAATGTGGTTATGCATTGCTTGAAACTATTGCTCCCTAAAAGAAGAATGACTTCCATTTAACTCAGTTTAATGGAATGCCACAGAATGTCACGCAGCCTGTGGCATTCGGCTGCCAAATAATTTATACTGCTATAGTAGCTGATCGGAAAGCGCAGGGAGAGTTTAAAGAAGGACTGCATGAGACAGGGCCATGGCTGTGTGGATGTATTTAAGGCTGAGCGATAGAGAGCTGAGGCTGTGTGAAGGCAGCCATGTTTGCATGAATTGGAATCAGAGGAGAAGGCTATGGGGCGGATTTTCAGAGCCCTGCTCGCCTAAATCCGCCCAAAACCGGGCGGATTTAGGCGAGCAGGGCCCTGAGCGCCGGTGAGCCTATTTTACATAGGCCTACCGGTGCGCGCAGAGCCCCGGGACTCGCGTAAGTCCCGGGGTTCTCCGAGGGGGCGTGTCGGGGGTGTGTCGGGGGCAGGCCCGGTCGTCGCAGCGTTTCAGGGCGTGCCGGCAGCGTTTTGGGGGCGGGTACGGGGCGTGGCTACGGCCCGGGGCGGTCCGGGAGCGTGGCCGCGCCCTCCGTACCCGCCCCCAGGTCGCGGCCCGGCGCGCAGGAGGCCCGCTCGCGCGCGGGGATTTACTTCTCCCTCCGGGAGGCGTAAATCCCCGGAGAAAGGTAAGGGGGGGGTGTAGACAGGGCCGGGTGGGTGGGTTAGGTAGAGGAAGGGAGGGGAAGGTGAGGGGAGGGCGTTAGAGGATTCCCTCCAAGGCCGCTCCGATTTCGGAGCGGCCTTGGAGGGAACGGGGGTAGGCTGCGCTTCTTGGCGCGCGCCGGCTATACAAAATCGATAGCCTTGCGCGCGCTGATCCAGGTTTTTAGCAGATACGCGCGGCTCCGCGCGTATCTACTAAAATCCAGCGTACTTTTGTTTGCGCCTGGAGCGCAAACAAAAGTAGGCCTATTCGCGGAGTCTGAAAATCCGCCCCTATATAAACAGAAAGGGGCGGATTTTCAGAGCCCTGCTCACCTAAATCCGCCCAAAACCGGGCGGATTTAGGCGAGCAGGGCCCTGCGCGCCGGTGAGCCTATTTTACATAGGCTCACCGGCGCACGCAGAGCCCCGGGACTCGCGTAAGTCCCGGGGTTCTCCGAGGAGGGCGTTTCGGGGGCGTGTCGGCAGCGTTTTGGGGGCGCGTACGGGGCGTGGCTACGGCCCGGGGCGGTCCGGGGGCGTGGCCGCGCCCTCCGTACCCGCCCCCAGGTCGCGGCCCGGGGGCGTGGCCGCGCCCTCCGTACCCGCCCCCAGGTTGCGGCCCGGCGCGCAAGAGGCCCGCTGGCGCGCCTCTTGCACGCCAGCGGGCCTCTTGCGCGCGGGTGGGTGGGTTAGGTAGGGGAAGGTAAGGGGAGGGCGTTAGAGGATTCCCTCCAAGGCCGCTCCGATTTCGGAGCGGCCTTGGAGGGAACGGGGGTAGGCTGCGCGGCTCGGCGCGCGCCGGCTATACAAAATCAATAGCCTTGCGCGCGCCGATCCAGGTTTTTAGCAGATACGCGCGGCTCCGCGCATATCTACTAAAATCCAGCGTACTTTTGTTTGCGCCTGGAGCGCAAACAAAAGTAGGCCTATTCGCGGACTATGAAAATCCGCCCCTAAGGGAACAAGGAGGAAAGCTGCATCAATATGAAACTAATATCAGTCTAAATATACAAAAGGACTGAAAACCTTTAGTTTATAGTTTTTAAGTTGCACCTTTACTGTCTGTACAATATACTGTATGCTTTTGCAGCTATTCTATATAGAGTGTGTGTTAGCTGGATTTGATTTGTGTCACTATCACAGATCTTGATTCAAGAGTTATTATACCTCTTGCCAATTTTACAAAACAGTACTTTGGCACCTGGGTTGGTAAAAATTGGCGACCAGTGATATAATATATAGTAAGTATATGGCTTTAAAGAACAGTTGTTTTACCTCTCTTTCTGTAGGTTTTTATTAGCAAGTGTCTTTTCACACCACTGAATATCATGGACAAAGGTCATGACTATTGCAGCACAGTTTTTCCTGCCATAGCTTTCTAACACTGCACAATTGCATCTATGGCTAATATAGGTCAATCCAATGTTGAATAATATGTCAGATTACATATTAGGCTTGGAACCTGAATAGCACTCTGGTCTCTTCCTGTGCTGCAGGAAAGCAGAGTTGCTTACCTGTAACAGGTGTTCTCACAGGACAGCAGGATGATAGTCCTCACATATGGGTAACATCATCAGGAAGGAGCCCAATCACAGAACACTTTTGTCAAAGTTTCCAGAACTTTGACTGGCACCTACTGGGATTGCCCAACATAGCATCAACCCTGCAGCCAGCAGGGGTCCCCCTTCAGTCTCGACTTATTGTAAAAGTACATGCGAAAAATAAAATAATAAATCGTAAGTGAACCCAACTCCGCGGGGTGGCGGGCAGGTTTTCTGAGGACTAACATCCTGCTATCCTGTGAGAATACCTGTTATAGGTAAGCAACTCTGCTTTCTCACAGGACAAGCAGGATGGTAGTCCTCACATATGGGTGAGTACCGAGCTGAGGATGCCCGAGCAATGCACCAAATGTACTCAAAGACGTGCAACAGGCACAAGAACTGGGGTGGAATTTGGTAGAGGGCATCCTGAACCCTATCGGGTTGGCAGAAGGATGTTGGTACCTCAGTTCGCAAATAAGTTGCGTAGCACAGACTGGCCAAAGATGGAATCTTGTCTGCCAGCCTTGTCTAAACAATAATGGGCTGTGAAGGTGTGGAGAGAGCTCCAGGTAGCAGCCTTACAGATGTCAGCAAGCGGCACCGAGCGTAGGTGCACTACTGATGTTACCATGGCCCTGACAGAGTGTGCTTTAACACAGTCTTGAAGCGGAATGCCTGCCTGTTGGTAACAAAAGGAAATACAGTCTGCTAACTAGGAGGAGAGAGTCTGCTTACCCACAGGTTTGCCCAATTTGATGGGATCAAAGGAAACAAACAATTGAGTGCCTTTCCTGTGGGCAGCTATATGGTCTAGATAAAATGCTAGAGCACGTTTACAGTCAAGGGTATGCAGAGCCCGTTCTCCTGGGTTTGAGTGGGGCCTGGGAAAGAAAGTGGGTAGTATAATGGATTGATTGATATGAAACTCCGATACTACCTTAGGAAAAAATTTAGGGTGAGTGTGGAGTACTACTGTCATGCAGAAGTTTAGTGTAAGGTGGGTAGGTGACTAAGACCTGTAACTCACTAACTCTGCGAGCCGATGTGATCGCCAAAAGAAAAATCACTTTCTAAGTGAGATAGTGGAGATCACAGGATTGGAGAGGCTCAAACAGCGGTTTCATGAGCCTTCCCAAAACCATGTTGAGGTCTCAAGAAGGGGCCGGAGGGCACAGTGGAGGTTTAAGGTGAAGCAAGCCCTTCAAAAAGCGTGTGACAAGGGGTTGTACTGAAATGGGTACATCCCCCACACCTTTATGGAAGGCGGCTACCGCACTGACATGTACCCTAATAGAAGAAGTTTTGAGGCCTGACTGACAGGTGCCAGAGATAGTCCAGAAGCTTCGGTGTGGAACAAGTGAAGGGATCGATGGACATGAAAGTACACCATACCGTAAACCTGTTCCATTTGTAATGATAAGACTGCCTTGTGGAAGGCTTTCATGAAGCTACTAAGACATGAGAAACTGGCTCTGAAAGGTTAAGAGGTTGAAGAATTAACCTTTCAACATCCTGGCAGTCAGGGAGAGGGCCTGGAAGTTGGGCTGACGAAGGCAGCCATTGTTCTGAGTGATCAGAAGCGGGTCCTTCCCCAGAGGAATGTGCCGGTAAACTGATAGGTCATAGAGAATTGGAAACCAGACCTGGCGTGGCCAATGAGGGGCTATGAGAATCATTAGTCCCCTGTCCCTTCACAACTTCATGAGAGTCTTTGAAATGAGTGGAAGTGGAGGGTACACATAAAGGAGACCGCTGGCCCACGAGAGGGAGAAAGCATCTCTGGGCTGGCGATGTTGGCTGCGAGTGAGAGAGCAGAAGTTCCCTACTTTGAGGTTATGAATTGACGCAAAGAGGTCTATGTGAGGGTGACCCCAACGTTGGAATATTGAGTCCGCTACAGTGGGGTTGAGGGACCACTCGTGCAGTTGAAAAGTGCGACTCAGCTTGTCAGCCAACATATTGTCCACTCCCGGCAAGAAGGTGGCCCTGAGGTACATCGAGTGGGAAAGGGCCTCCGCCCATATCTGTGCAGCTTCCTGACACAGGAGGTAGGAGCCCATTCCCCCTTGCTTGTTAATGTACCACATGGCCACCTGGTTGTCGGTTTGAATCAGGATGACCTGGTTGGAGAGGTGATCCTGAAAAGCCCTGAGAGCATATCTGATTGCACGAAGCTCTAGGAAATGTATCTGGTGTTTGGCTTCCTGTGGAGACCAGATGCCCTGAGTTTGCAGGTTTCCAACATGTGCTCCCCAGCCGAGGTTGGAGGCATCTGTTGTCAAGGTTATTTGAGGTTCTGGAATCTGAAATGGGAGGCCTTGTACCAGATTGGATTGGTTTGCCCACCAAACTAGCGATAGATGGAGCTGTTTGGTGATGCGGATTGTGGAGGACATTGGCTGAGAAGACTGAGTCCACTGCAATCTTAGAGTCCACTGCATGACTCTCATGGCGAGGCGAGCCATGGGAGTGACATGCACTGTGGAGGCAATATGATCCAATGCTATCAGGAAATGATATGCAGTTGAATGTTGTCGAGACTGCAGTCAAAAGGCCAGAGAAGCGAGAGTGAGAGCTCGATCCTGAGGTAGGAAAGCTTTCATTCTTAGAGTGTCCAAGTCGGCCCCTATGAACGATAAAGTTTGCGAAGGTACTAGCCTGGATTTTTGATAGTTTATGAGAAAACCCAGGGAGATCAGGGAATGCAAAGTGAGGCGAAGGGACATCAGTGCACCTAGCTGAGAGGGAGCCCTGATAGTCCAGATAGGGGTAGACGTGGACATTCTGACTCCTGAGGTAGGCCGCTACCACCACGAGGCACTTGGTGAAGACGCGTAGAGCAGATGCTAGGCCAAAAGGTAACACTCGATATTGGAAGTGTTTTGGGCCTACTAGGAATCGCAGGAATCTGCGATGTAACAGAGTGTTTGAAATGTGCATGCAGGCATCCTGAAGGTCTAGAGAGCACGTCAGCCGAAGTGGGGAATCTGGTGGGACAGAGAGAAAGTTGAGGTGGTAACCTTGGGATACTATTGTAAGTACCCACTGATCTGTGGTGACTGTGTACCATAGGCTGGAGAAGTGGCACAACCGGCCATCGACCGGAATAGTCGGAAGTGAAAGCTGGGTACTGCTCTCTAGAAGGGAGTCAAAAACCTGACGCTGGACCTGGTTGAGGGGCTGGCTGCGACGTCTGCCCTATAGGCTGCCTAGGTTGGCCTTTTTGGTAAGGCTTAAAAGGCCGACCCCGGACGCTGGGGGATATTATCTCCTCTGCCGGTAGAATAGCCTCTTGGAATCTCTCTTAAAGGATCTTTTGGATGAAGAAGAGGGATCAGAAGGCAGTAAGGAGAACTGGCGCAGAGTCTCTTGGTGGTCTTTGAGCTGTGCCACTGCTTCTTGAAACTTTTCACCAAAAGATTATCCCCCACACAGGGCAAGTCAGCCAATCTGTCTTGTATCTCTGGTCTGAGGTCTGAAGATTTCAGCCAGGCCCATCTCCTTGCACTGATACCGGCTGCCGACACCCTGGAAGCGGTGTCAAAGATGTCATACGCTGATTGTACTTCATGCTTGCCAGCATCTAAGCCCTTTTGTGCTAGGGCAAGAAGTTGGTCCTGGAACTGCTGAGGTAAGTCTTCAGCAAAGTCTTGAATCTTCGTGAACAAGGCCCTATTGTATTGGGTCATCTAGAGTTGGTAGGATGCAATGCGAGAGATGAGCATTGATCCATGGAATACCCGTCTTCCAAATGCATCCAGAAACTTCTGATCTTTCCCTGGGGGAATGGAAGAGTGAGGTTTGGAGCGTCTGGTCCTCTTTTGGGCTGACTCTACAACCACCGAGTGATGATCCAACTGAGTTCTTTGGAAGCCAGGGGCTGACTGAACTAGATAGGTGGCATCTGCTTTTCGATTAACAGGTGCCACCGAGCCAGGGTGCTCCCAGTTCCTCTTCAGAAGGTCCAAAAGATGTCATGAATAAGGATGGACATGATTTCCTTTGGAGCATGGAGAAATTGTAGAAGCTCTAGCATCTGAAATCTAGAGTCCTCTTCTGTCTGAAGCTGGAATGGGACCATTTCAGACATCTCCTTTACAAAATGAATAAAGGACAGGTCCTCTGGAGGAGAACACTTCCTTTCATCAGGAGGGGAGGGCTGTGAAGGTAGGTCATCAGAATCCTGGGACAAATCGTCGGTCCAAGGATTATAAGGATCATCACCAGCTCCCAAATGTTCTTCAGCAGGAAATAACGGAGTTATTCCTGAAGGCCTAGGCCTGGGCATCAATGGCTCCAAAGGAAGAATCAAAGGCATCGATGGAGGCATCGAGGGCTTCGATGGCAGCATCATTGGCATCAAGGGAGGCATCGACGGAAGCACCGATGGAATCGGTGACATCGATGGATGTGTCAGTGGCGGCATTCCCAATGGTGGAATGAAGAGCAGTGTTTCTTCATCTTCCTCCGAAGACAGGGGAATTGGCGAGGAAGGAGTCAGGTCCCTTGGTTCCCTCGGATCCACCAGTGGAAGGGCACCGATTAACTTGTCCATTCTTGCCAATAGCAGTGCAAGCGCCATGGGTATCGAGTCGGTGACCGTAGGAGGAACCGGCATCAGCATCGATGGAAGTTGGAAGTCCTGGAATGCTTTGCCTCTTGGATCATCTGGAATGAAACATAGAAACATAGAAACATAGAAATGACGGCAGAAGAAGACCAAATGGCCCATCCAGTCTGCCCAGCAAACTTCCCTCATTTTTTCTCTCATACTTATCTGTTTCTCTTAGCTCTTGGTTCTAATTCCCTTCCACCCCCGCCATTAATGTAGAGAGCGGTGATGGAGCTGCATCCAAGTGAAATATCTAGCTTGATTAGTTAGAGGTAGTAGGGGTAGTAACCGCCGCAATAAGCAAGCTACACCCATGCTTATTGTTTTTACCCAGATTATGTTATACAGCCCTTATTGGTTGTTTATCTTCTCCCCTGCCGTTGAAGCAGGGAGCTATGCTGGATATGCGTGAGGTATCAGTTTTTTTCTTCTCCCCTGCCGTTGAAGCAGAGAGCTATGCTGGATATGCATCGAAAGTGAAGTATCAGGCACATTTGGTTTGGGGTAGTAACCGCCGTAACAAGCCAGCTACTCCCCGCGAATGCTTGGCCTCTTGGATCATCCGATCCAATTCCTCATGGAAACCTGGGGCATGAATTGTTATGGTTGCCGGCCGCAGCGGTCCACGGTCGGGACCGATTGTCATGGCCGCCGGTCGCGGCAGACCGCGACCGGGGCAAAAGCCTACCCATGGGGTCAAGCAGTCTCCCAGGCTCCGGCGGGCGGTCCTCTCTCGCACTTCCCTCACGGCCATTGCCACTGACGGCATACGGCAGCATGGCTCCTCTCCTGCAGGGTTGACTCCGCCCCCCTCTGGGGCTGACTAGGGCCGCACGCGCGATTGCAGGTTAAAATTTAAAGGAACCACGACAGGAAGTTGTCGTGGTTCCGCCCTTGGACTCCTTCCTGTAATTTTGGTATTTAAGGCAAGGTCTGCTCCTCAGACCTTGCCTTGGTATTGAGGTTTCTGGTTGTCAGGATTCTGTACTGGTGTTCCTGGTTCCTGGTCTTTGTTCCTGGTCTTCATCCCACTACTGTTCTCCTCCCTCGTTGGATTGATTCTTGGCTTCTGACCCTTGGACCGGCTGTTGTTCTTTGCTTGGCTTGATCTTGGACCGGCTGCTGATCCTTCTCTTGGCTTGCTCCTGAACTGGCTTTGGACCATTCTCCTGAATTGCTTCTGGAATGGATTAGACTCTTCTCCTGGCTTCGACCCTCAGAACGGCTCCTGACCACTCTTCGGCTTCTACTCCTGGACTGACTCGACCTGCTGGAGGCGCCAGCCATCTGGAATCCACGACCTGCAGGAGGTGCCTGCATCCAGACCAATTTTCAGTCTTCAGGGATTCTCCTAAGTCCCAGCAGCCGGGTTCCTACAGGCTCCTCCTGGGGGAACCACGAGCTTCCAGGGCAAAGTCTTCATTCAACTGCTGAACCTTCAAGCCTTGCCCTCCAACGGTAGGGACCAGAGAGGGTTGACTCTCTCTTTGGTAGCGCTAACTTTAACTCGGAACAGGGGTCCCCCTCCGGGTTTGTGACATGAATACCTGGTTCCGGAGTGGGAGACAGTACTGGCGTAGCCGGAGGGTCCACCAGTGAAGGTGGAATCGCGGATCCTGGCACTTGTCCAGGTGGGGAACACCTCGGTGATCCAGAGACAGAAGAGGACGAAGCCTTTTCTGTATGGGGCTTCTTTGTCAGAGGCTCAGATGACATCGATGTCGAGGGTTTACCGGTATCGATGGCCTGAGCTTTATGATGATGGTGTCTATGTTTCTCTCAATGTTCACCCTGGTGTTTTTCCAGAGGAGGAACAGAGGGAGTCAACACCTGTGGAGTCGTCGAGGCCGGACAGATAGCAGCAGATTCCTGGTGCTGGCGAGACGCAGACGGCACTGGTTCAGACGACGTCAAAGCTTTCGATGGAGTCGGGGGTTTTGGCCGAAAGAGAAGACCCATCTTATCGAGCCGAGCTTTGCGACCTTTTGGTGTCATTTGGGTACATTTGGTGGAAGTAAGGACATTGTGGCTGGACCCCAAGCACATCACACAGACCGTGTGAGGGTCAGTGATGGACATTGTTCGAGTGCAGTCTGGGGACGGATGGAAACCTGACGCCATGGCTTCAACAAAATTTAGTCGTGGTGTGGTTGATGGCCGGTAGGCCGCGAGGGAAAAACTTGACGGGAATCGACCGCAAACGAGCAAAAAACTTACCATTTGACCACGGAGCAAAGAAATCGATAAGGGGACACCTGTGGGGTAAAACTTTTTGAAATTTTTTTAGCAAAGTTCCATGAGGAAAATTCCTGTCAGGAATCTCTGAAGAGTTCCTTAACCCGCGTGGCTACTGCTGCGTGGAAAAAGAAGACTGAAGGGGGACCCCTGCTGGCTGCAGGGTTGATGCTATGCTGAGCATGCCCAGTAGGTGCCAGTCAAAGTTCTGGAAACTTTGACAAAGTGTTCCGTGATTGGGCTCCATCCTGATGTCACCCATATGTGAGGACTACCATCCTGCTTGTCCTGTGAGAATCTTTTATTCAACACAGACAAAATATACATTGGTCAATGCCCTACTATAGCAATACTATTACTCATAGTACACACTTCTTGTGAATAAAGAGAAGGGCACACAGCTTGACCATACAGTTGCTTGAGCACAGTATCTAGGGTCCAGTAGCTTGTTAGTCTTACCATATAGCTAGGCAGCCCTCAAGTAGCCAAGAGAAGTTTCCTTGTGCCCAATAATCCCTTTTCTAGTCCCAAGGAAGAATATGGTTCCTTGGAGGATGAGATTACTGCTTCTGATTACCAGGTTCAATGCAAGATTTCATTATTTTGTTTAAACCCCACTCTCCAGAGCTATCTAGTGGCCCAGCAGCAAGACACTGGCCTCTATCCCAGCATGCTTCCAGTTCAACCCCAATAATCCTTTTTTCCCTTGCAATATGCCTCTTTCGACTAGGCTCGAAAGATCATCCCCAAAATGGGAACTCAGAGGAATCTTTATGATTTTCCATGTTAACAAAAACAGACAAAATGAGAGCTGCCTGGAATGCTTAGTTGTAGTTTTATACTGTTCTTAAGTAGCACTATACTCTTCATGGATGGGCCAGAGGAAGTGAGAGGCAGTGAGCACAGAATAAGAAAATTTCTTTTTCTATTTAAAAAAAAGGTACATTTAGCTGTAAAGATTGTATAGTGTTATTTTATCATGTGTTTTCACTATTTCCTCTATATTTAAGGGTCCTGATCTAGTTATACTACTATTGTTTATGTATTTTTTTTTTAATTGATATATCACAGTTTCGACTAGGTGGGATAAAAATATCATTATGTTACAGAGTTCCGTCTACTGTTAGTCATTTCTTTTTAAATCTATATGATGGATGCAGTGTCACATAACTTTTAAATGCTTCTTTCCCAGAGTTGAGTTTAGCACAAAAATTGGGGTTTCATATTGAATTATTTCTATTTTTCTTTCTCCTCTATGTACAGTCACCACCCTTGTATGCTTTGTGTGGCTTTTCTCCAGCCTTCCATACATAAACCGAGGATGGAATGGCTCCCCTATGAGAAAAGGCTAAAGAAGTTAGGGTTGTTCAACATGAAGAAGAGACAGCTGAAGGGAGGTCTAGAACAGGTAAATGTGAATCGGTTATTTACTCTTTTGGATAACAGGACTAGGGGCACTCCATAAAGTTAGTGAGTAGCACATTTAAAACAAATCAGAAAAAAAAAATTTTCACTCAATGCACAATTAAGCTCTGGAATTTGTTGCCAGAGAATGTGATTAGGGCAGTTAGAGTATCTGGGTTTAAAAAAGGTTTGGATAAGTTCTTAGAAGAGAAGTTGATTAACTGCTATTAATCAAGTTGACTTAGGGAATAGCCATTGCTATTATTTGTATTAGTAGCATGGGATCTACATAGGGGCGGATTTTAAAAGGCCCGCGCGCAGGGCCCTTCCGGATTTACGTGTGCAGAGCAGCCTAAGTCCCGGGGCTTTCAAAAAGGGGAGGGAGGGGGCGTGTCCAGGGGCATTCCCGAAACGACGCGGCATTTCGGGGGCGTGCCGCAGCGTTTTGGGGGCGGACCCAGGGGCGTGGCGCCGGCCCGGGGCCGTGGTTGAGGCCTCCGGACCAGCCCCCGGGACCGGAGGACGGAGCGGGGCTGCCGGCCAACGCGCGCAAAGTTACGCCTGCTGAAAGCAGGCGTAACTTTGCCGACAAAGGTAGGGGGGGGGTTAGATAAGGCCGGGGGGGGGGGTGGGTTAGGTAGGGGAAGGTGGGGGGAGGGCGAAGAAAAGTTCCCTCCGAGGCCGCTCCGAAATCGGAGCGGCCTTGGAGGGAACAGGCAGGCCGCGCTGGGCTCGGCGCACGCAGGTTGCACAAATGTGCACCCCCTTGCGCGCGCCGACCCTGGATTTTATAAGATACGCGCGGCTATGCGCGTATCTTATAAAATCCAGCGTACTTTTGTTCACGCCTGCTGTGCTAACAAAAGTACGCGATCACGCAAGTATTTAAAATATGCCCCATAATGTTTGGGCACTTGCCAGGTAGTTGTTACCTGGATTACCCACTGTTGGAAACAGGATGCTGGGCTTGATGGACCCTTGGTCTGGCTCAGTATGGCTACTCTATGTTCTTATGAGTACTTCTGTGGGCAAGATGTAATGTTGTCCAGCAGTGAATGTCTGCTCCATAGTTCAACAACATGTATCACCATAACAGTGTTATAACTTCAGGCCAAATCATATCTGAAAAGGATAAAACCCAGGATATTGCCATTATGTGCACTGTAAATAACCACCAGATCAGATTTTTAATTTTTATTCTTTTTTCATACTATCTATGGTATTGTGTGTTGGCCAACCTCTGGATGTTCAGCAGGGAAAGGATTGTCTCCCAATAAAGACATACAGGACTGGAAGACTTGGTTCAAGTGGGTTTTATTTTATATATGACAGTGCAGCCAAAAGACAAAAAAAGAAAGAAAAAGCTCTCACTGAGCAGACTCAAATCCCTCTAAACAAATTGCTAAGATATTAAGTTTGGACCAGCTTTTATCCTGGAGCCAGAATAGCCACTCAGTGAGTCAGCAGTACTTCCTAACAGGCCCTTAAGTTAGATGAAAGTTATCTTTCTGGGGCTCCTTAGGATGGACAGGCCGCTTGGATTATACACTCCCTTATTCTCACCAATAAGAAATTTTTCATTGCATAGACAAACTTAGGATAATATACTTAACAGTGACATTTGTTTTCACACAATACATAGAGCCCAAAAATATTATTAACCAGCAATGTTTAGTTATCAAGGCTTCATTTTTATGTAATTTGTGCATGATTAGCACTATTGCTCATGAGTTTCAAACTTGTGCTAGCTAATTCAGGTCCTCTGTGCTTGTTGCCATGTGTCTAATTATGTGCATGCATTTTTCCATAAAACTGAAAAAAATGGTTATAAGTTTTCCAGATCCTGGAAATACATCCTGCTCACCATCTTTCAAGTTCCTATACAAAATTACACTTCCTGGAATTGCCCCTATGAGTCACTGAGCAGTCCTCTGATCCCATCTACTCTCATAAGCTCTTGACACTTACTACTTCTCTGCCCAATCCCCAAACCATGTCACTGTTGGTATCAGAGACTTCACCTCTGTCCACACTAGGAGTGATTTTGTAACATTGCGCATAAGTTAACTGGCAAATATGCATATAAGTTACATCAGTTTTCAATGCAAACTTAACGCTGTATGTCCGATTGAAAATTATCTAAAAAATATTCTGCCCACTACGCCAACTGCACCTGCCATTTGGTACATATAGTTTACCACAATAATTTATGCACATACAGGTCGATTATAAAAGCATTACTTGTGTTTATGGGTCATGTGCAAGCAATATGGATTTAAAAAAGCTGCAAAACAAGTGCATACAGGTACATACACACATATGTGGGTATTTTTGCACGAACAACACCTTTAAAATCAACCTGTAAGTGCATAAATTCTCTAGCTGTGCTCAAGTCACCTCTTAAAATTAGGAGCATACTTACGCGCAGTTCGTGCATTTTAAAACACACATGCATAAATGTGCACACAATTAAAAATTCCAACATGTCCTTGCTCACGTGCTGATACACACATGAATGGGCGGAAACGTACTTGTTTTAAAATCGACTTCAGATTTTTTTATTATCAAAAGATATAATCGTAAGTTCCAATCCGGCTCAGACTTCACCCCCTCCCAGAATGCCTCTCCCCCATGTGCATAGAAGTATATGCATACACGGGCGGATTTTAAAAGCCCTGCTCGCGTAAATCTGCCCGGATTTACGCGAGCAGGGCCTTGCACGCCGGCGCGCCTATTTTGCATAGGCCGCCGGCGCGCGCAGAGCCCCGGGACGCGCGTAGGTCCCGGGGTTTTTTGAAGGGGGTGTGTCGGGGGCATGTCGGGGGCGGGACCAGATGACGCGGTGTTTCAGGGGGCGGGACGCAGCGTTTCGGCGGCGGGACGCGGCGTGGTGCCGGCCCGGGGGCGTGGTCCAGGCCTCCGGACCAGCCCCCTGATCGGAAGACGGCACGCCAGCAGTCCGCTGGTGCGCGTAGATTTACGTCTGCTTCTCACAGGCGTAAATCTAGGGACAAAGGTAAGGGGGGGGTTTAGATAGGGCCGGGGGGGTGGGTTAGGTAGGGGAAGGGAGGGGAGGGCGAAAAGAAGTTCCCTCCGAGGCCGCTCTGATTTCGGAGCAAACGCATAACAGACAAAAAAAACCAAATACACACAAAACATAGCAACCTCATAAGAATAAACATAAACATAAACACGACTAATCCTCTATCAAAAAACTTACTAATGCTAACCACGAGCGATCCAGGGATTGACTTCCACAGCCCAGCTTCCAGAGGCCCCGCAAGGTTTGCAGTAGAGGAGGACCGGAAGGCTCATCCGCATACTGCTCCCAGCATCCCCCGGGAGAGGAGTCCAGAGGTCACCGCGAGCGATCCAGGCATTGACTTCCACAGCCCAGCTTCCAGAGGCCCCGCAAGGTTTGCAGTAGAGGAGGACCGGAAGGCTCATCTGCATACTGCTCCCAGCATCCCCCGGGAGAGGAGTCCAGAAGTCACCACGAGCGATCCGGGGATTGACTTCCACAGCCCAGCTTCCAGAGGCCCCGCAAGGTTTGCAGTAGAGGAGGACCGGAAGGCTCATCTGCATACTGCTCCCAGCATCCCCCGGGAGAGGAATCCAGAGGTCACCGCGAGCGATCCGGGGATTGACTTCCTCAGCCCAGCTTCCAGAGGCCCCGCAAGGTTTGCAGTAGAGGAGGACCGGAAGGCTCATCTGCATACTGCTCCCAGCATCCCCCAGTGGAGGAGTCCAGAGGTCACCGCGAGCCCAACGGGCTTGTCGTGGGTTGAGTCGTTGTGCCCGATGCAGGTATTCTAAGTTTTTATGGTCTGTGTAGAGTGTAAACTGGTGTTGTGCCCCTTCAAGCCAAGGACGCCACTCTTCTAAGGCTACCTTTATAGCTAAGATCTCCTTGTCGCCTATGGCGTAGTTCCATTCTGCCGGAAAGAACTGGCGTGAGAAGAAGGCACACGGGCATAGCTTATGACTTTCGGAAGTCTGGCTCAGAACGGCGCCGACGCCTTCTGAGGACGCGTCCACCTCGATGAATGGCCGCTGTGGATCTGGATGCCGAAGGCACAGTTGTTGCAGAAACGCCTCCTTGAGGCAACAAAAGGTGACCTCTGCCCCCGGAGGCCAATTCTTGGGGTCCACATCTTTCCGGGTCAGGGCTGTCATCGGGGCAATGATGGATGCATAGTGAGGAATAAAAGATCGATAGTAGTTTGCGAAACCCAAAAACTTTTGGAGTGCCTTTAGTCCTGACGGCTGCGGCCATTCTCGAATGGCTTTCAGCTTCTGGGGGTCCATACGGAATCCCTCCTTGGAAACTATGTATCCCAGGAAGGGAAGGGACTGTTGCTCATAAAGGCACTTTTCAAGCTTCGCATACAATTTGTGCTCTCTGAGACGTTGCAGAACTTGGATGATGTGCTGACGATGGGTGGTCAGAGTGTCAGAGAATATCAGAATATCGTCCAAGTATATGACCACGCACTGATACAAGAGATCACGGAGAATCTCATTCATGGTGTTCTGGAACACCGCTGGAGCATTACAGAGCCCGAACGACATCACTAAATACTCATAGTGGCCGTCTCAAGTGTTGAAGGCATCTTCCATTCATCACCTTCTTTGATGCGGATCAGGTTGTAGGCCCCTCGGAGATCCAATTTGGGGAAGATCTTCGCACCTTGCAGCCGGTCAAAAAGCTCAGAGATGAGGGGCAAGGGGTAATGGTCCTTGACCGTTATGGCATTCAAGCCCCGGTAGTCTATGCAAGGGCGAAGACTGCCGTCCTTCTTCCCGAATAAGAAGAACCCAGCCCCTGCTGGGGACCTTGACATCCGAATGAAACCCCTCTCCAGGTTCTCTTTGATGTACTCTGTCATAGCCTGCATCTCTGCAGGCAAGAGGGCATAGGTGCACCCCTGAGGAGGCTCAGTGCCAGGGAGTAGGTTGATGGCACAATCAAACAATCGATGAGGCGGAAGTATTTTGGCTCTTTGTTTTGAGAACACATTCGCGTATGAGGCGTAGGGGACTGGCAGGCCTGGAAGACTGGTGGAGGCAATGGAACTGGAAACTGGAGTCATGGGTTGGAGGCAATTCGGCCCCCAGCGAGACAGCTGCAAGGTCTTCCAATTGAACTGAGGCTCGTGTTCCTGGAGCCAGGGAAGGCCTAGGATGACTAGATGAATGGAATACTCCAAAACGTATAATGGCATCTGCTCTTGATGAAGGGCCCCAGCCCTCAGCTGGACGGGAATCGTGGTTTGTGTCACCCGTTCTGGAAGAGGCTTCCCGTGGATCGAGGAGATGACCAAAGGAACAGGAAGACGAACTTGTGGGATCTTTAAGTGTTCCACAAGGCTTTTCATTATAAAATTGCCGCCGGCGCCGGAGTCCACCAGAGCTAGCCTGAGAGTTTCCTAACCGTGTCGGGCAAGCGGCTATCTGATGGCTGCTGCTCCACAGTAAAAACAAAGTCCCTCCTTCATTCACCGTCAAAGCTCCTGTGGAGAGACTCTCCCACAGCCCAATTCCATGGGCTCCTTGGCGGGTGCCCGAAGGACTCCTGATGCACCTCTGGGGAAAGGCGAGGGCCTTCTCGCTGCCTTTACTTCTGGAAGGCGAAACCGCATATGACGGTCCACTCGATTGGCTAATTCTATCATGCCATTGAGGTCGTCCGGCAGTTCCTTCGCTGCTAGTTCATTTTGGAGGCGCGAGGATAGCCCTTCCAAGAAGATCCTGTGGAGGAAATCTTCTCTCCAATTTAGCTCTGCGGCTAGGGTGCGGAATTCTGTTGTGTATTCGGCCACTGTCCGAGTACCATCGCAACCAAAGCAATTCCGAGACAGCAGTTGGTTTACGGACAGGCTCATCAAATATCTGTTTGAAAGCGGATAGAAACTGGTTCAAGTTTCCAAACACCGGGTCTCTTCTCTCCCAGAGATGAGAGGCCCAGAGCAAGGGCTTTCCGTCGAACAGGGATATAATGTAGCTGGTTTTGACCAGGTCGCTGGGAAACTGCACAGGCAGCAAGGAAAAAAGGACCTGGCACTGGCTAAGGAATCCCCGACACAACTTCGCATCTCCGGCGTATCGAGAGGGTGCCGGGAGTTGCGTGGGAATTACTTGCCCCCGATAGCCCACGGAGGCCTGGACGGCGCCTTGCTGAGTAGGGTGGCCTCCTTGAGCCCCGGGTGGGGACGGCAGCATAGCTTTCATGGGCCCTAACGCCTCGAGGTGTTGGGTCAGGCCCTGCATGGCTGAGACCAGGGCATCCAGGGTCTGTTGCTGATCCTTCAGGTGCTGGGCCATTCCGGGAATGGCCTGGCGGGCAGATCCCTCCGCCGGGTCCATGGACTTGGCAATCTGTTAAGCTCAGGCTTCTGAACCCTTGGGCCGATGGGAGGATGGAATACCTTAGGAGGAAGGTCCGTAGGTTCTCCTGTCGGGTGGCGAGGCAGGAACAGAAGACGTGACCAGCTGACCCTCGGCACTGGAGACAGAGGCGACTGTGGAGGCAGACGAAGAGTCGTGACGTCGAAGAAAGGAAGTGTGCCTTTGCCACTGGAAGTCTGCGGTCCCCCCGGGAGGAGCCCGTAGGGACCCGGGCCGCTGGGACTTAGGCGGGCCCTTGGAGATGATGGTCAAGAAAAGGTCCAAGGTCAAGTGCCAGAGGGTCGTCGCTTACCAATCCAAAGTCACACACCAGAGAATCACCGCTTGCCGATCCGAAGTCAGGAACCAGGAACACCAAGACGAAACAGGAACAAGGATCCAAAGCACAAGGAACTTGCCGGAGCAAGCAAACTTAAACAACGCTACAAGAGACGTTGCCAAGTCAAGGAATGAGCAGAGGAAGCCTCCCTTTATACTTCCCCTGCTCTGGCTGATAGGGAACAGCTGAAGCTAGTTAAAGGGATCAGGTCCCTTTAAATCTGTCAAGGAGGCGTGGCCTCACGCCTAGAGATGGCGGTGGTCATCTTGGATTTCCTCAGTGGAGGAAAACACTACTGGACGCCACGAGGGGGGAGCAGGGACGGCTCCCCCTGCGGCGAGCGGCACCGGGACCCGTCCCGGAGCGACGGGCCTTGAGTCAGGGCCTTCCCCCGGGACTCCCGCGGCGGTTCGCCGTCGCAGGCAAGGTAGGGGACCACAGCCGCGGAACACAACACAAGTATACAAATTTCCACATCAATTCAACACGCCTCACCCCGTTCTCCCCCCCAACCAAGCCTTGCAACAATCCAAGCAACAACTAAAACCAATAAGGCCATAGCCTAAACATCCAGATGCTTATTTCTCTCATTATCTTGCAGAACAATACCTGGACACCACAATCCAGCACTAACTTGGTTACTTTCTGGCCTGCTGAGTTTGCAGCAGAAGCATCAACCTGCATTACTTCTCTTGTCTGTAATACCACATGTTTCTGTAGTATAGACATGTGTGAAAAGGAAGGGTCATATTACAAGGATTAGGAACACTGGGGCCGATGCAATATGCCCAGCACACTGTTAACGTGCAGTTAGATGCGGGTAAAATAGGCGCTAATCAATCCCCTAATGCAATAAGAGGATTAGCACCTATTTAACGTACGTTTGACGTGGAGTGAATGCCTAATAGCCTCATTCACGTGCATTTGCATGTGAAGAGCACTATTGCATTCACTCCTGATGCACATTTAACCGTCATCTATTAACGCCTGCCAGGAGCAAGCGTTAATAGATGTGTGCATCAAAAAAATAATGAAAATAAAATAAATTGATAATCTGGCCCATTACAAAAACCGATGCCGAGTTAATCAGCGTCGGTTTTCGTGGCTGTCTGCCGCTAAGGAAAACAGACGCTGATAAACCTGGTGTTGGTTTTCATGACTGCTAAAAACCAATGCCGAGTTTATCATCATCGGTTTTCCTTAGCGGCAGACAGCCATGAAAACTGATGCTGATTAACTCGGCGTCGGTTTTTGTGATTGGCCCGATCGTCAAATTTTTTTTTTCCCATCGCCTTGTCTTACTTGTAGCTCTGCATTGCCGGCACGGACTCTTCTTACGCCCGGATCCTCTGACTCTGCCGCTCCGGCGACTTTCTGTACCCGCGAGAAAAACCCCCGATGAAGTGAAAATCCCCTTGCAGGACCAAAAAAAAACCAAACCCAAAACCCCATGCTGCCAAGTTTGGCATCCGTTTTCTCCAAAAACTTCCAAACCATAAAAGTTCCTAGAAGTGAAGCAAAAAAAAAAAAAGGGCCCGAAAGAAACAAAAACACACAAAAAGCAATGCCTCCGGGAGCGTGGAGAGGAGCGCGCAGCCCTGGGTCCTATTAGCGAGCGAAAGAATGGGCAACAGAGCGCAGGACCCAGCCTCTCCCGCTGGATGCTCCCGGCTCGGGACTGCAGTGCCAGATGAGAACCGCCGCGCAGCTCGTGGACTTTTTATTCCCCCTCCAGCAGTCCCGTCCACCCCCTTCAAGTAACTCGCCTCGGCTCTGATGGGATTTCCAGGGACGGCCCCCTTCCTGAGGCTGGACTGATGCACATGATAATTAAATTCCACATTCTTTTCCCCTCTTCCAAAACGTGAAGGGCCTCATCGCCTTGTCGCACTTGTAGCTCTGCATTGCTGGCACAGACTCTTCTTACACCTGGATCCTCTGCCTCTGCCACTCCGGCGTCGGTTTCCCTGAGTGCCGTACGGCGGTCACGAAAACCGACGCCAGGTTTGTTGGCGTCGGTTTTCGTGACCGGCGTATGGCAGTCACGAAAACCGTCTGGGTTCGCGTTAGCAAGGATGCCCTAAGGGTCGCAAGCGATCCTAGCGCATCCTTGCTAACGCGAGCCCCTAATTTAAATATTGCATGGCGCCCCCCTTTGGGGCGCCATGCGCGCTTTAAGAGAGCGGGTGCTGACTGTTCATCGCCCGCTTTCTACGACCCTTTATTGCATCAGCCCCATTGTCCTTAACACAGGGCTTTCCAAACCTCTGGGGCCCCACAGCCAATTGGGATTTCAGGATATGTATAATAAATATGCATAAGCCAAATTTGTAAATGCTGCATCTCCAACGCATGCAGATTTCTTTTGTGTATATTCATTGTGGATATCCTGAAAACCGGGGGATTTGGGGTCCCCAGGATATATTTGGGAAGCTGTACCTTAATGCATACAGTATACTCTGGAGTCTGGATGATTTGCTTCACTGAGCTTTGCTATAAAAAAAAAACAAAAAAACTTGTGAGTCTAATTGACAGTTTCAGGCAGCAGCTCACATTTTTTCCTAGAAAAGAGAAATTCTTACATTATAGAGTGATTACTGAAGTTGTTAATTTCAGTTCTCTTTGATACTTGGCCTTCTACCTCTTATTGTTAATCCTACCTAGTCAGCTGCTGCAGCTGAGGTTTTTGTAGCACATTGCCACCTAAAGGACAACATGTTGAACTGCAAATTCAAAAGCCTTAAAGCTGAAAGGTTGAGCTTCTGCTTTAATCAAGATAAATGTTCAGGAGGTTCGGTGATATGCTGGAGGGGGTGCCCCTTTTTTATGAAAACAAAAAATGCCTCATTACTGGAACAGGACTATCAAAAGCCTCTTGATAAGAAACTGGTAGCACATTATTGAAAGCTCTGGCTGAATCTTTAATTGTCTTGATTTTAAAAGCACCTACAGTAATGTCATAACCAGAAGTGACACTATTGTGCTGAATTACATATAAGAAACGGATAAGTCCTATCAAAGGCTAAACTGTGGTGATGACCATGTAGTGCACATGAATTTATTTAACTGCTATTAAGAAATGTGTTTTGAAATCAAGTGTTTCTGCAGGGGAACCAAGGTACTACAATGTTTATATCTTGGCTGTTTAGTCTATGGTCCTAGTCTTTAAGCAATAATTTTCCCTGAAGTCAGCATTTACTGGCAATTTATGCCCTGTCTCTTAAGAACCGAAGATCCTTGGCAAAGCTGACCAAGACAGGAAAATAACTGATGGAGGACTTTTGGCTAGACAGTTACTACAGTTTTGCATTGTTCATTTCTCAGTTTATATGTCTTTTTATGACCTCCTCCATTCCCCAACCATGAGTGTACTGTAACTCACATCTTTCTCTGTAATCCACCTTACACCTTTCCTAGGAAGAAGGCAGAATATAAAATAGAAAGAAACAAAAGTATCCTATCTTGAATAACATAGACCAGCTATGGGAGTTGTCTCTTATGGCTAAAAGATCAGGATTTGATTCCCTAAATATGTTGGAAAGAATGTAGAATAAAAAATAAAAAATTAATTCAGTTACTCATGATGAGCCCATTTTTGGAGGAGAAGAGTAGCCTAGTGATCAAAGCAGGAGGCCGCAAGCCAAGGAAACCAGTGTTCAAATCCCACTTTTGCTCCTTCAGACCTCAAGCAAATCACTTCACCTTCTGTTGAGTTCTTCGGGGAGGAGGAAATGCCCATCGTACCTGAATGTAATCCACTCTGAAGTGCTGAAAAGCAGAAAATAAAAATAGCAGAAGGTTTAAACTAGTACTGAAAAAAGTGGCATATTCTGTAACCACACATTCATCTTAAAGGAGACACGTACACAATGACTCTACTCCCCGCATCATTTGCCATCTTAAGAACATAAGAACATAAGAAAATGCCATACTGGGTCAGACTAAGGGTCCATCAAGCCCAGCATCCTGTTTCCAACAGTGGCCAATCCAGGCCATAAGAACCTGGCAAGTACCCAAAAACTAAGTCTATTCCATGTAACCATTGCTAATGGCAGTGGCTATTCTCTAAGTGAACTTAATAGCAGGTAATGGACTTCTCCTCCAAGAACTTATCCAATCCTTTTTTAAACACAGCTATACTAACTGCACGAACCACATTCTCTGGCAACAAATTCCAGAGTTTAATTGTGCGTTGAGTAAAAAAGAACTTTCTCCGATTAGTTTTAAATGTGCCCCATGCTAACTTCATGGAGTGTCCCCTAGTCTTTCTACTATCCGAAAGAGTAAATAACCGATTCACATCTACCCGTTCTAGACCTCTCATGATTTTAAACACCTCTATCATATCCCCCCTCAGTCGTCTCTTCTCCAAGCTGAAAAGTCCTAACCTCTTTAGTCTTTCCTCATAGGGGAGTTGTTCCATTCCCCTTATCATTTTGGTAGCCCTTCTCTGTACCTTCTCCATCGCAATTATATCTTTTTTGAGATGCGGCGACCAGAATTGTACACAGTATTCAAGGTGCGGTCTCACCATGGAGCGATACAGAGGCATTATGACATTTTCCGTTTTATTCATCATTCCTTTTCTAATAATTCCCAACATTCTGTTTGCTTTTTTGACTGCCGCAGCACACTGAACCGACGATTTCAATGTGTTATCCACTATGACACCTAGATCTCTTTCTTGGGTTGTAGCACCTAATATGGAACCCAACATCGTGTAATTATAGCATGGGTTATTTTTCCCTATATGCATCACCTTGCACTTATGCACATTAAATTTCATCTGCCATTTGGATGCCCAATTTTCCAGTCTCACAAGGTCTTCCTGCAATTTATCACAATCTGCTTGTGATTTAACTACTCTGAACAATTTTGTGTCATCTGCAAATTTGATTATCTCACTCGTCGTATTTCTTTCCAGATCATTTATAAATATATTGAACAGTAAGGGTCCCAATACAGATCCCTGAGGCACTCCACTGTCCACTCCCTTCCACTGAGAAAATTGCCCATTTAATCCTACTCTCTGTTTCCTGTCTTTTAGCCAGTTTGCAATCCACGAAAGGACATCGCCACCTTGGACAAAATGGATTATCCTCATATCAATTACATCATACTAAATACAAAAATCCCATATTGTTATGCTTGACTGGGGAGCCTTGAGAGGCTTCAGCAATCTGTTACGCTTTACTGAGGTCAAGCGTTACTGGGAGCTCTCCAGCAGAAACAAGGAGAGTGTGTGCCCTTTATGGTGAAACCATCCAAGTCTGAGAGGCTTAAACAAGCAAGGAAGTCCTTGGAACTTGGAGTAGGCGTGATGACTTGGAAGCAGACATGACAACTTGGGACTGGGTCAGACAAGACGAGGACTTGGAACTTTAGGAGCAAGGAAGAGTCCAGGCAGTGCTCAGCAAAGAACCACCGGCAGGCGACTCCAGCCACCACAGAACTGGATGTGACCGACTGGAGACAAGGTCCGGGGCAAGCGGCTGAATCCAGGAAAGGACTCAAGACACAGTTCAGGACAGTGGCAAGCGAAAGGCCCTCCGGAGGAGTTGGCTGCAGGAGAAAAGAAGCAAAAAGGCAAGCAATGTCCCTCAGGCGCCCTACACAGCCCAGCACAGGGCGGACCCACGGGGCTGGTCACGGACCACACTGTTCCTCTATGAGCTCTACACAGCTGGACGGCTGGTCACGGACCACAAGGGGAGCAGAACAGGCAAACCTCAGCACCTCTTGGAGACATCAGGAATCATGAACATTTGGAGAAGACATCAAGGAATTTGGACATCACGAAGTGGAACTGAAGACATCACAGAACTGGAACATCCATGGATGAAAATCAGAAATGCCAAGCAGGAGCTGGAGACAGGAAGTCCTTGAGAGAACAAGCCCATTGATGAAGCAAAGCCTGAATGCAGAGGAAGTCCTTTTGTAGCCCAGGAACAAGGCAACTCCCTGGGCGGAGTTCAGATGGGCCACACCTGGCTGGCCCTATAACTGAGAAGTGCTGTGGGCTAGCCCCTAGAGAGAAGGGCGTGACCCAAACCAGGAAGTCCATGCAGAGCAGATCAGACCTCAGGCATCAAAGGCCTCCCAGGCCCTGGAGCAAATCCTGGACAGTTCGTAGGCAAGACCCCGGCTTCCGAGCGGCCTCCAGGAAAGAGGTAAGAGGCCTCCAGTAGCAGCTACAGGAGGATTCATAACATTAATGAGTCATCAAGCTCAGATGTATGTAGACTTGGGAGGGTGAGAGAGAGAAATGAGGTGTATATATGAATGTAAGTAGTGAGAAAAGGACAACAGGTTGCAAGGAAATGTAATTAATTATTTATTTTAAAGCATTTGTTACCCATCCTTCCTACATTCAGGGTGGGGAACAATAAAAACACACATAGTAAATAACAAAATTACATGACAATGAAAATTAAAATCAATAAAAATTAAAATAAAGGTTCATTAAGTTATTTTACGGAAACAAAATAAATCAGGTAAGCACATGAATCTAATTAAAAATGCAAGTTCCATATTGAATGATCAGGGCATATGAATAAAGAATAATAAAAAGCTAAATACTACTACATAAAGTATGAACAAAATAGCCTAATGATTTATCTATAAATCATTACAAAATATCAACCATAATGAATGTGTCAAGATGCTCAAGGGGATTTCATGTTGATATAATCTCTATGTTCATTGTTCAATATTTTTCATGATTTATTGATGCATCCACTAAGCTTTTTTGTTAATAAAGAAAACCTTGACATATTCAAAAACAATACTGCGGTAGGTGTTTAAGAAACCAGGGACATCATATCATTATTTGGACAAAGAAAAGCCCAAGAGAAAGGGGCACAGCTGCAGTTTGCAGGGTCACTGCCTTTCCATGTTTCAAAGGTGCCAGTGACATCATTCTTTATAGACAGTGATGTATACAGGAAGGTGAGAAAACCACACTGAGGAGGAAGGGCAAAAGAAGAACCAAAAAGGAAACAGCAGGCCTGTGCTGCTCAAAACTGTAAAAAAAAAAAAAAAAAGAGATGAAAGGGAAGCAGAGCAGAGCCAGGGACCTGTTTTTATGCCTGTATAGACGTCATCTGTGGTATTATGCATGTTTCTCTTCAGAAAGGCAACAACAGAAAACACTTTCCATTCACTGAAAAGGTTTCATATATTTCTTGGGTGCTTTTCTTTAGCTTCTGTCATTTCTTTAACCTTCAAAATTAGCTCACTCGGTCTGCAAGCATTCATTTTAACCTGGTCAAGGTCTTTCTTGACAGGGGTAGCACAAATTACTTCAGAATGATGCAGCTGGAAGAGATTGTTCACATAAGGAGCCATGACTTTAGTTACTGTGGTATATCAGAGAACAGGGTCCAGATTATCATATTTGTCACAGACTCTGTTTTCAATGGAGTGTTTTCATTGACACAATGCGGAAAGAATCTCTTTGAAAAATAGCACCCACTGTGTTTGATACATAGCAATGTACATGATGGCAGAAAAAGGCCATCTGGCACATCCAGAATGTCCAGTTATATTAAGTCCAAACAGCTAAGGATGCATCCCAGCTTCCAGCCACAGAGCATCACTACCTGCAAGATTTCTTCTTCTCTAAGACAATCTTGTCTTATTCCTTTTCATTCTGCCATTTTGGTTAAAAAAAAAAAAAAAAAAGCATACAAGATCCCCACTTAGTTTCCTCCAGTGTCCATCCCTCCCATCTCTGAACACAAGACTATACAACAATTTAACTAGCCATGATACTAACATGACCATTATTCAAGCAGTCAGCCTTCTAGGTCCCCCACAGTCCCCTGAGTTACTACGTTTCCACTACGAACTGTAGTTAATTACAGAATTTGCAGCCTGCCAAACAGACCCAGTTGCTATTTTGATTCTATTATCGCAATATGATCTAAATAGCTACTATTACTAGTGAGCCTCCAAGGTCCCTTGTTTAGCTTGCCAAACAGACCTAGCTATCAGGCCGATACAGTTAGCCGGCATTTGGACGCGCATTTTGGACACGCTAGCTTTACCCCTTATTCAGTAAGAGGTAATAGCGTGTCCAAAACGCACGTCCAACCCCCCCCCCCCCCCAAACCTAATAGCGCCCGCAACATGCAAATGTGTAAAATATATGCATGTATGTTTATAAAATAGGTAGGAAAAGTGTGTGCTTTCAATGCATTGCAGGTATTCACTCATAACCAAGCATACATGCATAGGTTCAAGGTAGACAAACACATATTTTATAATCTGTGCGTACCTGATGCACGCAGCTTATAAAATACTGTAGTATATCTCTGAGCAGCCATATACACAGGTATATAGGGCCATGTGGAGTTCTTTGAAAATGATCCTCTTTGCAAGCTGCCATGTATGAAGAACTGCTAGTATGCAAGCCAGCATCTGCCTAAATGTCAACAAGCACATTACTATTGGCAAACTCTTTATTCTATCTTCTTCACTCATAGCTGTCCCATTCATAAAGAAAGAGCCTCTACAGAAACTTGAGCAAGAATACCTTTCCCTTATATCATTCTTCAATCCCTACAATAATTTCATGGTTTCACCACATATCAACAAGGCTAAGGGTCCTGGGCCATGGAACCTCATATGTATATATAAAGAGTTCAATCATTTAATTATCTATTTACAACAACTTTGTCATAATAGAGGGGATTTTGCCTTCATATATCTCACCCTACAAAGCATCCAGCCACCTTCTATATCACATCCATCACACATATTGGTATAGCGCCCTGTAAGACATGATGCTTACACACCTCCATTATCATTCTTCTTAAATGGAATGCATGCAGTACACATGTAAGTTGTTATTACTGTTATTATGTTACATTTATATACCAACTTCCTTGAACAAAGTTTAAACCAAAATAATTTGCATCAAAGTATATAAATTATCATAATAAAAAAAAAATCAATAAAATACAAACAAAACAAAAATATTGCAAAAAACAGCTTGAACCCATCTTATTCTCACTAGGAAAGCAAAGCTGCTAATCTGACTGCTTAAATAATTTATATACAACAGAAATGAAATAATAAGCAATCCACTCACAACTACATACTATCTACAAGCCCAATCAC
This sequence comes from Rhinatrema bivittatum, assembly GCF_901001135.1. Classification (NCBI taxonomy): domain Eukaryota; kingdom Metazoa; phylum Chordata; class Amphibia; order Gymnophiona; family Rhinatrematidae; genus Rhinatrema; species Rhinatrema bivittatum. The sequence continues at coordinate 129,305,668 of NC_042618.1, forward strand.
TACCCCTAAAGACTATGAGGCCAATATTCAATAGGCTGTTTAGTGGACAAGTTATCTGGCTAATGTTAGCCAGATAACATCGCATATATTCAGTGGGATAAACATCCCACTGAATATACTTGTTTAAAGTTATCCGGCTAACTTTAAAACATAACTGGCTATCTGGGTCATTTATCGTTAACATGCGTGATAAACAGCACAATGCTCATTACTATGCAAATGTCACATTTGCTATGCAAGTGAGAGGAGTTAATGTCAAATGCGATAGATTAATACACACAGCCCGGGTTTTTATGCTGGAAATTACTACACCTTTTTTCTGTGCATTGTGCCCACGTTAGCTGTGCATTACTGACTGAAAAGGTTTGTGTGTGAGAGAGAGAGAGACTCTGTAGAAGCCAACATATAAGTTTACTATTTATACCACTGTAAGAGAGGGCACTTTTAACTCGGGGTGAGGTTTGGGGGATGGGGTAGGTTTTGGGGGGCAGTTTTAAATACACAGTCAGAAGTATGAACAGCAAGGTTGCAGCTAGGTAGAGAATGCTTCAAGCTAGGTATTCAGGACATTGTAAAAATCAACTCCTCTTTTACCTTCACTCCAAATAACAGAAAATCTTCACTGATTTCAACTTTGCAGTTTGTATCTCTGACTGTGTATGTAAACCCCCCCAAAACCTACCCCACCCCCCAAACCTCACCTAGAGTGAAAAGTGCCCCCTCTTACAGTGGTATAAATAGCTAACTTACAGATGAGTCTCTCTCTCTCTCCCTCTCTCTCTCTCTCTCTCTCTCTCTCAAATAATTTGTTAGGCTTCCCTGAACCACCATCCCATCTGAATATGGACCCCCTATAATGGGCTGACCACAAGAAACTTCTGGAAGGCCCATTACTGGGCAACCAAATCATGGACAGGAAATCTTCAACTTAAGGCATTTCAAGTTTTGATTATTCAGATACACATTTCTAAATTGACAGTCATTATCCAACTTAAAACACTTGTCTCAGTTTTAAGGTACGTGAACATCTCCCAACAGACACACGTTGAAATGCTAATGACCATGAGGTGACAACAATAGAAGGAGTACCAGGGACTTTATCTCCTCAGAACAGTGTTAGAACAACTTCCCGTAGGCATGCCTTGGCATTTTTCATCTTCAGACAAAAAAGGTAATGCTTTAAAATGTTTCTATGCTTTTTATAGAACTATATATTACTAAATTTGGTGGAAATGGGATGTTGGCTGTTGTGCTGGAATCAATCCCTTTATAGCATTGCTTTTATGGGACAATTGGTTTTGACATAACATTTCAACTTAAGATGATTTTCAGGAACCAATTGTGTCTTAAGTCTGAGCACTTCCTGTACACATATATAGATACACCTGGAAGCTGAATGGGGGCTATTGTCACGTCTCTAAAAGCTGTTGCTTATAATCATGAAAGAGTACAGGATGCCTGTTAGATAAGTCTAGTGGTGGCATGGAACACCCTATAAACATGCAGGTATCCCAGCTCATGCTCATTCCCTAGCCAAAATTGGCCAGCACCCTGGCCAACAAGTAAGTTACCTGATCTGCAGTCCACCAGTTTTCTTCAGGGTCCCTGGTAGGTCCTCCTGCCAACTCCCTTAGGTCCGGCATATCTTGCTTCCTATCTTTCCGTGTAACAAGAGTAGAGTCTGGAAGTGTGTGTGTGTGCTGCCAGAGTGAGAATGAGACTTTTCTCTAGAATAATACTTTTCTTTGCATTAGTAGAGTCAGTCAGTAATGATGATGAGGTAGATATTCAAAGATCTGCTCAGTGGCCATGATACCAAGCTAATTTTAGCAGATTATCTTTAAGAACTTTCCAAATGAACCTAATAGGCTAGGTTTTCAGCTGAAAATTACCCTAAATCTAGCTAGCTAAAAGTTAATTGGTTAGATTTCGGGAGCTCACTCAGGATTACCTGAATATAAACAGCCAGCGCAGAAAATAAGTACTAGCTAGCTAGTTTCTCACTCGTCCATCCAAAGTTTAAGTAAATGTTGCATGGGGTACAAGAGGCTCTATCCCTATGCAGGATTCTCCCTCCCTTCAGATCCAAAAGTAAATGTGACAAGATTTTGCACTCCCCCCTCCCTTGATCCTCCTCTGGATCCCTATCTACCTCCATAACATACCCCAAACTGAACTGGGAGGTGCTCCTGACAGCTTAGCATATATGATTGTTCTGACTACACTAAAAGCCCAGTCATACCTATGTTTCTGAAAGCATTCGCCATGCTGTGTGAATGCTATTACTGTGTTTTTTATATGAATTTTGTTTATTTTAGTTAGCTTCTATCTTCTGTGATGCATGAGTGTGAATGATGGATCTAAGTGTTGAAGTGTGATTGCACATGTGTAGTGTAGAATAGATCATAGTAGTGAAGGCTGGGCCAGATTTATCTCTCACACATCCTTAGGAGCCCCCCAACACAATCCTCTCCAACTGGTGCAATCCTTACCCCTGCCCCGCCACATCCCCAATCATTACCCAGACTGAAGCTAGCAGAAGAGGAGGCACATGCAGGTAAGAAGCACTGCTTTCCTCCTCTTGATAGGAGAGAGAGGAAGAGAATCATGCTGGGGGATGAAATAGAGGATTGCGCTGACAGCGCCCTGCATGGCATAGGCGCAAGCACCTCTATAGGTACGCCTACTGTGCCTTATGAGAAATGGCCCAGAGCATAGAAGTATGAGAGTGAATAGGAAGATGTATGAATTAGAGATGTGAATCGTGTCCTCGATCGTCTTAACGATCGATTTCGGCTGGGAGGGGGAGGGAATCGTATTGTTGCCATTTGGGTGTGTAAACTATCGTGAAAAATCGTTAAAATCGTGAGCCGGCACACTAAACCCCCCTAAAACCCACCCCGACCCTTTAAATTAAATCCCCCACCCTCCCGAACCCCCCCCAAATGCTTTAAATTACCTGGGGATCCGGCGGTGGTCCAGAACGGCGGCGGTCCGGAATGGCCCCCTCAATAGAATTGTGTTGTCTTCAGCCGGCGCCATTTTTCAAAATGGCCACCGCAAAATGGCGGCGGCCATAGACAAAAACGATTCGACGCAGGAGGTCGTTCCGGACCCCCGCTGGACTTTTGGCAAGTCTTGTGGGGGTCAGGAGGCCCCCCCAAGCTGGCCAAAATTTTCCTGGGAGTCCAGCGGGGTTCCGGGAGCGATTTCTTGCCGCGAATCGTTTTCGTACGGAAAATGGCGCCGGCAGATCGACTGCAGGAGGTCATTCAGCGGGGGTTCCGGACCACCGCTGAACGACCTCCTGCAGTCGATCTCCTGCTGGCGCCATTTTCCGTACGAAAACGATTCGCGGCAAGAAATCGCTCCTGGAACCCCGCTGGACTCCCAGGAAAATTTTGGCCAGCTTGGGGGGGCCTCCTGACCCCCACAAGACTTGCCAAAAGTCCAGCGGGGGTCCGGAATGACCTCCTGTGTCGAATCGTTTTTGTCTATGGCCGCCGCCATATTGCGGCGGCCATTTTGAAAAATGGCGCCGGCTGAAGACAACACGATTCTATTGAGGGGGCCGTTCTGGACCGCCGCCGTTCTGGACCACCGCCGGATCCCCAGGAAATTTAAAGCATTGGGGGGGGGGGGTTCGGGAGGGTGGGGGATTTAATTTAAAGGGTCGGGGGTGGGTTTTAGGGGGTTTTAGTGTGCCGGTTTTCCTGCCCTCCCCCTTCCCCCGATTTACGATTTTTTAACGATAAATCGGGGGAATTGGTATTGTATCGTGGCCCTAACGATTTTTTGACGATTTAAAATATATCGGACGATATTTTAAATCGTCAAAAAACGATTCACATCCCTAGTATGAATGCTGTGAAAGGACATTTGTGGTTAGGGAGTGTATTTGGAAACTTGTCAAGTAGGTAGGGACTGTCAAAACCACTTTTCAAATGTCAGGTCATCAGATGTGCTGCAGTGATTGGTTCTGTCTCTTTAAAAGCAGCGAGAAGCAGCTCAGAAACAGTACTGTTTCCCAGCTACTTCTGAGGCTTTGTTTTACAATTCCATTCTTACAGAATTGGATAGAGGAAGAGGGAAAGGAAAAAGGGTGACCAGGACTGGCTCCCCTGATTTTCCATGGGAGGAAAATAAAATAAAGTTACAGTTTCCTCCTACAGGACATAATGGGAGCTAGATGGCCAGAAAGGCTTATTCCTTTTCTAAGCAGAAGTAAATGTAATCAGGATAGAGGCTTTGGCAGAAATGGATTTTGGTGCCTAGGGCACCAAATTCTGAAAACCACCCAAGAACTAGGGTTTTCCTTGCTGCTCTTTTATTTCTGGGGATGAAACCCACCACCCTGGGTCCTTTGCCAGTGGGCTCCATAATCTTAAAGCTGGCCCTGGACTTTGGGGGGAAATATATAAATGCAATTTATACCCATTTCACCTACTTCCTTATTCCAATCTAATGTGCCCTTCTTCTTATCAATGTACTTGCAATCTAACTTATATCTGTGTATCATATCTCTATATAGCCATTACTTATGTACTCAATATTTTTACTTATGTAATCCATCTTGAGCCTATCTTAATGTAGAGTATCAAATGCTTATAAATAAATGCAATAAAAATTATATATGTAAGTAGGTGAATACATCTTTACGGGCAAGGCCAGAGTTGGAATAGAGTCCAATAACAGTGCAGGTTGACTCTGTTTCTTGTTTACCATAAATATCATTTTTCAGGCCCATCTGAAGAACGCTTTAAGTGTTCCAAAACACACTGGATAGCAGACAAATGTCCTTTTTAACAACAGCAAATATTTTGGAAAACCTAATATTTGGCGGTTAGCCACCAAGTGGAGTTGTATTGCACTGACCCAAAATTCGTTTATAGAATATTAATTTTAATGTTCTTTTGTTTTTTTTTGTTATAAGTAAGAGGTGGCAGCATTCTTCATTGTTGCCCAATAGCATAGTAGAAGACCTGGGATACACTAACAATGATGATAGGTGAGGTTAACTCAATTGCTGGCACCAGTGCCAGAGTGGAAGAGGCTTTGCAACAGGTTGAAGGTTCTAGTTTGCTCACGTCTCTTGACTCATACACTCCAATGTGTTGTTATTTCTTCCTCAGGATTTGGCAATTGAAACAAAAAGGCAAAAGGGGGCAAGAGCAATTTGGGGCAGGGTGAATAAATGAATAAAAATAGCACAAAGAAAGTTCAGAGGCAAAAGTCTGATAACATAAGGGCAAATTTACCACTTACAGCCTACACAGATTTGCACTTCCTTTACAGTGATCTATATTTGCTCTGCTTGATAAATAAGGCATGCAGGTCTTTCCTGGTTAGTGAAGGTTCTGAGTCTGCCAGAAGGTATCACTTCCCACGCTCAGCTATTCAGTCTTCATTTTTACTTTCTCTGTGCTGCAGTGCCAGACCACATGCTCTGCAGCTGGGCTACAGTCTGACCTTCGTCATGCAATGTGCTATTCTAAGGATCAATTGCTAAGTCCCAGGTGCTTTGCATTCTCTTTCATTCTTAAGCCATTGTTTTTCAGCGTCTAGAAAGTATAAGAACATAGGAAAACTGAAAACCACATTCGTCTTATTTTCAAGAGTTTTGCCATGGACAAAAACTAATATGAGACTCTTTTGAATGTAGGACCTTATTTTATACTTTTGTTTAATCAGTTTTAGTCAAATATAAAAGAGACTTACAGCCATTTATAACCCCTCTGCCTAAAAATCTAGCTGGGCCTTTCAATCTCAAGCCAGCTGGAGGATCCACCCAGGTGAAGTTCCCTAAGTGGATGCTAATATAAAAAAGCAATTGTTTGATGGTAAACCAACTCAAAAAATCCACTTCTCAGCTAGTAGGCACATCTGTCTTATCTAGCAGCATCAGCAATCTGTGATTTTTGGCTCATACTCATCTGCCAAAGGGTCCAGTAGTGCCACTGCTCCTGAAGCTAGACACAAGAAAGATGCAATCAACAACTGGGCAGTTTGCTTTTCTTCCTGCTTTACCAGCAAACTACTTTTTGGGAAATTAGAGTTCAGCTAGGAATACTCTTTCAGCTGGCTGGAGATCAGGGTTGCCTTAAGGACATAATCATCACTTAAAATTCCTTCTTGAGAATTCATTTTAAATACCAATAGTGCACATCATCTTTTCTTTTTTTTTTTCTATTTTGTAGCTATGGTGCTCCTTCTGCTCTATGAAAGACAAGTTCCTACTAGGTCAACCAGATAGATAAGGATAGAGGTTTAGGGATACAGCACATATAAGGGTACATTTTTGTTGCGTCCGTAGCATGTGCCAGTTATTGTAAATAATCCGTTTCATGACAGATGTCATGGAAGAAAAGGGTAAAACACAAGTTAAAGTATCAGTCGATTCAACATAATGAATTTCGTGAGATCCCTAGATTTGCATTTACAAGAGGTGCTAATTTTAAAGACCTGCTGGTACATTCAGATTCATCAATCCCACAGCCGGGCATCAATATAGGTGCACACACAGCTTGTGGAGCATGCACAGTTTGCCATGTGATGATAGATACATCTTCTTTATATTTCGAAAAAATTGATGTCACCTTTGTTTTGAGGAATTTCACAGATTGTCGATCTACAGGGGTAATTTACCTCATACAATGCCCATGTAACTTATGGTACGTGGGTAAAACTCAGCGAGCATTGAAGACCCGTCTGATAGAACACCGATCCTGTATTTCAACGGGCCGACTAACAGCTCCACTGACAGCACATTGTATTCAACATCATCACATTTTTGATAACTTAAAAGTGTGTGTACTTGAGCAGTTATCCCCTAACTGGAGAGGAGGGGATTTTAATGTCCGTCTTTTATGTGCAGAGCAAAGATGGATTTATCGACTGCAGACCGTGGAACCCAATGGATTAAATTCAGCACTAGAACTTCAAGTGTTTTTATGATCAATCATATTTTGATTTTTTCATACACTAGGAATGAAGCTAACTATCACTTTAAATTGGCCTGGCACAGATTGTTTATATATCACCATGACAACATGAGTCAAAGATGGAAGCACGTCATGACATCATCACGTCGAAAAGCGCGGGCTTTTTAAAGGGAAAGCTATTCGGGCTTCACTTGGTCCCACATATCGTAAAAAAAATTTTCGGAGACGTTCGCGCACAGGAAGAAGGTTTGGGCTGTGTACATCTTGAGCTAAGTATTCATTTATTTATACTTTTCTCTGGAAATCACTTTGTTTATATTTTTTAAATCATTAGCATCTATCCTGACATTGAAGTTTAACAGTACTCCGGAAGAAGCGAACTAGCCATCGCGAAACACCAGCCGTTGTCGGGGCTTCTCAACCACGGTTTAAGACACAGATGTGTTCCTAAGGTTTTGTGACTGTTATTATCATCAATTTTCAATGGGACTTTCTAAAAACATATTATATAAAAATTGATACAACACGCTGCAAGTGACGAGTAGTCCAGACGGCAAGTTTTACCAATGCCGTTGTCTGGCTTGCTGATGCAGTATCCTTTAATTTAAAGAAATTGTATAGGTGACACAGTATCGAGAAATAACGGGTCTTTTTGTTATGTTTAGTCTTGATGAATAAGACTCTTTTTGTTCTTTTGGTTTGGATTTTTTAACAATGACCATGCCTCTTGCACACTTTTTACTTTTGTAGCTGCTCCTTTTAGTTTTTTTCTAACTATTTTTCTCATTTTATCAAAGTTTCCCTTTTGAAAGTTTAGCACGAGAGCCGTGGATTTGCTTACTGTCCCCCTTCCAGTTGTTAATTCAAATTTGATCATATTATGATCACTATTGCCAAGCGGCCCCACCACCGTTACCTCTCTCACCAAATCCTGTGCTCCACTGGGAATTAGATCTAAAATTGCTCCCTTACTCGTCGGTTCCTGAACCAATTGTTCAGGAGAAAAGAAAATATATGACTCTTGTAATTTTGTTACGAGACATTTGCAAGGGAATCTTAACTTAAAGGAAAAACCCAGTGACAACACCTCTTGGCGCATGGATAAAAATACCCTGTGCCTTTGTTGTGTTGTCACTGCCAAATCAGGAAAAATTTTAACTGGTTTCTCCAGATATAAAATGGGAAACCTGTTAAAGTATTTTTTCATTATCTTGTTCAGATCAGTAACAGAGAAAAAAGTTACTAATAATGTTCCCCAATCAATAATTTTCATATTTGAGTCCTCAAGGAACCTAGTTAGGTCCCCCTGAAACAATTCTTCAGATGCATTTCTCATCCTAGAAGTTTTTGGAAGAAAGCATTTTTTAGGTAAATAATCACATTTTGGCAGTCTTTCAACATATGTAAGCCCTGGGACCCCTTTGTTGGTTTTTTGTATTTTTTCTGGAACTTACAATAAGCTAACCAGTTTATAATTACCTGGCTCTGCTTTGATTATATGTTGGGATCTTCATTTACAGATTTTATTTTATTTTGCCTGGGAATTAAATATTAGAACAAAAAAGAAATCTGTGGAAAAAAATGTCTTTTCTACTGATTTTTGTCCTGTGTGTTATATCAAAGCCATTTTCACTGACATATTTTGTTCTAACATTGCAATTCCCAGGCAAAATAAAATAAAAACTTAAAATGAAGATAATTATATGCAAAGTCCTGGTTTCCTGCAGGCTGTCTAGTTTTGTTCTAGAATACGCCACATTCATGGGAAACAGAAAATTACTAAAGCAGGTTAAAACGGCAACAATTTCTAAACTATAGATGTGGTATGGCTTAAAGCATCAATGCCTCCTACTCACTCAAATTTGATGAAGTTTGAGTTAGACATCCTACTCAGTGATCATTCACCCCTCTAGCAAAATAACCCAGCCAATTCTTTCATACTGATGTTCTTAAGAATCATAAGGAAAGTATTTTGTAGAATAATCTTTGAGGAATCAATTTAAATATTGTCAATAGAACACTTCTCATATGTTTCCAGTTTGCATCCATGCCTCTTCTTCTGCAATATGGAAAATTAGATCCTAATAAGTAACAATGAGGAAAGAAGACCAGGGATTTTGCATATGGATTGAGCAGACAGGGGAAGATGCATGGATTAACTAGAGAAAAAAAAGCCCTAAATTTAAAAATGAAAAAAAAGAAGGGAAAGCAAATGTGCTTACCTGTATAAGGTTCTCTGTAGATAGCAAGATGAATCAATCATAACACGTGGGTAATGTCATCCAGCAGCACCAACATGGACCCAGCTCTCAAAGTTAAGTTTTCCTGACATGCATGGGAGTTCTTGGACATACATGCTGCCTCATGAGCTCCTCAGTCTTTTTCAGAACTTCAGTTTTATCAAGGTAGTTGAGTCTTCAGAGAAGCAGTCGGGTATGAAGGATGGTTGATTCATTCTGCTGTCTATGGAGAACTTTATTTACAGGTAAGCAAATTTGTTTTCTCCGTCAACAAGCAGGCATGAATCAGCCATAACATGTGGAGAGTCCCAAACTGCACTGCAGGTCAATTACATATAAACAACCAAGCCCCACCATGTGGAGAGTGGACTATTGGGTGAACAGGCTGCACAGAACTCCTTGCCCAAAGTTACTGTCTCCCCAAGACATACTGTCCAGACAGTAATAATATGTAAAGGTATATGCAATAACCAAGTGGCAGCATTGCATATGTCTTCATTGGACATACCCTCAAATGAGTCTCTGAAGTCGCCATGGCTCTTACTTGATGAGCCTCGACAGAGACTGTAATCTGTAAGTCATCCAAACCATAATAGTGCACTATACAGACGGCTAGCCAATTAATTTATTTGGCAACTTCCTTTCTCAATCTATTGGGACCAAAGGACACGAGCAGTTAGGAAGCTTGATAATGAGGTTCAGTCCTCTAAGTAATATGCCAGAGCTCTCTTACTGTTCATGAAGCAAAGAGCCTGTTCTCATTTATATGCCTGCAATCTTGGAAAGAATGTCAGTGGCACAATAATTTGGTTAATGTTGAAAGTGGACATTACTTTTGGAAATAATTTAAGGTAAGTATGTAGATCAGCCCTGTTGTGAAAGAACTGCAGGTATGGTGAATATGAAACCAGAGCCTTTAATTTGCTTGCTCTTTGTATCCAAGTGATAGCAAAAAGAAACACTTTCCAAGTTAGATATTTTAAGCTCACCAATTCAAGAGGCTCGCAGGGAGATTTCATGTGTTGAGCTAGGACAACATTGAGGACCCAAGGCACTAGCAGTTCACTGACTTGAGGCTTAGAATGCAAGAGACATTTCATGAACTTAGATACTAAAGGGTGTAGAGAAATCAGAGTTCCTTCAGTCTGCTAGTGATTGCCAAAATGGCACTGAAATTAATCTTGACTGAAGAGGTTCTGAGGCCTGAGAACAAGAGGAAGAAGAGTTATAGAAGCAAGTTCCTTGAGCCACAGGAGAAAGGATCCAGCTGGCTGAACCAACACCAAGTCAAGCACCTCTTCCACTTAAAACTGTAGAATTTTCTGGTTGAAGGCTTCCTGGCTGAAATCAGCACATCCTCCATCTCCTTAGGAAGGAGTGAGGAGGAGACTATGCACATTCAACATCCATACCATGAGAGCTTACAATGGCAGGTTGATATGGCAGAGCCTGCTGTGTTCCTGTGTATGAGAGTCAGAGACATCCCCAAAGGAATCAGACATTGATTGGATAGACAGATGAGATATAGATACCACCTTCTGGATAATTCTGGCCATGAGATGGATTGTCGGATATACATAGAGAGGATCAACTCTCCAGTCTAGCACAAAAGCCATCAGTTGCTAATCTGTAGTTGCTTGGATGAATGGTGCAAACATTTTCAACCTTCCTGCTGCTCTTCAAGTGAACAGGTTGATGACCAGTGTTCTTCAATGACTGAACAAGTCATTTGCAACTTCTTGATTCATGGACAACTTCTGAAGAAGATGGTCCACTAATGCATTCTGGATTCCTGGAAGATAGCTCACTAGAGATATATTATGATTCTTCTAGGCACCATGATCCTTGGGTCCAGGTGGCACCATTTTTGCCCTCGCACTCTAGTGGAGGCATCAGTGGACAGGGTCACTTGATATGCCACTTGATACCCACCATCAGAACCTCCAGGTTCATTCACCATTGGAGAGATGTTTCCATCTTGGGAGTTATATAAATCTGGTGGAACAAAGGCTAGAACAATTGATCCCACTTATTTTGGAGGGCCCACTAAAGACCTTGCATATGCAAATGAATCATGCATCACCATGGCAAGAGACTTGAAAGAACAAGTATCAACCTTGCTGGCATCCATTTCTGCAAAAGGGACCCCACCAGGTTCATCAAAACTCCACCTCTTTCGACAGGAAGAAATGCCTTCTTCTGAAGGGAATCTATCCAAGCTCTTATGAATTGCATCCTTTGGTATGGGATCAATTTGGATTTCAAGAAATTGACTAGGAACTCCAGGTACTGGAGAAGCTGGATGGTTGTACAGAAGAACACAAGCACTCCCACTGAAGTTGAGCCCATCACCAACCAATCATCCAAGTACGGAAACCTGCAGATTCCTTACTGATAAAGGTGTGCAGCTATGACTGTGAGACATTTCATGAACAATCTCAGTGACACCGAAAGATAAAACAAAAGCAACTTGCATTGGTAGTGCATATCCTTCACCACAAAACTGAGGGCTAGAGTAACATCTCATGAAGACACAGGTTGGCAACATTGCCTAGGAGTGTCACAGAGTTAAAAACATTTCTAAACCAAGAAGATTATGCTTTGAATAAATCAACATACAGAAAAAGATGTCTGTGCATGTGACACCGTGAGATATATTCCCTGTGGACACAGATACTTGGCATTCTGAGCACAGAAACTGCTGCTGATGTCTGTGACACTGCAAACTCAGAGACCGTTCTCCTGTTTTCCCTTCTACCTGCCTTCAAACCTTATTCTCACCTAGAATGAACAAAGTACAACTAATCCAGCTAGAAGCCAGAACTTCTGTTGGTACAACTGATACAGTGCAAGGGAGCACACAACTGGAAGGAGTCACCAATTTCAGAAGAATCAGTGGCAACAAATGGGGATTGAGGTGATCCTACATATTTCACTAATATCAAAAGAGAGGGTGATGAAGGCATGAGATAAACTGTTTCAAGGCCCTTAGGTGACCTGTTCCATCACTGTTACCAACCCAAGTAAGGACTATATGGCTCAAGGAAATCATCGGTGTTACAGAACCTTTCATTCCCAAGTTACCAGCTCAAATCCAGGTCAGGTTGGTAGGGACTTAAAAAGGTGGCCTATGTGAACAAGTTGGTGTTCTCATTCCAGAACCCAGGGGCCATGGCAGAAAAATTCACATCACAACCCCTGTCAGATTCTTGCATATATGTGAACTCTGTTGCAGATTTGTGACAAGGTCACAAGGATAAAGAGATCGACTCTAGTCTAAACCCACAAGTAAAATAATAAAGAAGTAAAAAAAGGAAAATAGCCTGGGAAACTGATGTAATCCTCCTATACAAACCCAGACTCAGATCTGCCCTTTGCTAAGTGTAGAGCTTCACTGGGATCCCTACAAAGGAATATGGCCTAGTAGGGATGTCAGGGCAGTACAGAGAAGATTGGAATGTACCATCTTTTCCACAGCACCCCCACTAGAGGCTGCTATGTTGGTTTACTCCTACTTGCGTAAAAACAAGTGACCCCTGGTGCCTGTGTGGATTTTTAGTTTGGGTTTAGAGAAAATGAGCATTACATTTCAGTTCTCTTAATTTTTCATAGTAAAGGCCCAAATTCTTAGTTAAGGAATCTTAGAAAGTAAGAGGAAGTTTTTATTCTCCCTTCTAGAAAGCCCAAAGACAATTTTTATTTATGTCACCTTGGTACCCCTAAGTCTGAGGGAGTCCTTTGTCCATCCCACATATGGGGAAAGCGGCTACCTAAGTGGTTCCAGAACCAGGGAAAGGAGAGGAGGAACTGAGCCACCACTCTGCTGCTCGCAAACAACTAAAAAGCTCCCCTCAGATACAGGAAGGACGGAAAAGTAAAACCTGGAGAATTTAAGAGCAAGCAGTGGATCCTAAGTATTTCAAGTGGAATCTTTCAGGAAAGAAGTACCCATTCCAGATTAACCAGGGAGGCTTCACATTCTATCTAAGTAAAAAAGAAGAGTAACCATGATAAGTCTGCCCATATATACAACCTTGTCTACACATCTGGTGTGGCTCTCCGAGTAATTTTATAACCCTGTTAACCTGTCCACACTTTGTACAAGATATGAGACATTTGCCCTCCCGTCTCTTTATAATGTTGGAAATATTTATTATGTACATAATTTTGCTTTTCCGATTTCTAGCCTTAAGCTATCGCTCCCACGTGCAACTGTCTCTGCACTTCCCAGTTCTCTGTTAACCTGTTTTTTGTAACTGCTCTCTTCCTGTTTTGTTTTTTACCCCTGTTACCTGTAAACCGGCATGATATCTCTGATGATGGTCGGTCAAGAAAAAACACAAATAAATAAATAAAATAAATAAATAGATCTAGGCATCACAGAATCATAGAGTTACTATTTTGAATTGCCTTATCGATATTATTTAAGAAAGATTTCAATGAAGTGCTGTATTTTCACGTTTGAACTATTTCTTCAGTAAAGTGTTGGAACAACATCACAATTTTTAGCTTATTTATTGGCACGCAAAAGAAAACAGTTAACGCGCATAGCCTAGGAGGTTTACCCACCCCTATGGAGAACCCTCCAACCAAATAAAAGAGAGAGACGCGGTGTTAAAGACTTAACGCCGGTATTAAGTGTTAGCCCTGCAACTCTTCCAAGACCACCCAAGCGGGCTTACATATGGTTCCAGCTCATATGTGAAGAGATTCCATTCCCATTAGATTTGCTTAGTGAAGTCTTAACATCACCCCTGCAAAGAAAATGAAAGAGATTCAGTAGAAAAATGTATTAGAACAAGGTCCAGCATTGCTTTGCTCTCTGTTACCTGATGTTCAGCTTCTGATTTCAAATTAGACAGAGGGTCTGTAGCAGTCAAATCTTCACAATCTCTGTTATATCTACATCTATGTAGATATGTCATATTTTATGAATCTGGTTCCTCATAGGAATATTGTCACTTGTGAGCCACTTTTCTGTGCAAGATACCAGGCCTTGCAACTCACTTTTACTTAAGGCTAGTAATTTAATTAAATCACCAAATCGTATGCGTTTAAGGGCCAATATATTAAACAGAATTATTTTGGTGGGTTACCAATTGACTTACCACAAATGTCATACAATAAAAATTGTCTGATTTTGTACTAAGTACTAGGCTAACCAAGTAAAAAGTCTCTATTTCCAGGAAAAATAACATGGCAGTAATCTGACCAGCAACCCTATCAGCCTAATCAGGGATATACTAATCCTTTAGGACAAGTATAAAAGCCTGGCCATCAAAACCACTTATAGATAATGTTCTAGAACATGATGGAGAGCTATTTGATAAAAGAGGAGGATGAAAAAGTGGAAAGGGTGAAGCAGGAAGAGGAGAAGAAGAGGTGGAAATATCAGAAGAGGAGGTAAAAGAGAGGGAGAAAGCAAGAAGAGAAGAGGGAGGAAAAAGTAGGGAAACCCCCTCAGTCTGAACTGTTGGATGTGGAAGTAGTATCACAGGCAGAGAGCAGCATAGGGAACCATTATCAAGATCCTGCATCTACAGCATCCTTTATAGCACCAAGGAACCTGATCTTCTAAATAAGGTCCTGGAGCCCTCAACACTTTTAAAGAAGGACACAAGGAAAAAAGACCCAGATCAGCACAGGACAATTTGTGAATGAAGTCATGACTATCACTAGCTTGGACAATTCATTGACTATTCAAGGTTAGACATGTTATGGGGCAGAACAAAAATAAAAAAGTGGCCATTCCTGATCCTAGGTCCCCTCAGTCTTAGGTTTTTTTTCCCTTCTATCCCAGGTTCTCCACAATCCTGAATACTGCTCCATATACATCTCCCACTCAACCCCACATCACAGGTTTTTCCATCCCCCAACCATAGCCTGTTCCTGGGTCCTCAACATCCTATTAAGGTCCTCTCCAACCTTTCCTATCCCAATTCTGAGTCAAGAAGGAGAGAAATGGGAGAGAGAGAGAAGGTGAAACCCAGATTAACATTTCTTTGCTCCCTGAGGCACACCAAAATGTCTCCCCACTTCCATTCCCTAGTTATCTTACAATTTTACCTCCTTCTGCCTCACCTCATCTGGCCATTTCTGAGCCCAGCAGATAATTTTGGTGGGGCAGCAGCAAAAGAAAGAGAATCAGTACAAAGCCTGTAAACCTCCAACTCCCATGCAGGCTTCCTTTTAATTAAAAAAACAAAACAAAACATTCAGGGGTTGGGCTGTTGGACACATGAATACTAAAAGGCTTAGTGCTGAATCTCTTTCTGACATCCACCACCACTACCCACTGTCCTCCAAAGACATTGAACCCAATATAAATGCAAGCCGCTACCCCCCCCCCCCCCCCCCACACACACACACCTACAATCTGGCCTTGAAGAGGACTATACCACCATCATAGGGCTAGCAACAGCAGACCTCCAAGACTTTGTCCTGGTTGCCTCGCTACCCCCGTACCCTCCCCCCTCCCCCAATCAACACTGGCCCTGGCCCTGGGACTGCTGCAAGAAGAGGTATAGGGATTGCAAATGGCTACTCCAATAGAGGTCTCTTCTTATTAAGCTTAGAGGGAAGAGACCATGCTCATATCCAGATATGTGCATGGAGGGAAGGCTGATGGGCATTCTTGGAACTGAATAGTTTCAAGTCACAATATAGTGGTCCAGGGCCAATAAAGCTTGGCTCTGCACTGCTTGCATTGTCTGCTCTGCAGCTGTGTTTGCTGAGGACACTTACTCCTGCCTCCCTTGTTGTACTTGGATTCTTTCTTCCCTTTCTTTCCCCCCTGCTACAGCCAAAACACAAAAAGTGGTTCCATATTAGAGAGCACATTATTCTAGAAAGTGTGGAGTTTTCTTCCTCATGCAATCTGCCCTCAAGAACACCTGCTAGGTGGCAATTTTATTCTGACTTAAATTTCTTATTATACTGTAAGATTTTTCACATCTAAGCACAAAAAATATGAATGCCTCAATTCTCATTCTCCCTTATTTAGCATGTCAGTTTCCTAACATATCTGCATAGCCAAACATGATAATCATTATTGTCAAGGGTGGAAAATATTTATAAAACATGGGCACCAGCCAAACTTATAAGAGGCAGCACAAATTTTCTTTGTAGCCTTTTTTCTCCTTTTTTGTTATATTTTCTGTTTATTTATTGGCTTTTTTTTTGTTGCTTTTTTACTCATGTTCTTTATATTTTGTCTATTTTTTGGACTTTGAGATGCTTTTATACTTTATTTTGTCTGTATTTCAATTGTTTTGGGGGTTTGTTTTTTTTCATTTTTGCTTTGAATTTGTCGATTTTTTTCATTGTTTTCTTGCTTCATTTTCCATTTTTTTATTTCTATTTTTTATTTTTGTTTAGTCTAACATTTGTTTTCTTTTTTCTTTTTTGATTGTTCTGATTTATCCTGTTTCTTTCCTCTCCCTCCCTCTTTTCTGTGCAGGGAGACACCATTCTCAGGCTGTAGCAGCTGAAGCTTCTCTTGGCCCTACTACAGCAACAGCAGCTACATTTTGTCCTACATTTTGTTCAAAACTTAAATCTGGCCCTAAATGGTTAAGGGACTAATTCACTGAGATTTATTTCCCATATCTGAGTCTAAGGGGGGAAAAAAGATTAGTGAATCAGACCCTATCTCCAGAGGACTTAAACATCTAAGTGCCTGATTTTCTAAACTTTTTCTCCCATTCTTTGTCTATGGGAAAAATGCTTAGTAAATGAGGCCCTTAGTGAGGTAGAGGGTCCATAAGCAAACACTATGCCTGAGTTCTGCTGGAAGCAAGGATAAAGAATCTCACAGGAAGAGAGTATAGATTGTTTTTAAAGCGTAATTTCCCTCCTAAGACTCTATTCATGTATAAATTCATATCAGAAAATGGGAAGTACCTTTTCTGCTGTGGGGGAGTAGGTTGTAGGGTTCCAATAGCTTTTCTCTACTGCACTCTGATAGAATTTGATTAATTCAGACACAGAGGGCAATGAAGGCATTGAGATCTACAGTGGACTCTCCTCTGTTTAGCTTATCTTTGATTGCATCTGAAAGTCCTTCTCAGAAATGTAAGTGCAGTTCTGCTTTGTTCAGTTGCCCACCATCAGAGCTCTACAGCATATTCTGCCATTGTTCATTCACCCTGCTTCAGCTGTATAAAACCCCCTTGACTGCTTATGTCATGGGGAGTTCCTGGGTCTGGGACTGACCTTGAGGAAGGGCAGACTCCATCGGTCCTCATGTTCTTGGCATCTGGTGCCTCCAAGATGTTAGTGGATGGGATTTCCCTTCCTTCACCCCAGTAAACAAATGGGACTGTGAACAAGGTTGGCAGTATGTACAAATATATACAGGTTTATTAGAATATATAAGTAAATAAATTTCTACATGAATATGTACATTGCTAATAGGATGCCAAACAGCACACCTACCTACTCATAGTTTGTAGTTTCAGGCCACACAACTATATACACTTCTACAAGATAGCAAGAAAATTTAATATTTGGCAATTTGGAGTTATTGGCCCCCACAGTATACCAAAACAAAAGGAAGAGTATTGACCGGATTTCTTAGAGGTTGGCATTTTGGTCCCATTTTTTGCTTTGCTACACAGTATACCACCATTTAGAATAGAAGGGACTTCTTGAGTTCCCCATTTTATCCCAAGTCTCACCATGTGAAAAGATGCAACTGGGCTGGAGGGCAGTATTGGCCCTGGGGGATCTGCTATGTATAAACCGCTGCCCTCTCATTGGTGCCGCTTTCACTATGCTGAAAGGGTCTGTGTCAATGCTCTCCTGGGGACCCGACTCCACCTCCTGGTCTAATCGCTGGGGTCCATTCCATCCTGGGGAACTCAACTGTGCCTCTGGATCTGCTGATGGGGTCCATGCCCTCCTGCAGGACCCAGCTCCACCTCCAGGCCCTCCTGGGGGACTACTCAATCTGCCACTGGAGTCCCCTTGCTCAAGCAGGCCCCAGAGTCACCTCATTATCTGCTGCTGGGGTCCCCACCCTCTTGGGGGACCGCTCCACCTCCAGATCTGCCGTTGACCTTCAGTTCCTCTCTCTTGGTAGAAGGGCTTTTCCTGGTTTGGGTTTACAGCTCCACTAGGCACTTGAGCCTGGATTTATCAAATTGCACTAAATATCACATGCGATAGGAAAAAGGGCATGTTTTATGGTAATAGGCTGTTTATGTGAGAGAGAGAGAGAGAGAGAGACACTAGCTATAAGGCCCTCATTTGTGCAATGTTCTCTCAACCTAACCTGATGGACTCTCTACCTGGGTAACATCAAGTTAGGTTAAGAGAACATTGCACAAATCTCATATTTGGGTGAGTTTCCTCACTCCGAAGGTCATCAAATCTTCACAACAGTGCACTGTTCTGTTCGTATGTCGCACTCTGAATGTCAAAGTGGCCCCTAACCTCTACATTAATATCTATTACCTAAACCTCACCTCGAGTAGCTAGGTGGGCCTCATATAGAGGTATAAATACCTACCTGGTATGAGGGCCTTACAACTAGGCTTGCTCTCTCTCCCACTCTCTCTCTCTCCCCTTAATGCATGTGAAAACAACATATAGCACTTTGATAAATGACCCCCTTGGTTTGCTGAGCATTCAGTGATTCAGACCCTCTGCAGTTTCAGCTTTCACTGATTTTAGCTCTGCTAAGTTCATGGCCCAGTCATTCACTGTTACCCAGCCAAGATGGGTTACCTTCTTTCAATCAAAAGGCCAAGACCCAGGCAGGACCATGGAAAGAGAATGTGTACACATCCTTCCATCCTGCCCAGCTTTTTTTTTTTCTCTGTTGTCTGAGAACTGGGAACCAAAGGGTCTGACTCCCCTTGTTAGTCAAGGTGAGAATCTGTTTGTTTCCTAGGACTGTTATTTCAGTACATTTCTCTCATAAATCCCTCCCTCATTCAGAATTCTCCAATGTAGGACTTTTCCAGTCATAGTTTTGTATGATTTAAAATATTTCACTGCCAAGTAATCAACAGTAGTCCAGGGGGTCTACATTGGAGAATTCATTCAGAATTCTCCAATGTAGGACTTTTCCAGTCATAGTTTTGTATAATTTAAAATATTTCACTGCCAAGTAATCAACAGTAGTCCAGGGGGCTGGATCAGCAGATCCAGAGGCACACTGACATGCACTGACTCATCTATTCAATGATCATTTAAGCACCTTCACAGTAAGGCGTCTGGCAAGCTTTTAAATCTCATTCTGTGTTTCCTGGGCTGGCGGCTCATATTACACAGCTGCATTGTCCTCTTTTTTTCTCTGCTGCAGTTCACTTAAATGGTAGCATGCCCTTTACCCTTCTCTCCCTTGGGGAGGGAGGGGGGGGGTTCAGTTGCATCAGCTGAGCCTCTCCTAGTTGGACTCAATTTTGTTCTCCAAAAGCGTAACTTATGGCCTCAAACTGCTCCAGTACTGAGCTATTCTGCCCCTAAAGGGCCATAGCCCACTTAAGAACATTCCCTGTAAGGAAGCACATCATGATTCCTACCAAGCTGGTCTCTGCAGTGAATGTACGGGATTGGAACCGAAACATCAAACAAAACTGATAACCCCCGCCCAACTCCTGCTACTGGAATTACTGGCTCATATAAGAGGCACCCCTACAACTCCTCTACTTGTTACTGTAGCAGCTGCATGTGACCTTGCAGATTCTTGATGGTATTAATCAGTCTCTTAATAAATTCTGGGAAACAGATGACTTCTATCTTAGGATTTGGAGATGATACAACCTGTCAGGGCTAACCAGGGCATAAGCAGTCAGTTCTGGGCTGCAAACATGGAAGGCAAGATTCCAAGTCCCAATGGAGAGGCAAAGTCAGCAGTATGGTTGGGATCAGGAAAGGCAACCATGGGTCCTGCACTGTGGGTAGCTCCATACAACCATGGTAGTCCCATACTTGACAATATAATTTCAGTATTCCAGGGCCCTGCTGCAGTTGATTTGCCTTGAGCCTCTTATTCTCTTAAAGTCAGCCTTGGTTAGGATAAGGCATCTGGGCAGGAACAGCTTCAAGATCAGAAGTTCCAGGCATAGATAATAGCAAGGTCAGACATTCCAGGCATAGGCAGACCAGGATAAGAAGTTTAAGCAAAGGCAAAGACAAGTCAAGATCAGAAGTCTTGGGCAAAGGCAAAGTCAGGATGTCAGAAATCAAGAGGGAATCATTCTCCCCAGAAGCCTTGTTCTACCAGTACCTCTATTGGGCCTCCTCTTTTACCACAGCCAAACACAGTGGCCGGGGTCATAGTCAGTACCTGTCTTTTAATAAAAGAAAATTTGTTCTTACCTGCTAATTTTCGTTCCTATAGTACCAAGGATCAGTCCAGAGAAGTGAGTTGTGTATCAGTACCAGCAGGTGGAGTCAGAGAACAATTAGAACTTTGGGCACTGCTACATAACGAGAATGCCACCTGCAGTCCCAGTATTGACCTGTACCCAAGCCAAACAACCAATTCTAATGGGCGAAGGGGCGACCAAAAACCACTGTCTCCCACTTCGCCCCAAAGAAACAACATGAGTACATAAACATGTTATAATGTAAAATAGGGCGGACTACGCCCTATTCTCTTGGTTATCTGGAAACCGATGTGATATCTCGATTGAATGTCGGTATATAAAAGAAATAAATAATAATAATAATAATAATAAACCGTTAGAAAAAAACTGCCTCAACAATCGTATTCTGCAAAAAAGGAGCTCTATGAAAAACGAGGCAAATTGTAGCCAACACAGTCTTTCGGTGACTGAAGTAAGGGGGTGGGCCTCTGGACTGATCCTTGGTACTATAGGAACAAAAATTAGCAGGCAAGAACCAATTTTCTTTTCCCTATACATACAAGGATCAGGCCAGAGAAGTGGGATGTACCCAAGCCATCCTACACTGGGCAGGAACCCGAAAGACATGTGTGTAGAACACTTGCACCGAAGAACGCCTCATCAGAGGCCTTACCGACCAAGCGGTAATGCTTAGTAAATGTGTGCAAAGAGGACCACACCGCCGCCCAGCAGATCTCCTGAGGTGATAGCAACTGACACTCCATCCAGGAAGTAGCCTGAACCCTGGTGGAATGAGCTCGGAGACCCAGCATACTTGGTCCACGGAGCTTGGCAGCCATGGACCAAGTACGCTGAAGTAATAGTCTCTTTAATCCATCGAGAAATGGTCGCTTTAGATGCCTTGTTCCCTTTCTTTGCACCCCCGAAAAGAATGAACAAATGATCGGAACGTCGGAAGTCATTGGTAACCTCCAGATAATGCAATAAGACCCGGTGCACATCCCAAAGATGAAGATCCTTGTCCTGAGGTGACCCCCAAGACCACTGAGGGAATTCTGGCAGGTCCACCATCTGATTGACATGGAAGGCCGAAATTACCTTAGGAACAAAGGAAGGCATCATGAGTAAAGTCACCCTATCGTTGTGAATCCCAAGAAAAGGGTCCCGACACGAGAGGGCCTGCCATTCTGATATCTGACTCGCCAAACAAATGGCCACTAAAAACACTGTCCTCAACATCAGATCCTTCAGGGAGGCCCTGCGGAGAGGATCGAAGGGAGCGCTACACAGCATGCGCAGAACGAGATTTAAACTCCAATCCGGACACACCACACAGACCGGAGACCACAAATGCTTAACCCCTTTGAGAAACCGATCAATGTCCAGGTGTGCTCCAAGCGAGCAGCCAGCACACTGTCCCCGCAAGGTACCTAGGGCTGCAACTTGAACCTGAAGAGAATTGAATGCTAAACCCTTAGCGAGCCCCTGTTACAGAAAATCAAGAACCAAAGGGACCTCGACCGTTAAAGGATCACAAAGACGCTGGTGACACCATGCCTCAAAAAGCTTCAAGACTCTTACATAGGCCATAGAATTGGCAGGAAAGTGGGAATAACCTGCTCGGAATAACCGCTCAAGCGTAAATGTCACCTCTCAAAAGCCAAGCTGCGAGAAAGAAGCGATCAAATATAGGACCTTGTCAAAGTAGACGTTGGAGATGAGCCAGCTGCAAAGGACCCTCCAGAGTCAAGCGAATCAGATCCGAGAACCATGGTCTACGCAGCCACTCTGGAGCCACTAGAACCACCCTGCCTAGATGAAGTTCTATACGAAGGAGAATCCGGCCGATGAGAGGCCAGGGGAGAAAGGCATACACAGAATCCCTGTTGGCCAGGGGCACACCACAGCGTTGAGCCCCACGGAGTCTTGTTCTCTTTGACGGCTGAAGAAATGTTCTGTCTTCGTATTCTCCCGTGTTGTCATCTGATCCAACTGTGGGACGCCCCACCTGATGCAAATGAGGTTCCACGCTTCGGGAGACAGTTCCCACTCTCCCAGGTCCAGTTGTTGTCTGCTGAGAAAATCTGCCTGCACGTTCTCCACTCCGGCAACATGAGACGCGGCAATTCCCCCGAGATGACGCTCTGCCCAGGTGAACAGGAGACGCGCTTCGAGCGCTACCGCGGGGCTTCTCGTCCCGCCCTGATGGTTGATGTAAGCCACCGTCATTGCATTGTTGGAGAAAACTCGAACCATTCTGCCCTGAATCCAGGGTAGGAAAGCTTGCAGGGCAAAGCGGACAGCTCCCGTCTCGAGCCGATTGATGGACCATGAGCCTTCCATTGGAGACCAAAGACCTTGAGCAGATTTGTCACGAACACTGCTCCCCAACCGGAAAGGCAGCCAATTTGATGGGTCCATGTCCATCCCCCTTTCCAGATTGTTGCGTGAAAGGCACCACGACAGATTGAGTCTGGACGCGGGAAGCAGGGCCAACAGGGGTGGAACTGTTCTGACACCGGACTCCATCGTGACAACAAAGAACGCTGCAACGTCCGCAAGTGAGTGAACGCCCACAGGACCAAGACCAAGGTGTAAGCCATGGAGCCCAGCATTTACAGATGATGCCATACAGTGAGACATTTCCTGAGCAGAAGCGCCCGGATCTGGATCTGCAAATTTGGCACGCAAACCGATGCCAGAAAGACTCCGCCGTGTAAGGTATCGAACCATGTGTGTTCCAGGTGACACTTCTGCACTTTGATGACCCACCCAAGAGACCGTAAGGTGAACATTACCATGCGAACTGATTTTTCGCAGTCCTCCCGTGACTTGGCACGAATCAGCCAGTTGTCCAGGTACGGTTGGACGAGAATCCCTTCCTTGCGAAGGAAGGCCGCTATCACCACCAGAACTTTGGTGAATGTTCGTGGAGCCGATGCGAGACCAAAAGGAAGGGCTAGAAACCGGAAGTGTTGCCCCAAAACCTTGAAGCGGGGAAACCTCTGGTGACTCAGCCAGATTGGAATATGTAGATATGCTTCCGTGAGATCCAGACATGCTAGGACCTCCCTTATTCAGACAGCCGCCATTACCATCCGCAGTGTCTCCATGAGAAAACGAGGTATTCAAAGACAACGGTTCCCCTTCTGGAGATCAAGGATGGGACGGAATGTGCCCTCCTTCTTGGGAACCACAAAGTAAAACGAGTAACGTCCCCGGCCCTGTTCTGCCTCCGGCACTGGGACAATGTCCTGGAGATCAATGAGGTGCCGCAGGGATCCGCACCGCATCCTGCTTGATGCGTGAGACCACGTAGGACTCCACAAACACCTCCCACCCGGGACGGGAGAACTCCAGAGCGTATCCGTCTCTGATTACTTCCCAAACCCCAGCGGTCTGAAGTAATCCTTGCCCACTCTGTGTAAAAGTTGGATAATCTGCCTCCGACAGCTTCGACGATGGAATGGGGACTCGTGGCTTCATTGGAAGGTCTTACTGCCTCCTGTCCCGAGGTGACTCGAGTCCCAATCGGGGCGACAAACACCTTGAAAGGACTGCTGGCGACCTGGAGCCTGTTTGGGCGTGGACAACAAGGAATATCTGCCGGATCAAAAACGGCGTGAATCTTGAAAACGAGTCCTAGAAGGTAAAACCTTCCTGGTAGACCTTCTATCTTCCGGCAACTTATTGGCCTTGGATTCTCCAAGCAGTTGCACCAACTGAGCAAGTTCCTCCCTGAACAGGAGTTTACTCTTGAATGGGAGGTTACACAGCTGAGATTCCGAGGACAAATCTGCTGACCAATTGCACAGCCAAAGCAGACGACAAGCCGCCACCACAGAAACCATGCTTCGCGCCAAGGTTTGCACCAGGTCGTAAAATGCATCTGCCACATATGCAATGCCCGCTTCCAAACAGGTGCCCTCCAGGACGGCAGTACTGCTGGCAGCTGAACTGGCATTAGAGTCTTGAACCCAACACAGACACGCCCTCTGTCTAAGGCTAGCGCAAATCGCCGCCCGAAGACTCAAAGCAGACACTTCAAAGACTCGCTTCAACTGGATCTCCAGCTTGCGGTCCTGTCTGTCTTTCAAGGCAGCAGCCCCTGCCGCCGGAATAATGGTCTTCTTGGTCTCTGCCGATACCGCCACATCCGCCTTCGGAATCTTCAGCTCCAAAACATCCGCCGAAATAGGGCACAGCTTTGCCATAGCTCTGCCCACCTTCAGTCCCGAGTCTGGAGAATCCCATTGGCGGGTCACCAGCTTGCGGACCTTCTTAGGCAGCGGGAAAGACATAGTTGGCCCATGTATGCCATCAAGAACTGGATTAACTCGAATACCTGGGGAATAAGTGGCCGCAAATCATCTCGCTTAAAAAGACAGACCACATGGGGATCATCGCCCTCCGTGGACGGTAGATCATCCATATCCGTGTCCACCGGATTGATGACCCCCAGATCAGGACTCTGAGGCAGATGCCAGGGCTAGACCCTGTTGGCCTCTGGGAACCATCATCTATCCCGCAAGAGAGCTGTTCCGTGGGTCAACGTCTCTTCACAGATGGTTCCGTGAGAACAAGCAGCTGGCTGGACTTCTTAAGCACCTCCTGCTTCCTGGCAAGGAAAGCCTGGTGCCTGAGGAAGATAAACTCAGGGGAAACCCCATCCGGGTCCCCCTCCCTCTCCGAGGGGTCAAGCTCATCTGCATCAGCTGCCCTCACAGAGACATCCTCCCCCATGGGTGCCAAAACAGGAGGGGACCCCCCCCCCAGCAACTCGCGGCGAAAGGCACCTCGCCCATGGGAAGGGGACACCGGCCCCGATGATCCCTTCATCCCCGAGGCGCAGTCCGGGCAGAGGGAGGCCTCCAATGACTGTCCGCATGCCCCACACATGCGGCAGGCAGCTGATTTGGAGCAGGGCCTCATTAATCACCGGGCAGCCACGCAGTGATAAGACTGAGAGATGAGAATGAAGGCCGGGATCGACGCCGCCGGCGAAGGAAAAACAAATTTTACAAGGGCCGTGCCACCATGCAGTCTCTAGGCTGAGCAGGGGGAAGGGCCAAAAGCGTGCGCAGCCGGCTGAGTGAAGAAAAAACAGCAGGCCTGCCTGTTACCGCCCTGCCTTGCTGCTGTTCGCGCCGAGCTGCGTCAACAGCAAGGTAAAATAAATATCACTCACCCCCTCCCTCCTGAAGCCACCCGGAGCCCCGGAGGCTGAGAGATATCCAAGGAAAGGAAGCTGGCACACTCCCTGACCAGCCGCAAGGACTGATCCCCTGCAACAGATTCCTTACCTCAGCCAGACTGAAAGCAGAAAGCAAACCCGTTTTCTTTTCTTTTTTTTTTTTTTACAGAAAAACTTTACTGAGTCCAAAGTGCAGGGGTCAAGGGAGCAGCTTCCACGCAGCCTCGGGGGTGAGAGCCAGGAGCCCCTGAACTGCACCACCCGAGTAGATGCGGGCAAGACACAGACAGGGGTGTCCAACCCCCCGGACGCCCGGCTTCGACTGAGGGATGGCCCACGAAGGTGCCTAACACCTCAGGAAGCAACCTGACAGAAAAAAACCACAAAAAACTCAACTAAGACTGCAGGTGCATCTCTATCTGCTGGAGTCAGAGAAATACTGAGGGACTGCAGGTGGCACTCTCATTATGTAGCAGTGCCCAAAGTTCTAATTGTTCTCTGACTCCACCTGCTGGTAGGGATACACAACCCACTTCTCTGGACTGATCCTTGTACGTATAGGGAACCAATTTTACATCTGGCTCTTTGCTTAGAGAGCTGCCTCTGGTCCTGGAGTTTGCTGGTTTAAGTCCCAGTGTGTCTAATACAACCATAGCAGGAGATGCTGCAGAGGAAGTGTTCAGAGCCTGCAAGGGGGTGGGAGGGTATATCAATCACTGCTCAATGGTAACATGCAGTAGCCAGTCTCGGGATATATATATTGTGATGAAGTACAACCAGCTCTGAGGCAGGAAAACCTGGGCTGGACTAAGGCTGGGAGAACCAAGATCCAAGTTAGGCAGCAGGGGCGATATTTAAGTCCATCGCAAACGAGTATTGGGAGGGAGGCTGGTAGCCCCCTCTCGACAGAAACAAGAAAAAATAATTCATATTGCGGCTCCTGCATCCCGCAGGAGATGCAAAAATGACTGAAAGCTGAAGTCACAGATGGTGCTATGACTGCCTGTCTAAGGTGTCTTAGCTCTCAAGCTCTGAGCATGGGGGGGGGGGGGGGGGGGAGGAAGTTACCTCTGCTCAGGTTTCTCAGTCCTGGGACACTTTGAAGAGGGGGCGGCCGACTTCAGGGCCTGGGAGGAGGGGATGGGGGCCGTAACCCAGGCAGGGGGGCTGTGGGGTTGCTCCCATCTGAGGCAGCGGGGTGACTATTTCTTAGAGATGTGAATCGGAACCGGAATCGGTTCCGATTCACATCGTGCATTTTTTTTTCATGCGGCCCGATCGGGTTTTTTTTTATCGGCTGCGCCCGAGTCGATAAACAAAAAAACCCATCCCGACACTTCAAAACAGCTCCCTTAGCTTCCCCCCCCAAAAAACATTTTAAATCATCTGGTGGTCCAGTGGTGGTCCCGGGAGCGATCTCCCACTTTCAGGCCGTCGGCTGTCATTAATAAAAATGGCGCCGATGGCCTTTGCCCTTACCATGTGACAGGGTATCCGTGCCATTGGCTGGCTCCTGTCACATGGTAGGAGCACTGGATGGCCCGTGCCATTTTTAAAGGGAGAGACTGGGGACAGAGCGGTGCTGGAATACCCTCCTGTGAGTGACATCAGAGGTGACCCACAACAATATATATAATTACCTCTAGGGTAAAACAGCATGGAAAAATATTTCATAAGAAAAAAACTAAACTTTTCACTAAACATTTATTCAAAACTTATACAAAAAGTACAAAGTTGAAAATGCATGTAATATCAAAAATATTAGTTTGTGTATTACAAATGTGATTAATTACATACAACTAAAAAACTTTTACAAATATTATTCTGAAAAAAATCCTATATATAATGCACACACACCACACACATACTCACATTATGCTCAAATGATGCTACAAACAACATATGTCCTGTCTTGACAAACCAAAAAATACAAAGTATGATATGAGGCTAGCAAGTTCAATTAAAATAAAATATCATAAAATCCTCGTTTCACCTGTGGCGTCTTCAGGGGGAATATGAACAAACCATTTTCTGATATTAGAAGGACTAGGGGGTATTCCCTGAAGTTAGCAAGTAGCACATTTAAGACTAATCGGAGAAAATTCTTTTTCACTCAACGCACAATTAAGCTCTGGACTTTGTTGCCAGAGGATGTGGTTAGTGCAGTTAGTGTAGCTGGGTTCAAAAAAGGTTTGGATAAGTTCTTGGAGGAGAAGTCCATTAACTGCTATTAATCAAGTTTACTTAGGGAATAGCCACTGCTATTAATTGCATCAGTAGCAGGGGATCTTCTTGGTGTTTGGTAATTGCCAGGTTCTTGTGGCCTGGTTTGGCCTCTGTTGGAAACAGGATGCTGGGCTTGATGAACCCTTGGTCTGACCCAGTATGGCAATTTCTTATGTTCTTATGTTCTGGAGGTCTGTCACTGCAATGGCTGGGCAATAAAATAGGAGGGGGGAAACAGGGTAACTGCAATTGCTGTTGAGTCTAGTTCAACTAATCTGGAATCCAAAGGAGAAGGAGGAAACTACCAACAAAAAATATTAAGTAAACCTCCTTAAAATCAGATCTGAAGAGCAATTTTACAATTAATTACCAGGACAAGTCATATAAAGTATGCTTTCTTGCCCTCCAACCACTACTCATTCCCAGGCCATTGCCTGCTGTGATGCAGTAGAGGAATAGCAACCACAACTCAAGCCAGCAAAAGAAACTCCTTCTTAAGTCCCCACAGAGAGCAGCGTGACTCATGAGCTCAGTGCCAAACCTGACATATTACTCCTTGTGCATACACATTACTTGAGACTGCCACACGCCTCCTTAAACAAACAGGAACAGCATGGCAATTAATAAACTGTAAGCAGGCAAAGGACAAAAAACCCAGATTCACAAGCTTCCTAGGAGAGTGCGCTGCCAGTTAACCCTAAGAAAGAGCTCATTTGGCTCCTGCCGGTGGAATAATATTGCCCACAATTCCTTGCCGTTGCACTCTGTCACCCACTTCCATTTTTCTGACCTTCTGCCATTTCTTTTTGCAGCAGACACTAGTTACAAAACAAAAGCAAACAAATAAGACCCAGTGTGGAAATGTTCAGCATTGAGTATGTCAGTCTTTTCTGTTAAACATTGAAGATAAGATCAGATAAGGCTGGGCTTTAGTGCACTGATCTTTCACCTCAGTAGACCTGTATCATACTGCTTTGACCAGAAGTAAAATGAATCAGTTTAGTAGCGGGTGGCAGTCTGCTCATGAAAGTATAAAGCATACATATTGAGTTGGATATATTTTCTTTTAAGGAGAAACCCAAGACTCTGGAACAGAAGGAGAGTGTATTTGGTGGACAATATTGGTATTTGAAGTTCAATATTGCAGGTACCTCAGGAAAAAGATCAGTAAAAATCAGTGCAGGCTGAAATCCCACTAAATCCCATAGATATCATTATGTCTTCCGATAAAGCATATATCTTAAGAGCAAAGAGAATTTTCCTCTTTATCCCCACGGCCACCTATTGCCATTTTGCTTTTTGACACCCCCAGCTAGACAGGCTACCTCAAGCTCGCTTGTTTTTTAGTTAAGCTGACTATGAGGCCTTGAGCTCTGCAACTAGAGATGGTAGCTGGGCTGTCTTCTTCACTGGTCTTCTGAAGGTGGGAGCTTGCAAAATGGCTCGCTTTCAGGGACTTAATGAAGAGAGAGAGCTTATTCTTCTTGCCTGCTCACCACCCTCCCCCAGGGCAGTACTAAAGGAGACAGTCACCTCTAAGGCTGCTTCAGTGTCACTCTTAAACCAACCAGCATGAATCATTATGGCTTGGTTCAGGCATCGGAAGTAGTCCCACTTGAAAATTGGAACTCTAATCTTGGTTCATCATCTGAACCCTGAATATGGCACCAGCCATAATTCATTTTCAATCAATAAACCTTGTTGCAGACCCAAGCTTTGAAGTGAGTTTGTGAATTCCAGTTAGCCGCAATCTCAGTTCTGTGTGTTGTCTGAACCAAGGAAGTCAGTTAGATCTCTGTTACTTTCTCAAGCTCGGAATAGTTCAGCCCTTAAGCTGCTATGATAAAGAAACAGAGAAAACTCTCAGGGCCTTCTCACCACCCACCCCAGGCCCCTTAGTCTGACCCATCCACTCATTCTCCTCTGGACAGGAGCTATCCTTAGTCGTGTTGTCCCATCAGTGCTCTATTTCACAATGGCATCAGTGACTGAAGGCTGGCACCATTTTGCTGTACAGACCATACAGCAAAATGTTGACGGCCTCTGGTCAGTTGGCACCCTTGTGAAAAAGAGCACTGATGGGACAGAAGTGTTTGGGGATCGCTTCTGCCAAGACCCATAGGATAGGCTGGTTGATAGCGTAAGAGACTAGAGTCCTAGGGGTGGGTCGAGAGAGGACAGAGACCAAACAGGGGATCGTCTGTGGCACGGAATTGAAGTTACAGTTGCAACTTCACTTCTATGTCACTTTAAGTCTGTGTGGCATCTGAACCAGCCTTATAGGAATTTCCTGAGACTCCCTCCCTCCCCTAGGATTCAAAGAGTTGCCTTATGGACCAACTAGTTTGTGGAACATAAACCCAGAACTTCAGCATGGCAATGCTCAACTATAAATCAATCAATCAATCAATCAATCAATAGATGTTGTATTTATTTTAATGAATTTATATACCACATAGCCAGTGCAAACTATAAATACTGTTTACAACAAAACATACATACAAATGTTATCCCCTTACAAAGTAAAAGTAGGATTTTTAACAAAAGCTATTTACCTTTGTATTTAGAGGTAACAAATATCAGGAGCTCAAGTGTTCTCAGCTTATCATCCAGATTCATTCGCCCCAGTACTAGTGCATTGCACAGCTGGGGAACTCCCTGCTTCTCTTTATATTTTAAAATGCTATAAAATGCCATTATCTACCTAATGAGGGTGTGCTTCAACTATCATGTCTTCCCTAAAACATATTTCTATTCTCTTGCCCCCATATGGGTAATATGGAAAAAAAACCTAGTAAAAATTCTACCAGTAAATCCCCAGTTTTTTCATACAAGAACAGACTGTGAAATGCAGATAATATCACAGATTGAGGGCTTAAATACAAAGAGAGACTAAACAAATTATGATGTCCCCCAACTATGCAAAGAAGTGGGTGTTTGGCACAATAGTGGTAGAGAGTGTGAAAACCTGTGCTTTCCAAAGCTGCGGCACCATAGTAAAGAACATGCACGGTCAGGTATAGCCCTTGCTATGGGTGATAACTATTTTTGGCAGTAACAAATTCCTTGCCTTAGTCTGTTCAGTTATTTATGGAGCAGTGATACCTTGAGGCATCTCCGTGCTTACATACCTTAGCATTCCTGCTTAGAGATTTCATTCCAGTAAGAGGAAGCTCGGACAGTTCCCAACGGGAAAATGTTGTAGCATAAAACCATGCATTTACTAGCTTGGCATTACAGAGCTAGTTTAATTGAAACTTTTCTGCTACTTCTGTAGAATTGGAGTACGCAGTACATTCAGGTAACTTTTTAACCAAGCAATAGGGTCTGCATCACTGTGTGGAATGAAAGCTGCTCATTGTTACAGCAGCAAAGATGTCAACTCTCTGCAGCAACTCACAAAGCTGCATTGGGAATACTGAGGTGTGGCAGCTGCTGCCTGCACTGGGGAATCTGCATCATCTTTCAGTTGTCACCATAACAACTGATATACAACACCTGCTGCAGCAAGCATGACAGCTATCATTTTCCTATCTTTAAGAACAAATGATTTTCAATAGTAGCTCCTGTATTCATCTCTGTTTCGTCACAGCAGAGCAGAAATTCCCAAACTTTTAGCCAATGTGACCCCATTTTAGCACTTGAAAATTCACGTGACTCCCAGAGGACAATCAAAACAAATTAGCACCCCAACTGATGATACTCTCTCTCAGTTTTTCCCCTCTCTTGTCAATCATCTCTCTCAACCTCCACCCCACCCTCCAGAGGACCTCCTCTCTCAATCTTCACCCCTCCAGCCGATCCCCCTTTAAATTTTCCCAGCATCTCTCACTTCTGCAGCCCAACTCACTCTTTCTCCCCTGCATTCCCCCCAATTGATCCTTTCTCACCCAGAAGACCTTCTCATAACCACCAACTGCTCCTTTATCACCTCCCTATCACTCCATCCCCATCCCCTCTCTATCATCTCCCAGTCTCACCTCCTCCTTTCCAATCCTTTCCCCACATCTCGCCAGTCAATCTTCTTTCATTCCCGCCCTCACCCTCCGCAGCCAATCCAACCCTCCTGCATCTAACATAGTAATATAGCAAATGACCGCAGACAAATACCAAAAAGCCCATCTAGTCTGCTCAGTAGGGAATTTAATGCACATTTACGCAAAGTAGATACAATTCCCACAAGGAACCCAACCCCCAATCCCATTATGTCTCCTTTAAGGTTACAACTGTTCCTCTATGCAGGTTAACTCATGCTGCCCAGGAAGCAGAATGCAGCGATATTACTGTTCCGGGCTGCAATTGCTGCTCAATGATGGTAGTGCATTGCCCTTGTTACCATTTTCGCGCCACCAGATATCTTTTGTGTTTACCTCATGCTTTTTTTTTAAGTTTTCATCTGATCCCTCCTTTCAAACAGTCTCTTCTTTAAACAATGCCCTGGGCCAAGGCCAGTGGAAACATATTTCTTTCTGCCCCAGGCCAAAGATGGGTGACATTGGTGAGAAAAGAGGGCAGGCTGATGATGGGGGCAACATGTTTCTCTTGGATAGGTTCAATGGTGGGTGAGGAGAGAGAAGCAGTGGCAATCTTCACCAGCCTGTGTATTTTCAGCCCCTCTCCTCCTCTTCCTTCCTCTAATGGCTGGTCCCAAGTCTGATAGTCATCTGCAAGTAGCAGCAGCATTAGTAATGAAAGTAAGCATAGGGGCTGTGAGTCAGTGCAAGCTCACAGTCCCCAGCAGCAGCCTCAATCCTTCCACATGCAGGGCTTCCTGTTACCACAGGAATTATTGCAAGGGCAGTACCACTGCATGGCCTATGAGTGTGTGTAGGCTCAATGGCCCAATGGTACCTTCTACTAATCTGCTGCTTCTGGAGCCTGAAGAGCATTGTCATTGAAACTCATTTTGGGTCCCAAGCCACAGTTTAGGAAGCCCTGCAGTAGACCATTACCCTGCTATGTAAAATGCTTTTGCCTTGACATTATCCCTTTATTATGCATTATATGTGAAGTATGTTCTCAATCACATGGGTACAGTCAGTTGTTCAACAGTATCTCTTTTATAGTAAGAGGTATTGCACCTTGTTTGGGTTGCCAAAATTTCATTCTATGGCTATCAGATTAACCCAAGGTGAGAAGAAGGCACCAGCAACTCATACATATTTGTTGCAAGCTGCAGCAAGACACACACATTTTGCTATTGACATAAATAATACATTTCACAAATATTCTTGAATTGCTACAAATATCCAGAGCTTGACTGGCAGCTGGAAAGGGCCAGCAATACATAAGGCCGGAATCTTTCCAGTCAATAAAGTACAGGCAGTCCTCTAAGGTGTTTCAAGTTACGATTCAGTTACATTTCTAAATATCTCATTTACAATGTTTGTTTCAAACTTAAGATGCCCAAGCATCTCCCAGCCGGTACATGTAATTGTGAGGCCAGGTGAGGTGACCTCAGAAGTAACAGTGCTAAAGACTTTCTCTCTTCAGAACAATGTCAGTGCAATGTGTTGTAGGCATGCCTTGGCACTTTCCTCTTCAAACATAAAGGGATCAATTTTCAAAGAATTACGTAGAGGCTATTTACGTAAATTCGAGAAATACTAGCATAGGTAGCCCCTGTGCATGGTAAGCAAATGTTCAGGTCAGAAATGCCCATGTATTTACCTTTTTGTGCATAGTTCTATACAATTGAAAAAAAAAGGGTGCATTTGAAACTTAACACCCAAACTTTTACACTTGCTATTCAAATTGTGGAAATGTATTTGCATTTGTCTGCAGTTTTTGGATGGGAGGTCTGCGTTAAGTGATGGAGGGTCTAGGTGAACTGGTGAAGGTGTTGGCAAACAGGTGATTCAAAGTACATGCACAAGAAGGCCAGGTTATAAATGCTCTTAAATAAATAAAGTATTTTAATAAGGAAAGTACACGCATACATTACTTAGCCCCTGTCCTGATCTAGACATAGGCACAAGGGCTCACTGGGACAGTCATGACCAAGGGCAAGACCCATGACCTCCTGGGGTTCCAATACAAGGGGGAAAGAAATCTCCCTTTCAATGCCTGTAGGGTTTTTCCAATCTGGTGATCTTCTGCTCATCAGCCCAGTCACCATTCACCAAAATAACTACTCTTGACACAAATGTTGTTCTTCAAAAAGTAAAGTCTTTATTGGTCACTGATGGCACAGAACAAAAAAAATCCAAGAGAAAAAGGAGTGATATACTAAATCTTGTGCACCTACATTAAAATACAAAAAATTAATCTCAGTCTCTTTCCACAATTCTCTACTGCACACCTGGGCAGGCAAGCCCATTGGGCAGGAACCCTCCTCCCTTGAGTCTGTCCTGGTACCTGTTCTGTGAGCTTTTCTCTTTCTTTCTCTTGGCAGTATTTCCAATCTCTGAACATCTGACTGATAGCTCTCTCAGTCAGGAAATCCTTAGGACCCTCCCTCAGATGGGCAGTTTCTCCTCTTCCCAATTCCCTCTCTGTGCACACTTCTTAAAAAACTTTTCAAGGACAGACCAAGAATTATGATTGGACCCTCTCTTCCTGAAGACTTCTTCAAGAGCCCTTCCTTCCTAGAAGTCCTGGGAACCCTGACCTTGTGCCCTAACCACCTTCTCCTTCAGACATCCCTCTGAGAGAAGGTCCAACTCCCAGGCCTAGATTTGTCAATAGGCACACTGGGCCTGTGACTAGGAAGGCACAAATCTCGGGGGGGCAACAGGCTGGGTGAAGATTTTTTGCCTTCCAGTTCTGTTGAATCTCAGTCAGCAGAGAACAGCCCTCTGCTTCCTGATCCAATCCCTCCCCTCCTAGGTAATATGCAGGGAACAGGAAGGGAGAGGGGTGAGCCTGGAGCAGACAGAACAAAGGGGATCATTTTATTTATTTATTTGTTATTTATGTTTTTATTTTTTAAACTTTTTATTCTGCCCATATCCATATGTTTAAGGCATATAATAAAGATAACATTCATAAAACGGTTAATGAAAACATAGACTAAAACACCAAAACTTGCAGAAGTTATGAAGGACTGAGTGGGTGTTCACTGGCAGATGTGAGGGGATCAGTTCCTGTTTGAGAGAGAGGTGAATGGGGGGAGGAAGACAGTGATTTTGTGTGAGTGAGAAGGGATTGGTACTGACTCTGTGTGTGTGTGTGTGTGTGTGTGTGTGTGTGTGTGTCTATGCCAGACTGGGTAAGAGATTAAAGATAGTATGCAAGGGAGAGCAGAACCAGAGTATGATAGGAACATATCTCCTTCTCATCCTTCCTCCACTCTGGCTGCTGCCATTCCCCCACCACCCATCTTTCACCTTTGATCTTGGATTCTATCCCCTAAATCCAGGAATCTATGATCTTTTCTACATCTCACTACTTTTCAGATCCTGGAACCCACCCCCAACCCGTCCTATTCCTTTCTTCCCTTCCTCATACCCAGAAAATCCCTCCCTCTCCTTCTTCTCTTATCCCAGATAACTGATCTCCTCCTGCCCCACCCTCCCAATCTTCTCCCATCTCTGGTCCTCTCTCCTTCTCCTCCCTCCATTCCTGGTCCTCCTCTCTTCATCCTTGGTCATCTCACCCTTTCCCTTTCCCTATGATCTACTCCCTGTACTGATAACTGAGATCCCTTTTCCACACCCAATAAATCAAATGTTGCTTACCTGTAACAGGTGTTCTCACAGGACAGCAGGATGTTAGTCCTCACATATGGGTGACATCACAGGATGGAGCCCAATCACGGAACACTTTTGTCAAAGTTTCTAGAACTTTGACTGGTCCCTACTGGGCATGCCCAGCATGGCACTAACTCTGCAGCCAGCAGGGGTCCCTCTTCAGTCTTATTTAAAAGCTACAGGTAGTGCCGAAAAATAAAATAATAAAACGAACCCAACACCGCGGGGTGGCGGGCGGGTTTCGTGAGGACTAACATTCTGCTGTCCTGTGAGAACACCTGTTACAGGTAAACAACATTTGCTTTCTCACAGGACAAGCAGGATGGTAGTCCTCACATATGGGTGAGTACCGAGCTGAGGATGTCCGAACATGCACCAACTGTAGCCAAAGGCATGCAACAGGCACAACAACTGGGGTGGAATTTGGTAGAGGGCATCCTGAACCCCACCGGGCAGGCGGAAACGTGTTGGTATGTCACGTTGTAAATAGGTTATGCACGACAGACTGGCCGAAGATGGAATCTTGTCTTCCGGCTTTGTCTAAGCATTAGTGGGCTGTAAAAGTATGGCGAGAACGCCAAGTGGAAGCCCTGCAAATGTCAGGAAGCGGCACCGATCGTAGGTGTGCTACTGAAGTCGCCATGGCCCTCACAGAATGTGCTTTAACACGGTCTTGGAGTGGAATGCCCGCTTGCTGATAGCAAAAGGATATGCAGTCCGCTAGCCAGGAGGAGAGAGTCTGCTTACCCACAGGCTGCCCCAATTTGTTAGGATGGAAAGACACAAACAACTGAGTGTTCTTCCTGTGGGCAGTTGTATGGTCTAGGTAGAACGCTAGAGCCCTTTTGCAGTCAAGGATATTCAGAGCCTGCTCTCCTGGATCGGAATGGGGCCTGGGAAAGAAGGTAGGTAGTATAATGGATTGATTGAGATGAAACTCTGATACTACCTTAGGTAAGAATTTAGGGTGAGTGCGAAGTACCGCCCGGTCTTGCAGAAGTTTAGTGTAAGGCGGATAGGTAACTAGGGCCTGTAACTCACTAACTCTGCGAGCCAAAGTGATTGCCAGAAGGAAAATCACTTTCCACATGAGAAAGCGAAGTTCACAGGATTGGAGAAGCTCAAATGGTGGTTTCATGAGCCGACCCAAAACCAGGTTGAGGTCCCAAGAAGGGGCTGGAGGACGCAGTGGAGGCTTGAGGTGAAGCAAGCCTTTCAGAAATCGTGTAACAAGGGGTTGTACTGAGATAGGGACATCCCCGATACCTTTATGGAAGGCTGCTACCGCACTGACATGCATTCTAATGGAGGAAATTTTAAGACCTGACTCTGACAAGTGCCAGAGGTAGTCTAGAAACTTTGGGATTGGACAGGTAAAGGGATCAAGGGCCTGAGAAGAGCACCATGAAGTGAACCTGTTCCATTTGTAGGAATACGATTTTCTCATGGAAGGCTTCTGTGAAGCAATCAAGACACGGGAGACTGGATCAGAAAGGTTAAGCGGCTGAAGGATTAACCTTTCAACATCCATGCTGTCAGGGACAGGGCCTGAAGATTGGGGTGGCGAAGGCACCGGTCGTTTTGAGTGATTAGAAGCAGGTCTGTTCCCAGGGGAATGTGCCTGCGAATGGAAAGATCCTGAAGAATTGGAAACCACGCTTGGCGGGGCCAGTGGGGTGCTATCAGGATCATGGTTCCCTTGTCCTGACGTAACTTCATGAGAGTCTTCGAGAGAAGTGGAAGTGGAGGGAATGCATATAAAAGACCGGTTGACCATGATAGGGAGAACACGTCGCTTGGTGGATAATGTTGGCTGCGAGTGAAAGAGCAGAAATTGCCCCTCCCTGCTTGTTGATGTACCACATGGCCACCTGGTTGTCCGTCTGGATCAGGATGACATGATTGGGCAGGCGACCCTGAAATACTCTGAGAGCGTATCGAATTGCTCGTAACTCCAGGAAATTTATTTGGTGTTTGGCTTCCTCTGGAGACCAGGAACCTTGTGAATGGAGATCGGCCACATGGGCTCCCCACCTGAAGTTGGACGCATCGGTGGTTAGAGTTATTTGAGGGTTTGGCGCCTGAAAGGGAAAGCCCTGTAGAAGATTGATGTGATTCATCCACCAGGCAAGAGACAGACAGAGTGAGTCGGTGATGCGGACAATGGTCAACAGGGACTGAAGGGACTGTGTCCATTGCGACCTTAGAGTCCGCTGCATGATTCTCATGGCCAGGCGAGCCATCGGTGTGACCTGAACTGAGGACGTCATGTGTCCTAGAAGGATGAGAAAACGATAAGCAGTCGTCGAGTGTTGAGACTGCAGCTGATGCGCCAGAGACACGAGAGTGAGGGCTCTTGTCAAGGCAGGAAAGTCTTTGCCTGTAAGGTGTCCAAGTCTGCCCCAATGAACGATAAGGTTTGATATGGGACTAAGGAGGATTTGTCGTAGTTGACGAGAAATCCTAGTGAAAGTAGAGTGTTTAAGGTGAGATGTAGGGATGACAGAGCGGATTTCTGAGTCGGAGCCCTGATTAACCAGTCATCCAGATAGGGGTAGACTTGAACACCTTGAGTCCTGAGGAAGGCGGCAACCATGAGAATGCATTTTGTAAAGACTCGTGGTGCAGATGCTAGGCCGAATGGAAGCACT
This sequence comes from Rhinatrema bivittatum, assembly GCF_901001135.1. Taxonomy (NCBI): domain Eukaryota; kingdom Metazoa; phylum Chordata; class Amphibia; order Gymnophiona; family Rhinatrematidae; genus Rhinatrema; species Rhinatrema bivittatum. The sequence goes on from NC_042618.1 coordinate 129,343,929, forward strand.
CGGTATTGATAGTGCTTGAGGCCTACGAGAAACCTCAGGAATTTGCAATGAGATGGAGTTATCGCAATATGAGTGTATGCGTCCTGGAGGTCGAGAGAGAAGATCCAGTCTCCTCTTTGAAGAAGAGGAAGCAGGGAGCCTAAGGTTACCATCTTGAACTTTTCTCTCTGAAGGTACTTGTTGAGGGCTCGTAGATCCAAAATTGGACGGACGCCTCCCGATCTATTGGGGATTAGAAAGTACCGGGAATAGAACCCGAGACCTTGCTGAGGCAATGGTACTGGTTCTATTGCTCTGGACTGGAGTAGGAGGGAGGCCTCCTGCTCCAGGAGCAATGAATGGTCGGATGTTTTCCACGTCATTAGAGGTGGGGAATCCGGAGGAATGGAGAGAAAATTGATATGATAGCCTTGAGCAATTATTGCTAGGACCCAGTGGTCCAAGGTGATTGATTGCCATATGTTGTTGAAATGACACAAGCAGCCTCCCACTGGGATATTTGGTAATGGAATCTGGCTGCTGCTCTCTATGCGAGAGTCAAAAACCAGAAGCAGGGCCCGGTTGGGGGGATGTCTGTGGCTTTTGCTTTTGGGTTTGATGAGACTGTGATCTGAGGAATGGTCTCGCAGACCGGCATCTGGCTGCTGGCGGGTAGGACTTCTTTGGTTTATAAAAAGACTTTTTAAGAGTCTTTCCGGAAAGGCTGTTTAGAAGGATAATCCGAAGGAATCAGGGAGAGCTGTCTGAGAGTCTCATGATGGTTCTTTAGTTCAGCCACTGTCTTTTGAATCTGCTCGCCAAAGAGTTTGTCTCCTATGCAGGGGAGGTCGGACAAACGTTCTTGCACTTCTGGACGAAGGTCTGAAGACTTGAGCCAAGCCCATCGTCTTGCTGAAATAGTGGCTGCAGACACTCTGGTTGCAGTGTCAAAGATATCGTAACATGATCTAATCTCATGTTTACCTGCCTCCAAACCCTTATAAAGTAGGGTGTGAAAGTTTTCTCGAAGTGACTGAGGCATGGAGGTTGTCAAGTCTTGTAGTTGTTTAAAAATGACCCTATTATATTGGGTCATATATAGTTGGTAAACAGCAATTTGGAGGATCAGCATTGATCCTTGAAAGACTCGGCGACCAATGGTATCCAAAAACTTCTGTTCCTTGCCAGGGGGAAAGGAGGTATGAGTTTTCAACCTTTTTGCTTTCTTTTGCGCAGATTCAACCACCACAGTCTGGTGATCCAACTGAGGCTTTTGAAAGCCTGGAGCTGACTGTACCAAATAGGTAGAGTCAGTTTTCCTGTGGACTGGTGCAATGGAGCCAGGATGTTCCCAGTTATTTTTGAGAAGGTCAAGAAGAACTTGATGGATGGGGATGGAGGTGATTTCCTTGGGCACTTCCAGGAATTGAAGCAACTCCATCACTTGATGTCTGTCATCCTGTTCCATCAGTAACTGGAAAGGAACCAATTCAGACATGTCCTTCACAAAATTTATGAAAGAAAGGTCCTCTGGAGGAGAACGCTTTCTACTTTCAGTAGGTGAAGGTGGTAAAGGCAAATCATCGGTTTCTAGTGAAGAATCATCAGTCCAGGTATAATAAGGATCAGCACCTGTTGCTCTAGGAACTGTAGAGGGACGGGGTAGTTGGATACCTGAAGGTCCTGGTTTAGGCTCCGAAGGCATCGGAGGAATAATCAGAAGCACCGATGAAAGTAATGAAGGCCCTGGCGCAGGCATCGATGGAATCGGTGGATGGCTCGATGGCGCCGATGGAGGTATCTGTATCGATCTCGATGGCTGAGGCAGAACTCCCGAAGGAGGGATGCAGAACGGTGTTTCTCCTCCTGATGATAAAGTCAGCAGGGATGATGATGTTTCTCCTTACGATCCCCTTGGTCCTGAGGGGGAGAAGAGGTTGTCGAAGGCTGGGAAGTGATCGACGCCGGGCAGTCACCAGTCGGTGGCCGATGCTGACGCGACATTGATGGTGCCAGTTCAGATGACGTCGATGCAATGGACGGAGTCAGGGTTTGAGCACAGAAGAGAAGTCCCATCTTCTCCATTCTGGCCTTGCGACCTTTTGGTGTCATTAGGGCACATTTGGTGCAGGTCAAGACACTGTGCTCTCGTCCAAGACACATTACACAGACTTTATGCGAGTAGGTAATGGACATGGTATGAGTACAGTCCGGACACCGACGGAACCCCGATGCCATGGCCATAGAAAAATCGAGCCACGGTACGGTCAACGGCCAGTAGGCCGTGAGGGCCAAACTCGACGGTAATCGACGGAAAACGGGTAAAAACTTACCGGAGTACCGCGGACTGAAAAAAGTTAACGGAGGGACCCCTGTGGGGCAATTTAACTTTAAATAATTCCGTGAGGAAAATTCCTGTCAGGAATCCTTGTAGAGCTCCTTAACCGCGTGGCTACTGCTGCGTGGAAAAAAGAAGACTGAAGAGGGACCCCTGCTGGCTACAGGGTTAGTGCCATGCTGGGCATGCCCAGTAGGGGCAGTCAAAGTGATAGAAACTTTGACAAAAGTGTTCCGTGATTGGGCTCCATCCTGTGATGTCACCCATATGTGAGGACTACCATCCTGCTTGTCCTGTGAAAAAAGCAAAATAAAGTATATAGACACAAGTAAGGTTTATAATGTATTATAAAAGATGAAAATGTTTGTGAATGCACTTTAGAATTTTCACATTTTTTTTCCATATAATCTATTCCTGAGCTGCAGCAGGAAACTCTAGGACTATACCTTTGACCTACTCCTTGTTGTCTGACCTGATGGGGAGTAGGAGGGAGGGAATGGGACAGCACCATCAGGGCCTAGGGATGACAAAATCCTAAATCCATCACTGCCAATTCTTGATTCTTTCCCTGTGGAAAGAGACCCTCTGCAACGAGACATACTCACTCACTCATCCTTGGGGAGGGGGGTTAAGGCTGACTCCTCTAGAATTCTTCCTGCATTTCATGGGCACAGAAGTTTTGCCAAACTAAGATGTCTTCCACTGGGCAGTGTCCAACCTTCAAACCACCCTTGCCTACACCTACCTCACCACTGGCACACCAGGTCTGTGGAGACCAATGTACCCATAATGTTAAGGGGCAAATTTGGGAATACCCCCTATAGTTATGTAATACCTCCATTCATAAACTGAGAATTATTACACAAACAGGTCACAATTATTTCCCGCATAAAATATATCCATGTTTAAAATAAATGCACAAACTATGCAGACCCCTGAATTTAAAAAATGTATGTGTACTGATACATACACACATACTTTTGGGGTGGAGACATGCAGTATTTTATAAAAAGTGTGACTGCCTCAAAACAGTGGAAAAATAAGAAAATTTGACGATCCTTTGAACAGATGATCAGAACCAGGTAAGATCACAATTTCTTCACTCCCCCTTGGGACCATGTTTGGGTACCACTTATGTAACCGCTCTTTCGATAGGGCCACCTTCAGAGACTGCAGAGGAGGGATCAACACTACTGCGGCCCCAGGAACAGTCATGGTCCTCAAGGGATTGTCAGTGAAGATCAGAGGCCCAGGGCGGGGACATACCAAGTTCAAACAAAGTCCAAGGTCAAAACCGGAGTTTTAGTTCCAAACAGAATTTTATTGTAGATCCACAAACAACAACCAAACTCTTGAGGCACAATTCTTCAAATGACCAAGTGGATACAGTCCAAAAGAACTGAACACACTCAAAGTCCTCATTCTTCAAATTAGCTTCTTTAAAAAATGATGGATAAAACAAGCAGCTTCAGCCCCAAGACTTTCAGGGCAGCGTTCTTCAAATCAATATTATTTTTCTCTGGATCTTCCCCAGCAGAGATTTACACCTTGGGCGGATTTTAAAAGCCCTGCTCGCGTAAATCCACCCGGATTTACGCGAGCAGGGCCTTGCGCGCCTATTTTCCATAGGCCTGCCGGCGCGCGCAGAGCCCCGGGACTCGCGTAAGTCCCGGGGTTTTTTGTCGGGGGCGTGTCGGGGTGGGGCCGATCAACGTGGCGTTTTGGGGCGGGATGCGGCGTTTCTGGGGCGGGCCCGGGGGCGTGGTTTCGGCCCAGGACGGTCCGGGGGCGTGGCCGCGCCCTCCGGAACCGCCCCCGGGTTGCGTCTCGGTGTGCCAGCGGGCCGCTGGCGCGTGTGGATTTACTTCTCCCTCCGGGAGGTGTAAATCCGTGGACAAAGGTAGGGGGGGGGTTTTAGATAGGGCCGGGGGGTGGGTTAGGTAGAGGAAGGGAGGGGAAGGTGAGGGGAGGGCGAAAGAGAGTTCCCTCCGAGGCCGCTCCGATTTCGGAGCGGCCTCGGAGGGAACGGAGGCAGGCTGCGCGGCTCGGCGCGCGCTGGCTGCACAAAATCGGCAGCCTTGCGCACGCCGATCCTGGATTTTAGAAGACACGCACGGCTACGCACAAATCTACTAAAATCCAGCGTACTTTTGTTTGCGACTGGTGCGACTGGCGCGAATGCGCATTTTTTTAAAATCTACCCCTTTGCTTTCAGGGCTGCCTCCCTCTGGTTGGCTTTTAGGAATCTCTATCCAACTCCTGGATTCAGTCAACTTCTCTCTACTTCCTCAAAGTCCTCAAAAAAACTACCTGAGACTCATCCTAAAATGCCTGTGTAAGCATCATATATAGATTCTACCTTACCCATCCCGCTGGGGGAATGAACATCCCACTATACACAACCCTATTTATTCCATTCTACACTCAAACATTAGATGACCCTTACCAAATCTTCCTCTCCTTAACCAAGAAGGATGCTTGCACACTGCAAGAGCTCTGCAAACACAGAGGTCAGTGACCTCTGACTCTAGAGAGCAGGAACTCTCTAGCAAAAACTCTTTAGTGACCCTAGGTAGAGTTACAATAATAAGAAATTGAATACTGTTTATTTTGAGTAGTGGAAATTGTTATTGCATGACATTTGTATTTCGGCTTTTATAAATTGGTTTTATATGTTGGACAGTGTTTCAGACATTATTTCAAAGACTGGGAAAGTAGTATATAAATAGATGATGATGATGACAGAGGGGTAAGTCAGAGTTTATTTAAGATTAAACATATCATTGACTGTAGTTCGGCATCAAATATTTTTTTGATGACCTATTCCAGCCAGATACATAGTGGTTTGCCTCATTCTTAGGTCTGAGGCTCTTTTGTCTTATGATGACCCAGCTAATTTGTTAAGAAAGTTAATGCATATACTTGACTTTCATTGCCAAAATTCAAATGTTCATAACAGCCCAGTGTCTAGTTCAGCGCCATGCTGAGGTAGTGGGTTCAGCATCTAGTCATTCAAGTAAATGTTCAGCTCCTGGGCAGCACTGGTTTTGTGTAGGTGGAAGTTGTTGTAATTTGACAACTGATACTTGGCTGAAGACACCAAGTCTTGTAATAGTAAGTTTTACAAAGTCAATGTTCAGAGTATGTTCTAGCTCAGAGAAAGACCTTGCCTGAAATTTGCAGTAGATGATATCAACATAGATTTATTTCTGTGACCAAATACGTGGTATGTCATTGATATAGAAGTTATACAAAGTTAGGGTAAGCACAGGTCCCTGAGGCACTAAATTGGTCTGTCTTCTCCAAATACTTTTCTTTTCACCCATGTGCACCCTGACCCAACTGTCATGGAGGACCAGTTCAATGGCAACAGTCACCCCTGATTCAGAACATTTGCAGACCATTATGCTAAATAGTGTCATAAGAACATAAGAAATGCCATACTGGGTCAGACCTAGGTCCATAAAGTCCAATGTCCTTTCTCCAACAGTGGCCAATCCAAGTCAAAAGTACCTGGCAAGTATCCAGTCATTAAAAAGATCCCATGTTACTAATGCTACAACAAGCAGTGGCTATTACCTGTCATATGCTCCCAAAATAAGTCACACATACTGACAGCAAAGGATTCAAGGATATAGGGCAGGGTTCTCAACTCTAGTCCTCCAAGTATTATTAACCTTCTTCTTAGACCATATGTATGTAATGTAAAAGATGAGTTTTCATTCTGGATATCTTGAAAGCCAAACATGTTTACATCTCTCACCAAGAATCCTTGATGTAGGGGTGGATGAATAGTCTAATCAACAAGGGGTATATAGAGCACTCAGAAAAAGGCTGTACATGATGAATAAATTTATTTTTTCCATTTTAAACCTGTTTCTAATTTTAAAAAAATGTTATTGGACTTATGTAGATCATTTGGCATGGAAATGCTTTATTTTCCTTTTAAATTCTAGGTTCCATTTAATCCAAACATCTTTTAAAGCACAGACGTGACACAAATAACGTTTCTGTTGTAGAGGGAATGTTAGATCAATTTCAGTATCCATGTTTGCTGAATATCATTACTGATTAACTGAGTTTCCTTGTTTCTCAATCAAAGGATAGTGTATGCCTCTCACACACCTGCAATGCACCATTGGTAGTTCCAAGTGCCCTTTGAAAAGCAGAACAAAGGCCAAGAATACTTAAGGGAGACATGTCTTTCATGTAAAGAAACTCCACAAGCAATGAAAGCACTAAAGATATAGCCAAAACCTTTCCACAGATCTCAGTAATTGCAGTCCTACCCACATCTCCTCCATCTCACCCTCCTCCTTACAAACACACACCCTCCTCAGCACTCAGCATTCCCTCCCAGCATCGACGTTAGGCTCCCAATAAACCAGAGGATAAAAGTCAGGGTTGGCAAACACTTCAAAGGGAGACAAGCTCCAACAGTAACAGAAGGTTTGTTTTTTTTATTATTATTTCTCTTGACACAGCAGAAATTTTAATGCTAACAAGTCAGCTGCAGTTCCATTGGAAAACCAGAGTCCTGTACTCCAGTGCTTGCCTATACCACTAGTTTCAAATTAATGTCATTGCTACCATCATAGAGACATTATATGGGACATTTACAACTCAAACACAAATCAGTGTCTGCATCATCATGCAATGGTGCGTTTTCAGACCTGACAATTACTGTACTTGTCTTATACAACAATAAACCTACACTTTTAATGGTATAAAATTTAACCACTGTTTTCAGTGCAAATATCCCTAAGGAAAAACCTTAGCATACAGAAAACTTTCTTTGTATATTAAATCAATTCTAATCTAACCTCCAGCCTTCCCATGCCTGGATAATTGGCATCTGAATGACCATACATATGCCATTTCCTCGTCACCTATTTCTCTTTAAGTTAGATCCAGCTAAGTGGAAAAGCAATCTTTGCCTTGTAATGCAATCAAAAAGGCTAGGGGTAACATAATCTCATGTGTCATTAACAGGATGTAATTTAGTTATATGTGAGCAGTTATCATGGGAATAAGTGGAAGGGTATATATGCATGTGTACAGTGTGGTTACAGATAGTGTTTGTATGACAGAGATAATATTAAGATGAGGCATACCTTGCAGGAAGCATGTGTGATAATTGAGAGTGTTGGACTGCTTGTAGAAGACGGGGTCTAGGGAAACACTTTTAAAAAGATGTGCACTGATCTGGTGTGGAAAATGCAGTATTGTCTCTTTAAAAACACAACCAAGTAGTATTACCTTTCCCATGTACTACATGGAATAAAACCCCTGGAATCTGAATGGCTTGGAGGTGAGCGAGCCAGAGAATTACTCTCTCTCCTTTGATTCCTCAGCCACCCTTTCTCCGGGCGTCCAGATTCCCCCGCCAAATCCTGCAATTATGAGAGCCTCGACCCCAGGAGGGGTAGAATTGCAGGTGGATGAAGCTCAGCGGTCTCTCCCTCCTTCAGAGTTGGGGAGCCAACCTGTAGCCTCAGAGGCCCAGGCTCTTGATTCCATCGGCATGAAGATAGACCTACTATCGGCGAGATAAGAGATATTTCTTCTTCAGAATCAGGACTGGAGGTACCGGGTTTCAACATTTCTTCTTTTTTGGTCAGACCCTCTCTTATAACATTTGAATCGACATGGGAAACCATATAAGCTTTAGGTAAAGCAATTTCTATACAAGTTAAACCAGTTAAGTATAAGATTTGTGAAATGGGAACTAGATTATTCACCTTGGAAGCTTTTAAAAAGCAAGCTGAGAAATCCTTTGATAAAAATACATCTGAAATTGAATCTTTGAAAGCTATACAATTTTCTACTATTAAGGAAAATTCACAATTATCTCTTAAAATTGAAAATCTGGAAAATGTATTAAGAAATAGAAATTTGAGATTTATAAACTTCCCTAAAAGTTCTTTGATTACACCAAAGGATATGCTTAAAAGGTATTTTCTAGAAGTTTTGAAGATATCTGATCAAGCATTACCACCTATTTCCCATGCATTTTATGTACCAAATTCATCACACACGCTTGGAAAAGGACCATGAGGGAAATCCTCAACAGATTCCTGTATTGGAGATGGATAATCTTTCAATGATCTTGAAGCAATCAACTACAGAAGAAATTTCACCTGCTACATTGGTAGCAACTTTTGTTCTTGAGCCAGATAGAGATTGAGTCTTGTGCCTTTTCTTTCGGCATAAGTCTGAGTCTTTTTTGAATCTCCAAGTAAGAGTATTTCCTGATGTGACGAAACAGACACAGAAGCGGCGTCAACAATTTCTTATTTTGAAACCCAGAGCATTACAAGTGGGGGGCGATGTTTTTTCTTAAGTTTCCATGCAAATGCTGTAATAAGTAGAAGGGTGATTCTTATATTTTCTTTCAACCTGCAGAGTTGTCTTTATTTCTTTCAGATAAGCAATTAATTGAATGATTACTTTTGTCTTGACGATTGTAACTACCATAACAGCGTAAGAATCCTTAAAGAGTATGCCCATACTTGTTACTTCTAAATTCTGTGATTTTTGTAATATTTACCTGAAGTGGCGTAGCCACAGGTGGGCCTGGGTGGGCAGTTGCCCACCCAATTTGGACCCAGGCCCACCCAACCAGAAGAGGCCTTTTGGAGCAATGCCGTCGTAGGATCCGGTCCCCGCTGACCCAGCTGCTCCCCGGTCCTCCTCCTCCCGGGCTTAAAATGCTGTCAGCCTGGGCAGAACGCGGCAGGACAGCTAGAGTCAGCGGCTCTCTTCTTCCCACCCTCCCGCGGCCTGGAAGCAGAAGTGGTGAGCAGCGAGTGCGTGCGCAGGAAGAAGAGACCATGCTAGTGTGGTCAGCGTCGGCCCGAAGAACAGAAGAGAGGCGCGGCCTGAAGAATGTGCAGCGCGGCTCGGAGGAAAATGAAGAAGATCGTCAACCCCCGCCGCCGATAGGACTCCTCCTCCACGAGGGCTGAAAGTGAAGTAGGTTGCTGCTGCCTTTAGGGTTGGACGTGGAGGAGGCTGTTGCTGCCGCTAGTTCGGGGGGGGGGGGGGTGGAGAGTGAGTGAATGAGCAAGCATGTGTGTTTGAGATCCTGTGTGTGTGAGTGAGATAGCATGTATGTGAATGATTGAGAGCTGGTTTAGGTGAGGGAGTATGTGATTGAGAGCCTGTGTGTAAATGAGAGAAAGAGAGAGAGCATGTGTGTCTTTGTGTGATTGAGAGCTGGTTTAGGTGAGGCAGCATGTGAGTATGTGATTGAGAGCATGTGTGTCTGTGTGTGATTGAGAGCTGGTTTAAGTGAGAGAGCATATGAGTATGTGATTGAGAGCCTGTGTGTAAATGAGAGAAAGAGAGAGTGCATGTTTGTAAGCATGTGAATGAGAGTCTGTGTGTGAGAGAAAAAGACAGCATCTATGTGTGTGATTGAAAGCCTGTCTGTGTAAGCGTGAAAAGATAGACAGCATGGGGTAGATTTTATAAATTTGCGCGAGGGCGTACTTTTGTTAGCGCACCAGGCGTGAACAAAAGTACGCTGGATTTTATAAGATACGCGCGTAGCCGCGCATATCTTATAAAATCCGGGGTCGGCGCGCGCAAGGGGATGCACATTTGTGCAACCTACGCGCGCCGAGCCCGGCACGCGTTGCCTGTTCCCTCCGAGGCCGCTCCAAAATCAGAGCGGCCTTGGAGGGTACTTTCCTTCGCCCTCCCCCCACCTTCCCCTCCCTTCCCCTACCTAACCCCCCCCCCCCCCCCCGGCCCTATCTAAACCCCCCCTACCTTTGTTGCCAGATTTACGCCTGCTGAAAGCAGGCGTAAATCTGCATGCACCAGCGGGATGCTGGCGCGCCATCACCCGACCCGGGGGCTGGTCCGGAGGCCTCGACCATGCCCCCGGCCTGCGCCACGCCCCCGGTCCCGCCCCGAACCGCCCCTGATTCCGGTCCCGCCCCGGACACACCCCCTCCCCGCCCCTTTTACAAAGCCCCGGGATTTACATGCATCCCGGGGCTGTGCGCGTGCCGGCGGCCTATGCAAAATAGGCGCGCCGGCGCGCGAGGGCCCTGCACTTGTAAATCCGGCCGGATTTACGCGTGCAGGGCATTTAAAATCCGGCCCCATGTGTGTAAATGTGTAATTAAGAGCCTATATAAGTGAGAGAGAAAAAGCATGTGTATATGTGAGCGATTGAGAGCCAGTGTGAGAGAGAGAGGAGAAAGTTGCAAGCAAACCATCCCTCCTCCTGCTAATTCAAAACAATTTCAGGGCACCTGGATATCAAACATTCTGAAGTATACAGAGCAAAAAATTTTTGTATCCTTATTATTTTTCATTACTGAGTCTTTGTGTCTGCTATTTTGAAATATTTTATTGGTATCTAGACATTTTTTATATGATTTTTTAATTATTGGATATTCCATTCATCAGCTGTTTTGAAATAATCTGTTCTTTTTGTTAATATGGTTTTACTGCTACTGATTTTATATTTCTTGATTTGTTTTATAAGGACTGGTGATGTTTCTTTTTTTCCTTTGTTACAATGCATACAGAGACTCTGGCTTGCTGCGGTTTCCAATTCAGTTTTTTTCTGCATGCTTCTAGTTATGCATTTTGGTCTCTTTATTCTTTGTTAGGTGAGGGTCAGCACATGTGATTCAGGTGAGGTTTTCTGCTGGCGTGTAGTTTCTGTGTAGGGCTCTATAGCAGCCTGACTTGGTCCTTTTTCCTAATAGGAGATGTATTGGTGTCTTAAGGCCTGGTGTAATATTTTCAGTGTTGCCTTTTCTTAGGTAAGGTGGTTACTGTTTAAGTGCTGGAAATTGGTGCTGTTTTGGTGTGGGATGTTTACTATTTATGTAATTTCTGTTCAGACAAAATATGTATCTTTCCTTGTGTCATTCTTAACAATAAAAATAATACTGGACCTTTATTTTTTATTTCCGCCATGAATTGTAATGAGCAGTGTATCACACATGTGAGCATGGTCTGTCAGGTGTGTCACGATGGGGAAAAAGGTTGAGAACCACTGCATTAAAGAGTCAACGTGGACAGGAAGGGGCCAGACAGGTCGCCGTAGGATTCCATCCCCACGGTGGCAGAAGTAGGACTTTGGCTGTGCCTAATGAAAAAGCCCTGTGTGTGTGGGGGTGAGAATGGGAGCCTGGGTGTGCGTCTCTGTGTGCATAAGAATGGGAGCCTGGGGGGGGGGGGGGGGGAGAGTGAGAGCTTGTGTGTTAGGGAGTCTGTGAGAGAATGTGTGTGTGTGTGTGTGTGTGTTTGAGGGAGGAAAGGAAGAAGACAGTAGAGATGTGCATTCGTTTTTGCCGAATTGGAAAATTGCAACGAAATTGTCCAATTCGGCATGTTTCAGGGAGCCCGAAAAAAATCAGGATTTTCCCATTTTTTCGCAAAAATTCGTTTTTCTGATTAGTGCGCACTAACGGGAGTCAGTGCGCGCTAACTCTCCGTTAGTGCGCGCTAACTCCCATTAGTGCGCACTGACAAAAACTAACAAAAAGTAACAAAAAATAACAAAATCTAACGGTTTTTGTTAGTGCGCACTAACGGGGAGTTAGCGCGCACTAATGGGGAGTTAGCGCGCACTAACTAAAAATTGATTTTTTGCGAAAAAGACCCGAACCGAAAAAAACCGACATTTTCCATGGCGGCCGAAAAACGAAGAACGACACGAACACAAAAAACGATGCACATCTCTAGAAGACAGTAGGAGAAAAGAGACACAGAAAAGGATTAGAAAATGAGTGACAAGGTAAAAATGGGAAAAAGAGACCAGGACCAACTGATTAGAAAAGTACAAACATCAGACAACAAAAGTAAAAAAATATATATATATTTTGGGATTTTAGCAATTGGACTATGCCATCTTTGGGAATGTGCATTTCTTATATTTTTTAATTTGGCTCTTTCTTCAGTATTCCACTGTTCAGAGTCTAGTTTCTCGGGCTTTCTATTTTGGTTTTGTCTGTGTGTTTCTGTTTCTAATTTGTAGTCTCTTATTTCTATATTAGGTAAGAGTTAGTCTCTGTTTTGCCTGTGTGTGTGTGTGTGTGACTGAAGTGAATTATTTCTGCTAGCGTGTAGTTTCTCTGTAGTAGTCCAGCTTGTTCTGTAACTCTGATAGGTGATATATTAATGTTCTAGGGTCTGGTTTAGTATTTGCATTGCTACTTTTTCATAAGGTTGCTGTTATTTGAATCCTGAGAGTCAGTGATGTGACTGTATGGTATGTCAAGGTTCTAGATGTCTGTTTGCAAGAGTTTGTGTTAATTCACAAAATAGCAGTGGAGGGATTATTTTGCTGAGGTGACACCAGAATTTGAATATTCTTTTTTACATGTTAACATGCCATACTGGGTCAGACCAAGGGTCCATCAAGCCCTGTCTCCAACAGTGGCCAATCCAGGCCATAAGAACCTGCCAAGTACCCAAAAACTAAGTCTATCCCATGTTACTGCTGCTAGTAATAGCAGTGGTTATTATCTAAGTCAACTTAATTAATAGCAGGAAATGGACTTCTCCTCCAACAACTTATCCAATTCTTTTTTAAGCCCAGCTACACTAACTGCACTAACCACATCCTCTGGCAACAAATTCCAGAGTTTAATTGAGCATTGAGTGAAAAAGAACTTTCTCCGATTAGTTTTAAATGTGCTACATGCTAACTTAATGGAATGCCCCCTAGTCCTTCTATTATCCGAAAGAGTAAATAACTGATTCACTTTTACCCATTCTAGATCTCTCATGATTTTAAACACCTCTATCAACTATCATATCCCCCTTCAGCCGTCTCCTCTCCAAGTTGAACAGTCCTAACCTCTTTAGTCTTTCCTCACAGGGGAGCTGTTCCATGTGAATTGTCCTAGCTCTGCTCTGCACCTGTTCTGATGTTAAATGCTGTTTTATTGTAGTTATGATGATTTCTGGTTTTATGCAAAGAGGATTCATGAAACAATACATTAATTTTTGTTTTATTACATGATTGGCTCTGATTGTTTGTTTTCTTTGCTTTTTACATAATATACTTGTGCATTTATAAACTGCAAAAAATATAAAATTAATTAATACAGATTAATAAGGAATTTTTAATGCTGGTAAGTGCTGGAAATATTTGAGGTAAAATATTTTAAAGTTTCTTGCATGATGCATAATGGCTGTTGCAAACTACTTAGAAAGCCATTGTAGGGTGCAGTATATGGCATTATTTATCAATAGGAATACAACTAGTAGGTCTCACACCTGCATGCCTATAGCCCACCCATGTTAACCTTATGCCCACCCAAAAAATCAATTCTGGCTACGCCACTGGTGTAAACCTCCCTCCAGATAGAGGACTGGATCTGAATTTGGTAACAAGTATATAATATACTGTTTGTGAATTTTTCCTGTTACTTATTTCTTTGCCTTTTTTTGGATTTTCTACACAAGAATTATCTTGCAAAATTTTGTTGAAATTGAATAAAATTAGAAAAAAAATAAGCATGTCTGCACCCGGTGCACAGCACCACACTTGGGAAACAAATGTACATGAAATGATAAATAAAGGGTGGGGTCAGGTCATTGCCCCAACCCTGTAAAGGGGCAGGCAACACTTCCCTGGTTTGCACATTAGCCTAACAGAGTAGGGGCGAATACTGTACTGAATAATTTCTGAGATGGTTTTCTTATTCCCTACACAGGTTAGCCACAACCTGCTAAGGTGGTCAATGCCCCTTCAGTGCACATTCTGGCTGGCATTGTCAGGGAGAAGCTAAAGAAGGAGGGTCAGCTGGGGCTCACTGGGAGCCCTTTCGTTGAGCCCCTGTTGGAGCATCTGGTGTTGACCCCACTATCAGTCATTCCAAAAAAGGAGCCACAAAAATAGAGGCTTATACATAACTTATCTCATCCACTGGGATCCTCCGTTAATGATCATATTCCCTCGGAATACTGCTCAGAACAATATTCATCCTTTGATGCCACGTTGGACTTACTAAGATCCTGTGGACAGGGCACCCTTATGGCCAAAGCGGACATCGATTCTGCTTTTCGACTGCTCCCAGTACACCCAAGCAGTTTCCATCTACTTGGTTTCCATTTCGAGAGGGGCTTTCACTATGACAAATATATGCCAATGGGATGCTCAATTTTGTGTGCCTACTTTGAAACATTCAGTAGCTTCCAAATTGGGCAACCAAAGAGGCATCCAGGTAGTGTCGTTAGTTCACTATCTGGATGATTTCTTATTTATAGGAAGAGGGGATTCACCCAAATGTGTTAAGTTGTTTGAAAAGTTTTGTGAGCTGGTGCACAGGTTTGGTGTCCCTTTGGCAGAGGACAAGTCCCAAGGCCCAGTAACAATCCTTACATTCTTAGGAATTGAGCTTGATTCCACACAGATGGAATCCAGACTCCCAGGTGACAAGGTAGCAAAACTGACATCTGGTAGCTATCAGCATGCGCAACAGGAAAGTCACGCTGAGGCACATGAGGTCCCTCACAGGCAGACTGGCCTTTGTCATGCGAGTTATTCCTAAGGGTAGGATTTTTCTGCACCGCTTAATTCGGTCCATGGTAGGTCTAGTTCGTGACCACCACCACTTACGGGTTAGCAGGCCTATTAGGGAAGACCTGACTTTATGGTCCAGGTTCCTCAGGGACTTTAATGGTGTTTCAGCATGGCTTCCTAGACCAGTCAGCAGCAACGACCTTCAGTTATACTCTGACGCGTCAGGAGGCATTGGATTTGGTGTCTGTTTCAAGGGAGCTTGATGCACTGCGCGCTGGCCAGACCACCCAATGGCATGAACCCTAAACAGGAGCATCATATTTTTCAACTTTTTTGCTATCATAGTCGCTGTACACCTTTGAGGCGAGGCGCTTTGTCAACGGGTGGGGTTATGGTGCGACAAAGTGGCAGTAGTTCAGTCAATAAACAAACAGACTTCCAAGTGCATCCTGGTGGCAGAGTTGCTGAGGGAATTCATGTTATGCTGCCTTGCGGCGCGAGCAAAGCATGTTCCTGGAATGTGCAATGAGATAGAGAATCCACTTTCTCGTTGCAAGTGGTCCCTGTTCAGGAAGCTGGTGCCGCAAGTGAGGCCAAATGGCAGAGAGGTCCCAGAACACCAATGGTCCTCCGGAACTGGACAGCGTGTGAGGTGCTGCGAAGATCACTCACCTCATCCTCATGGACTGCCTACATTCACAACTACAACTAAGTGAAGAAGGTGCTTCTCATTCTGAACTACTGGTCTGGTCACTGGGTTCCGGATCTCTTGATTAGATACATAATGCACACCAATAAGCAGGGTTTGTCCAGGAACATGGTTCGTTCACACCTAGCAGCTCTAGCGTTTTTCTTGAAGCTGGAAATGGGCCGCGCAGAGCAGTATTTCACTGTAAAAAGGGTAATGCTAGGCTGGGCCAGGGAGTCCCTGCCTCAACACAATGTGCAGAGACCACTAACGCATGACCTACTGTTAAGGCTTTGGCATGTCTTGCCCTCAGTAGCAATAGATGAGTTCAAGACTATGCTCTTCCAGGTTGCATTTGCACTGGCATTCTTCGGCGCCTTGCGCATTAGTGAGTTCTCAACACCATCGCAGAATGCATCACAGTTACGTGGCTTACTGTGGAAGGTTGTCAGCATTTCGAATGGCACCTTATACCTAAGATTGAGAAAGTCCAAGACCGAACAGGCCTGAGGTCAAGCCATCACATTGACAGCGGTTAGAGGTTTGGTGACATGTCTTGTTATGGTTGTGACCCTATACTCAACCCTACGCCCAAAAGGGGATAGTCTGTTTTTCTTCACCGCGATGAGTCCCCATTAAGCTGTTAACAGTTTTCAGTAGTTTTCAAGAAAATCCTTATGGAAGCAGGGCTTCAGAGCAAATGTTTCAACAGTCACTCATTCAGCATCGAAGCTGCTTCCAGTGCTGCCACCGCCAGTATCCCACAGGCTATTATACAGCAGTTGAGTTGATGGAGGTCGGGAGCTTATGCATCTTACATTAGGCACAATGGCGGTTCCCCTGTGCTGGCACCAGGTGTGCTAAGATTTAAGTTTTCCTTTCACTTACAGCTGTCATCTGATGTCGTGCTGGGTGGATCGTCAGCCACTCATTCATCACACATGCCCGGAAAAGGACCATGAGCGGAAAATTTGGGCATGACCTCGGGTTGTCTGGAAAAGGCTGGACTATCAAATGGCTGGGTCAAGGAGGCATGCGATGGCACCAATTTTTGGCCCATGCTGCAGTCGGGAAGAGTGAGTCTGACACCACCAGATCTTATCATCATAAACTTTGGTGGCAATGATTTGGGTAACGGCATTGGCCTCACTCTGTTGAACATGATCAGGGACAACTGAACCACCTTGCCTCATCGTGGCCATCCTCAAAAATCTGCTGGTCCAAAATCATAGCTCAATGAAAGATAATGGACACTAGATGATGGGGAAGGGACCATGCTAAGTTCAATCAGCAAGTAGCCAAAGCCATCCAATACTGGGGTGGTTATTATTTGAGACACAAATGGGTGAATGTGCATTGTTCAGAATTGTACACTCTGGATGCAGTATACTTGTCAAACATGGGAAATGAGCTATTTCTGCAAGCTCAGTCTGGTTTGATGCATGAGCCATAGCCGTTTTGTATGGGGAGGGGGATCCCATCATGCATGGGTGGAAGGGTACTTCCTTGCCCGCGCATGCTGGGGACCCTGTGGTGGCAGCGACCAAGTCCAGGAAGCTTATTGTAACATGGGAGGAAGTAGAAGGAAGCAGTGAGGTACCGGTATGGATGAGAGAGGCGTATGGGCCAGCCACCACTCGGCCTATGGGCCATAGATGATGAATGTCAGGCTCGGGGTTTGGGCCTTGATGGATTGACAGCCGGATAAGTGGGGAGGAGCTCTGGAGGGGCTTGCTATGTGGTGGCATAGTGTTGGTGGTTGAGACACCTGTCTGGGTGCTCGCAGGGAGCAAAACCCCGTGATTCCACTTGGGCAGAGTCAGAGTTATCAGTACCTGCCCGGCAGCGAGAGTAGGCATTATTGGTAGGACTCGGCACCTAAATTTGAACCCCTGTTAGGGTACTCTAATAAACAGCTGCAGCTGTTTCATCTAAGTTATGTGTTAAGTTTTCCTTGTGTGTGTTACTGGAGGTGTCTAGCCAGACTGTGTGGGGGTGGTGTTGAACCATGGGTGTCCAGGCTGCCTGGTTAATAGGTGGCCCCCTAGCATGGATGTGTGGGTGCTGCAAATAATCGGGCGCCCGATGCATCTGTGTGGGAGGCCGCCCCCACCATGCCGGGCCTTAGCTCAGGTGCGCAAAGGTGGGGTGCGGGCTCATTCGCTCACCCCACGACAAAGACAATGGTGCCGGCATTGTGCTGCTGGTTCCACAGGGATCCCCTTCTTTGCAGCGCTGTGTTTGATGCCGCTCCTCCGGATTGGTCCAGCATCATGCACGGTGATGTCAACAAAGCGTGCCCCGACTCCAGGTCACCGGATTGGCCCAGAGAAGCGCGCCATGTTTCATCAGAGGAGGGGCAGCTGACATGAGATTTAAAACCCGCCAGCTTCCCTCAGCTCAGCCTCTTCCTCCTTTGGCCCCAAAGCAGTACAGATTCCCTGCCCAAACCCCCCCCCCCCCCTCCCCTTGTGTTAGCCAGAATTAATTGTTAGGTAGCAGTTTTATTATTTGTTATGCTGTCGCGGCAGCAGCAACCGAGTCCAGGAAAGCCTATTGTAACACAGGAGGCAGTAAAAGGAAGCAGGGAGGTGCCAGTATGGACGAGAGGGGCCTATGGGCCACCACTCGGGTTTTGGCCATGGATGATGAATGATAGGCCCAGGGTTTGGGCCTTAATGGATCGACAGCCAGATACGTGGGGAGGGGCTGTGGCAGGGCTTGTTGAATGGCGGCTGGGCCAAGACCCATCCGGTGTTGGCGGTCATGACGCCTGTCCAGGGGGATCTCATAGGAGCGAGACCCCCCGTGGTTTCACTTGGGCAAAAAGACTCAGAGTTATCGGCACCTGACCAAATGGCGAGTGTAGGCATTATTGGTAGGTCTCGACACCTAAATTAGAATCCCCTGTTAGGGTACTCTAATAAACGGCCGTGGCCATATCATCCAAGTTATGTGCCATGTTTTCCTTGTGTATGTTATTGGAGGTGTCTAGCTAGGCTAGGAGGGGCGGCATTGAACCATGGGTGTCCGGGCTGCCCAGTTAATCCCCTGCCCTGTAGAAGTAAATATATTCAAGGTTGAGGATTCTGGGAAGCGAATGCAATTGGTTACATGTGCGGGTCAATAACTCCTTGTGGGTTATTCCATAGGCAAAATGCAGGGCATTAATGGTGTGTCTATGGTGGCCTTGCTTTCTATGCACCCCAACATTTATTTGAGACAAAAACAATATTTTATGGGCTCCATATCTTCCAAAGAGATCATTTTAAAACAGGTCCTATTTGGGAAAATAAAATTTCAGACATGTTTAGTCTCTGCAACCCAAAAGAAAAGGAGGTGAATCAACCTGTTGATGCTCAGAGCAATTCAGACACCACAACATTAAACAAAATTATATTTTTTTTAAAACATTGCGTAGGTTATAACAGTAAATTTTAGGAACCAGTTCTCCCGACTTCACTAATCCAGTCCTTTACAGTATAGTTCTAAGAGAAAGATCATTGTTTGTTTATGTGACCAATTATTTATAGCAATTATTTTACCATTGATAAAAACATTTGCCAGCCACCTCCATTTGAAAGAATGGTCATTATAACAGAATCCCACTATACTCACCCTGTATTTATTGAATCACCAGAAGGTGCCACAAGAAGAGTCATAAGAAAGTAGTCTTCTCAAACATAGTCCAGTTTGAATCAATCAGTTTGATCACCTAATTAACACCAATCTAAAAATATATCCACTACCCTCATAATACCTCTGTGCTGGCTCAACTGCTGGGGACAGAACAACCTCACCAAATCACTCAAATTGCTTGGCTCTAAAACCTTGTTTAAATCTGGTGCGTAAAGTAAGAAAAAGAGCTCCCTATTTCTGGAGCAGCAAATAGCCATACTTTTCAAAGAGTACACATATATGTACAGGGAGAACACACAAGTAACATCACATGACATATGGAAAATTCAGTGATTTTTTGAGGCACTGCCTCTTACCAGATGATTTTCTATACTTTCTTTTTTACAAGCTAAGTCCCCCCCCCATTCTATAGGGAATTAGTCCATCCATTATTGTGTAATATGTCATTAGCATATAGTCTAGCCCTACGCAATAGAGAAAAAAAGATATATTTTGATTATGATGCATTCCAACCAAACAGGCCATTGCATAGTTTGAGGACAGTTTGATGCATTCTATTTTATATAGAGAGCTGGTCTGAATACATCATGTTTTAAAGAAAAAAGGAACACTGGCAGAACAATTTACACATGACAATTAGTTTTTAACTTTCGTTTCCTAAATGGGAAACAAAACAGAGAAGTGAATCACTTGAAATGAAAGTACAGTTAACAATGGGACTGTTTTAGCTTCTTGAAACATCCTATGTGTGCTCTGATCACTCTGTATTTAGACTGTGGCATGTCAAGCAGATATTAACAAAATTAACCCTCTAGATAATCCAGCACATGAAAGAGGATAAAAATTTGCTTCAAGGCTCTCTATTGTATAACACCAATATTTGAGGTCTACAATGAATATTCTTCAGACATATTTGCATACATTTAGAGAGAATACCAGGATGAGGCAAGGCTGGCTGACAAGGCAATGCAGGAACAGGAACACTGGAACAAGGCAGGATCAGAAATGCCAAAACAACATGCACTGCTGGAAGCAGGGCCTGTTGCTGAGGCAATATGTTGCTGCGGAGCCCATGCTTAAATAGCCAGGCAGGGCTAATTTCATCAGAAGGTGCTGGAGAAGAGATGGCTGAGAGGGGATATGATAGAGGTATATATAATCATGAGAGAACTAGAATGGATAAATGTGAATTGATTATTTACTCTTTTACATAACAGAAGAACTAGGGGCACTCCATGAAGTTAGCAAGTAGCACATTTAAAACAAATCAGAGAAAATTATTTTTCACTCAATGCACATTTATTTCATTGCCACAGGATGTGGTTAGGGCAGTTAGTGTAGCTTGGTTTAAAAAAAGTTTGGATAAGTTCCTGGAGAAGCCCATAAACTGCTATTAATCAAGTTATCTTAGGGCATAGCTACTACTATTACTGACATTAGTAGCATAGGATGTATTTAATGTTTGGGTACATGACAGATACTTGTAACCTGGATTGGCCACTGTTCGAAAAAGGATGTTGAGTTTGATGGACCCTGAGTCTGACCCAATATGGCAACTTCTTATGTTCTTAATTTGCATAGCTTGAGTACCCAGAAAACCCTTTGTAATCCCCTGGGGCTGTTGCGACCGTCGCTGCCCAACGGCTCCACTCCGCCTACCTTTCCTTGTCTGCAACTCCTCCTGCTCTTGATGGACACCTGGCTGCCGCGGCATTCGTCTGCCATCCTCTCCGGCGTCCCCGGACCGGCTTGGGCGCTGCCTCCCGCCATGCTCTCCAGGTATCTTAGGGTGCACGCGCCGTGCGGACCTCATTCTTATTTCCTCATTGGCGCATTCCTCAGGGGCGTCCCCCTGTGATGACATCACGCTGCCCGGATATTTAAGCCTACTGTTTATTGCTAGCCGTTGAGTTAACAAGGGGATTCTTACAGATGGGATTCGCTCTCCGTACCCAGCTACTCTGCCTTCCAACTACTATTGGACTCTTTCTGCTAATGAGGTACCCGCTCCTCGGAGGCCTCTGTTTCTTTCAGGTCGCTATCAGGTAACCAGTACTCACTCCTAGAGGGCCCTTGTTCCCTGACTCGCTGCCTGCACCTATCTCCTCTTCTACTTGGAAGAATTTGCTGCAGACACCATCAGTGAGTACGATCACCATCTACTCCTCAGAGCTGTTTCCCGGGGGCAGCTCCTCGAGGGCCTGCCCCCATTCCAGCGACAGTGCCATCTCTTACGTGGAACCACTGTGTGAGTTCTTTGCCAACAAGCCTCTCTACTTCCAGGGATATGGTACTCACTCCTCGAGGGCCAGCTCTCCCTATCTCGGGGCTTCTCCATATCTGGGACTCTGTGAATGTGATCTATTGTGCTCACTTTCTCAGTTCTCTCCACTACAGCACTGCTACCGGAAGAACAGCTGTTCCAGTGCCCTGGGGAAGACTAGTCCAGCCGGGCTACATCTTCTACTCACTACTGCCCCCTCTGGCGGCTTCTCAAACTGTCTAAATAAAGAACTATCTGTGTTTGTGTGTCCAGAGCTGAGCCAGACCTGTGGCCCCTCACGGGACTTCCCCACGTGGGCATGGTCAGCTGCCACAGTGTCCAAGGGTCCACCCAAAACCTCACTAACTATAACAGGGGCAGGGTTGCACACACCTCTGGGTTACAGGAAATTTTATATTTCTTTTAATTCAAGTTCAGTGAGGTATTAATTGTAACATTTTCCAGTCATGGAGTCATCCCGTGACCAGCAGTGCTCACCTATGACACCAAGGAACAGCTTTGCAACTTCCACACTGACTAGGCTCTTCGCGGTATATGTCATCAATCACGACATTGTTGCCTCTAACCCTCTTAGGTGCGCACGCATTATGGCTTACCTAGGCTCTGCAGCAGGAACTCACTCTCAGCGCCTTCTGATGATAGTCCTGCTGGGCTATTTAAGCATGGGATCTGCAGCAACACATCGCCTCAGCAACAGATCATCCTGCTTCCAGCAGTGCATGTTGTTCCAGTGTTCCTGGTCCTGCCTTGTTCCTGCCTTGCTTCATCCAGCCTGCCCTGCCTCATCTAGTCTATCATGCTCTGTCAAGTCCATCCTGCCTGCCTTGCCTCCAGCCTTGCATCATCCCGGTCCCTCACCTGCCTGCCTAGTATTGACCTCTGCTACAGACCCTGCCACCAGCAACTGACCTCTGCTTCGGACCTCAGCTATGCCTTACCTGCTGCCTGCCCTGACTCTTGGCCTCTCTCTGGTATTTGCCTGACTGCTGTCTGCACTGACCTTGGCCTGGCCCAGAACTCTCTCATCCTGACTGCCCTATAGGACTCATGAATAAGTCCTGCAGGCCCTTGGAACCCAAGGGCTCAACCTGTGGGGAAAGGGACTGGTATAGGTGAAGGTCCAGCCTTGTCCCAGTCTAAAGCGTGTTCATCAGCTGGCGGCGTGGGCCTAGTAGGTTTGCCTACTAGATTGTATCAATCACGCCACAGCACAAAGGTCAACTAACATTACATTAATGCATCACTTTGGCATGCATCATGTTACAAAATGAGGAAAAGGATTGTCTCCTCCTACATTCTTAGAGGAGGGTGAAATTTCAGGTTGGTCAATTTTGAATTTGCTAAGTTGAAATGGCTATTTACTAATTCATTTATCCTTTTAGCATATCAAATGCAAAATATCATCCTTATTTAAGTCTCAGTGTTTTAAGCAATTAAAGCACGATACTCACCATCCACCGCAACCCTCACTAAGCCCTATGGTTCCTTCAACTATCTCATCGACCCGCCAATGACAGAACATGTAAACAGCAAGGGACAAGCACATTCCTAAAATGTAATATGCTTCGAAGATACTTCAAATGAAGATACAACCCCATGCAATCCTTTTAATTAAATACTTAACTAACAACTCTTTTCACGCTTTACCTATCTGACATATTATTTAGCTATATTTCACAAAATGATTGTACAGTATTTCCAGATACTGCCTTTGAAAATAAAATAAAAAGAAGGGGGGCTGGCATTTTGGAACAAAGTCCATGGGTACATTTTTCCTGTAGACTTGACCCAGTTTTTAAAGTGAACGTGCACATGTTCTTTTAATTTAAACTTTCCACAGATACACAGTTCCTGCAGAGGTTTGCACTTGTTTTTTTCTGTGGAAATTTTTTCATGGAAAATAATGCACATAAATTTTAAAATGCAACCTACCCACATTATTTTCCTCCCTGGACCAAAACATGCTCCTGGGAACACCTCTCCTTAATGTGGATAAAAATAACACGCATGTACTTGTAGACTCATTGAGGAAGGGCAATTTTCAGAAATCCTATTTATATGCACAAATCACTATTTTTTCTGTCTCCACGGGCGTTTTTCTGTTTTTTTTTTCACTGTTATACTGTTTCACAGTGTCCTGCTTCTACAGCAGCCTTTCTGTTTCTGTTGCTAATGCTGTGTTCATGCTTTTGTTTTGCATACTTTACTTGTTTGCTGTTATACTGCCAACTGGTGGTCAACCTGCATGTTCACAGCTTCTGCTGTATTCAGTGTAGCTGGTTCTAGTCTAAAGGGTTAACTTCTGACTGGAAGCAGGGGTGCTTGGGAATTTTTTTTCCTCATGTTTTCAGTTATCTCTGGTCAGCTCTGGTCAGATTATGTGGCAGCAGTAGCTAATATGGCCGACTCTGTTGAATTATTTTCATTTTACTTGCCCTTATTTCTGTGGTCCAGACTACAGCTGGTTGCTACCCGGTATTACCTTCATTTCATGCACATTAAGACTTTGTTGTTTGTTTTGCTTGTTAATAAAGTTTGGAGTTGAAGCAGCCTCCTCTATGCGAGTAAGGACCAAGTTAAGCTATCTATTTAAGCTGTGCCTGGGAAATGCATAGTGGAGACACAATACTATTCACATACATAAATGACTTTGAAAATTGTCTTCTGTATTCTATTTTATATAAGAGGAACCATTCATCCATCAAACACAAAATGTTTTAATCTTTTGAATAAGTTCATTGAGTTTACCATATGTGACCCACTTCAATGAATGCTTAATAAAGCTATCAACTCACTTGTAATAAAAAGCATAGATAAAACTGTTGGCTTCCTGGATCAAGCTGTATTTACATGGCGACTCAGAGAATATTGTCTGACTTCATGACCTACTGAATTCAATTGCTCTTATAATCACAGTCCCTTTATTTTATAGCTGCTCACGGTAAAATATAACACCAGGGCTTAGTGGCTCAGACCTACTCTTCTGTATTTCTGCAACAAGTTAATGCACTTAACAGTTGTCTATTGCATCATATCTCAAACTGAATTTCCACTCCCCTACCATTTGATTGACATTCAGCAGATAATGTGCACTTGGTCCATTCAGTCTACTGACTTCACCTGCCTACTCTGCTGCCAAAGCCTCTACTCAATCTTTTATCTCCTCCCTCCCTTGCTCTACCATTGTGGTTCCTTTGTGTCTATTCCAGGAATGCTTGAATTCCATCACTGTTTTAGCTTTTACAGCTCTCACTGGAAATCTGTTTAGGTGTCCACTAGCCATTTCCTCAGTGCAGAAGTATTTTGATTATGTCTTTCCACACTTGAAAAGGAAGATGATGTACAGTGTGCTTTAATAACCTAGAGACCCCTGTCCAAGGATTTAAACCAGAAAAAAAGTATGCTTGGTTTTTTATTTAGTAACCAGTTTAGTGCCACAGGTTAGCTGACTTATGACAAGTTTATACATGATCTGATAACAACTAAGTTGCACTTTCTATACAACACCTGTAGCAATGTCTTCTTGACTTTAAAAATAAAAAATAAAATCTTTCACATTCCTGGTACACAAATATTTCAAGACATTCTGGTGAAATGTATTTCCTTTATCTATTTGTATGCCAACATCACTTATTTTCTTTCTTCTCTTCCATAATTTACCTACATCTCGGTCACCACGTCCGGTTTTGCCAGATGTCTCTGAATCCTCACATCTGCTGAGCTCATCCAGTTTTATTAAATCCCATTCAGAGTTACCTCAGTTCTCTGTTGCTCTTCTGACTTTCTACCATCACCTCTCTTCTTTGGCAGGGAACTTTATTCAAGACTTGCTAGAGGCAATGTTCAATAACTCATCCAGATGCAAAGTACACACTTACTCTTAACGCATGTACCAGTGGCGTAGCCAGAAATGAATTTTTGGGGGGCCCAAGGTTAACATGGGTGGCCAGTTGACATATAAATCTAGGCCCTACTATTTATACTCATCAATAAATAATGCCTTATAGTGCATCTGACAATAGATTTCTAAATAGTTTTATCATGAGTGATGCTTTCAAATATTTTAATCGTTTTATTTCAAGCACTTACAGCATTAAAAAATACCTTATTTATCTATATTAATTTATATTATTTATTGCAGTTTATAGATACACATCATGAGAAAAGTAACAGACATTTACAGAAACATCAGATCCAATTACAAAATAAACAAATATCAATGTATTCTTTTATGAATCATCTTTCCAAAAATGCAGAGAATATCATAACCTCAAAACAGCAGTAATCATAATAATCATCATAAGAACTTAAGATATGCAACAGGTACAGAACAGAACTAAAACATGCAAAAAAAATATATATTTAAATGCTGGTGCCACCTCAGTGACAGCAAAACAAATTCCCTCCAATGCCAAACACTTTGTGAACTAAAACAAATCCCTACAAAACAACAACAACAACAAAAAACTCCTAAGGCTTTCCCATGCCATACCATAACAGCAGTAACTCTCAGGACTCAAACAGCAGCAACCTTATCTACAAAACGGCAGCAAAGGCAAGCATTACACCAAGCCCTAGAACACTAATACACTACATAGTGGGCAAACAGAACAAGCTGAACTGCTACAAATCTCTACAGAGAAACTACACACTAGCCAAAATACTGCACTTCTATCACACATGCGCAATATAGACAGAATAAGGGACTACAAATTAGAAACAAACATGCAGACAAAACTGTGTTATTTAGGAGAGTTGTGGGTGGATCCTTGGACCAATAGCAGATGACCACGCCCCCGGGGAAAGATCCCAAGAGAGACCACCGGTCAGGCTCAGAGTTAGGGGACAGACACACACTAGTTCTTTTATTAGACAGTATACTGAACCACCAGAGGTGGCAGTAGTGAGCTGGAATGCCCGGCTGGGCTGTAGTCCCTCAGATACTGGAACAGCCCTCTCTGGCCACTGCTTTGCAGGCTGACGAGCTAAGTGGGTGGCCTGAGCTCAAAGTGGGCGGGCCACGGCCCACCCATTGCTATGCCACTGGCATGTACTTTGTAACTAATTTGCAAAGAGAAACTGCCCTGGTAGTTTCTCTTTGAATTTAGCTAATGTAAAGTTTGTGTCTATAAAGGTTTCATTTTTTTTTGCACCTGTTATTTGTGGGGGCTGGCCAAGCAGGGGACAAAAAACATACAAACACATTTGAAAATAGAAATGCTCATCCACTGTTTACTCCTCCGATCTAAACACACACACACACACACACACACACACACACACAAGATATTATTTTTTATTCCGGATATGTCCTCTATGGAAGCCTGAAATACTTTTTGCCAGGAAGAGGAGGGAGATTCTTAGTGAGGTCAATTTACACGGGTAAATAGCTATGATGACTGCCTTCCACATGTAACAAATGTATTATATAAATTAGAAAGAATGATTCTCAGGGCCATCTGAATCTAGTCTAAAACCAAGATGTTTTTTATCCAAATATTCAATTTCTCCTTCCTATAAGACTCTGTAACTAACCTATTTACAGAGATCATATTATGTACTTTATAGATAAAGTTAAAAAGACTGAAACGCACTAGTATTACAGAAACTAAAGTCACATGCAGTAGAGGGTGCCCAGGTGTCCTGCTTAATACAACAGGGCAGTCCTGTTTGTTTAAAGAAATTGCTTTATTCCTGCTCACACAAGAACAGAACGCATTATTGCCCTATTTCTCAGTTTGGTTATACACACTGAAATTACTCATGGATTTCCAGGCTGTACCTTAGGCAATACTAGTCCAGGTACAGTTCTATTCTTTATATTATCTTTTTTTTTTTCAAAATTCAGTTTAGTACACAATTTCAAATGAAAATGTTAAAAAAGGAAACAATGCTTAAGAGTTCAGTAGCAAACAAAATCTTCACCCACTCTGTGTTTAAACTCACCTCTACACTATCTAGCTGCCTAGGCCAAGTAGCAGTCTTATTAGTTCTCTCCTCAGCTCCCTCTCTGCCTCACATGAATAAAGAGAGAAAGCAAGAGCTAGACCCTGAGCAGCTTCTTTCATGGCAACTTCAATAACTGAAGCCAAATGAATTTGAATGATGTGGATTCCTGCCCCACACTCTGCCTAAGACTCCTCTGGGGAATCCTTTTCAACATCATATACTTTCAAAGCACTCAAATTACCTTCCCCTGGGGGTCACTTTGCTTCTCTTTATTAAAAGCTCCGTATCCCTCAGTTGCAGGGGAAAGGATTTCTGTAGCCTTCACCTGATCTTCACGACTTTATCACAACAGAGAAATAAATATGACTGAATTGCACACACAACAGACATGAACAGATCTAGCATTTAAAAAGGGGACAGAGATAGTATAATAAATCATCATTCTCTATTCCTTCGCCCCATTCGCTCATCTTCTGTGAGCTAGTAAATGTTAGTGCTTGATGGCAAGGGTTAGAATTGTGAGTTAGCAAAGGTCATTAACTTGATCTGAGAAGATGAGAGTACTGGTTCCTGAGTAACAAGTCACCAGTTTATTCCCACCCCCCCACTCCCCGTCTCCTACCCACGCCAGTCAAAATGTTTGTTATAGAGATTATTAGAAAATTCTTCATAATAAGAG
Organism: Rhinatrema bivittatum; assembly: GCF_901001135.1. Classification (NCBI taxonomy): domain Eukaryota; kingdom Metazoa; phylum Chordata; class Amphibia; order Gymnophiona; family Rhinatrematidae; genus Rhinatrema; species Rhinatrema bivittatum. The sequence continues at coordinate 129,371,987 of NC_042618.1, forward strand.
TCAATTAGTGATTTCTTCTAAATAAGAATCAGTTTATGAATAATACTGAGTTTAGTTATTGACTAATTTTAGACTTGTTGCTTGTCATTCACAAACTAACATTAGTGACCTAGAACACAATTTATCCATCTGTTAGAAGTTGTGCTGGAAGCATAAACTATGAGTAGTTTATGCTTCCAGTTCTACTTCTGGTAGAAGCAGCTCTGGAGCATAGGAAGCGAATAAGTCTATATCATACTCCCAGCAGGCTTTTATTTTTTATATCGGGTGGTTGAGGGTGGTTGGTGGGTCCGGGAGGGGGTGTGGGGTGCGGCACAAGTCAATGGGACTGCGGGTGGGTAAGATGGTCCGGGGGGAAGCCAGATTTAAAATTGGTAACCAAAATGGGAAAGGGCCACAACACTTTTTGCTAATTTAGGAGGGGTTTGGGGGGAAGGGGGTGCATGGCCCACCAGGACCATCTATTATATTTGGTTGGGGAAGGGAAGAGAATAGGGCTACAGCTCCCTTTACGTTTTGTTTTTTTTTATAGCACTATTTAATCGGATATCTTTTGATAGCCAGTTAAGTAGCAAGTTATCTGCCCACAGAAAGCCAGAAGATGATTTATCGAATGATAAATGCTGTTTATCCTGTGATATACCCATATTGCGGCGATTTCACAAATTATCTTGGGCCAAAACAAGCCCCTATTAAAAGAATTGCTTGCATGCAATTTGCATGCAGAAATTTTGCAAAAGAATGCAAAACAGCTAATTCATAAGTAATCTTATGCAAATAAAATAATGCAGTTGGCCCAAGCTGTGTTATTTTTAAAACAGCTACAAATAAAAAGTTGTAGCTAACTGTTTCCCTGGAAAATCAGGATGTGAACGCACACCCCAATGCTCTAGAGCTGCTATTTAAATGGCCTCACAGCCAAAAATTACCCTCCCTGAAGTGAAAAAGTCCCCCCAGGTTTCTTAAGAGACCCCACCAAACCCCCCATCACCTGTCGAGGCAGCCCCATATATAAAAATAGAAAAAAAAGCCAGAAAGCTCACACAATACTCTGCCACCCCCCATCCAAATTCCTCTCCTTTGAAAGAAAAAACCCTTCCAGGGTTGAAACTCGTTCAGTCATTTGAACCTTCCCCTTGCCCCCCTTTGCTCCCCGAAAGACATCCTCTGCTCTTCATAAATAACAACTAGTCCCTAGGGCAGGGCTTCCCAAACCTGTCTTGGGGACCCCACAGCCAGTCGGGGTTTCAGGATATCCACAATGAATATGCATGAGTTAAATTTGCATATCATGGAGACTCAGTATATGCAAATTTAACTCATGCATATTCATTGTGGATATTCTGAAAACCTGACTGGCTGTGGGGTCCTCAGGACAGATTTGGGAAGCTCTGCCCTAGAGTCTAGTAGCCCCCCACCATTAAAGAAATCCCTGGTGGTCTAGGGTGTAACCCCTTACCCTAGCACATCCCACAAGCCCCCCCCCCCCCATACCTGAAGTCCCTGGTGGTCCAGTGGTACTCCAGGTGATCCTTAGGCCCTTGACCAGTTGATGCCATATTTCAAAATGGCACCAACCGCCTTTTGCCCCAGCACATGATAGGGGCAAAGGCTGGTCAGTGCCATTTTGAAAAATGGTGCTGATCAGTACAGGGCCTTGGGGATGCCCCAGGCCACCTCTGGACCACCAGGGACTCACTGGAGCTGATTCGGCCTGGACTGCCAGTGGAAGACTTACTGGAACTGGCTTGGCTTGGACTGCCAGCACTAGGTTCACTGGAGCTGGCTGGACATGAAAGGCTGAAATCACTTTGAAGGGAGTCTTTGAATCTGTGGGCAAAGCAGCCTGGAGCAAGATATATGGTGCTTCTACAAAAGAAGCAGCCTGGAACAAAGTCTCTGGCACAGGTACGGAAGAAGCAGCCTGAAGCAAGGTTTCTGGCACTGCTAGGGGAGAAGCAGCCTGAAGCAAGGTCCCTAGTGCTGCTATGGAATAAGGAGCCTGGAGCAAGGTCTCTGGCAGTGCTGCTGTGGAGAAAATGGCCTGGAGGAAGGTCTTTGGCGCTGCTGTGGGCAAAGAAGCCTCAAACAAGGTCTCTGATGCTGCTGTGAGAGAAGCAGCCTGAAACAGGGTCTCTGATACTGCTATGGATGAAGCATTTCTGGTGAAGAGTCTGTGCGGCATTATTTATTTATTTATTTATTTGAAGTTTTTATATACCGACATTCGTTTAGTAACATCACATCGGTTTACAGTCAACAATTTCGCAACAGCGCTAAGAAAAAATAGCGACTAGCGGCAGTGCTTTACAAATAATGTTAAACAGGTGCAGCCTGGGGTAGAGTCTTGGAATCTGCTATGGGCACAGCTTTAGGTAGAGTTTCTGAAATTGTTGTGGGCACATCCTGGAGTAGAGTCTTTGAATCTGCCATGGGTTCAGACTAGAACAGAGGCTTAGACACTACAGGAGAGAAATCCTAGATGCTGCGATGGTGCAGGATGGAGAAGAATCCTTGGTGCCACAACAGGTGCAGCTGGAGAAAATTTTTGCAAATTGCTGTGGGCAGAGCCTGGAATAGAGTCTGCGAGTCTGCTGTGGGCACATTCAAGAATAGAGTCTGTGAAGATGCTGCGAAGGGCGCAGCCTGGAGAAGAGTCCTTGGTTCTGTGGCAGGAGGAGCCTGAAGAAGAGTCCTGGGAACTGCTGCAGGTGCAGCCTGGGACAGAGTCTTGGAATGTGCTGCTGACACAGCCAGGAGCTCGGCCGTTACTAATGTGGCATGTACTACCTGAAGCCAAGCTTTTGTTGGTGTTGCAGACACAGTCTGGAGCCGAGTCATAGGAAGTGCTGTGGTCACAACCTGGGGCTGTCTTTGAAACTGTTGTGGGAGCAGCCTGGACCAGAGTCTTTGGAAGCACTGTAGGTACAGCCTGGAAAGGAGCCATGGATGTTGTGGGCGTAGCCTGGAATGAAGTCTTTTGTTGTGGGCCAAGAGCCCATTCAGAAAACTGGAACACCAGCATGGAATCATGCATTACCTAGGCTATTTGTTCTTCATCTTTCCATAGTTACTGATCATAGCTTAGGGGGTTTTGCAGAACCGGCATTTCTATATGGATCTAGTTCGCACACAGGAGTCATTGGAAAATAAAAAATCACTGGGCACTCTTCCTCTGGTTTGGGTTGCTCCAAATCAGTCACAGCCTGCTCCATTGGAACTAGCTACTATCACTAGAACAGGAGTACTATAGAGAGACTGACTGTTCTGAAGCCGGTCTTCGTCTAAAGCTGCTGCCACTCCCCGCGAGTTGAATCCTTGAGTGCTGGCAGCCAACCAGGACTTTCCAGGCAATCAGGAGCATACTTGAATGTCAAGACTAAAGCAGTAAGCAGGCCAGGACCAAAACAAGAACCAGGAGTCACGATGCAGGAACACGAACAAGTAACAGGATAGCAGACTGATAGCACTTCTGCAGGGCAGAGGCCAAATAAGTTGTTGGATCAGCAAAGCTATGTCAGGCTACAGCTCTTTAGATATGGTTCTCTATTTGGGACACACATAATTCCGGTCCAATCAGAACATCACAGGGGTGTGTCTAATTTCCCACTCAAGGCACTGTTCAACTGAGGGATTGAGAAGCAAATCTTTCATTTCAGAAACTGCCCTAACCAGAAACAAATTCATCCAAACCAGGCCTCATTCCATAGCATGGAATGCACCCCTGTACCATCTGCTGGAGTCATAGAATATTGGCAGGCTGGTGTCAGCAAGGAGTGACGTTAGTGAGGCCCGTTCATCTCTGTCTCCATCTGCTGGTTGGTGAGCATAACTCATTGGTCTGGACTAGTCTGACTGGATGAAGAGGAACATGTAGATAAAGATGAGTCAGTTGACATAGTGTATTTGGATTTTCAGAAGGCATTTAACAAAGTTCCCCATGAGAGACTCCTCAGGAAATTATAAAATTTGGATTGGTAATTGATGAAAAGACAGTAAACAGAGGGTAGGACTAAATGGTCAGTTTTCCAAATGGAGAAAGGTCATTCGTGGAGTATCACAGTGATGGTACTGGAACCTGTGCTGTTTAATATATTCTTAAATGATCTGGAAAAAGAAACAAGTGAGTCGATCAAATTTTCAGATGCAACAACATTATTCAAAGTTGTTAAAACAGCAGTGGATTACAGGGAACTGAAGAGGGACCCTGTAAGGCTAGGAGACTGGACAACTGAATAGCAAAGGAGAAATTACTACTTACCTGGAGAAAGTGCAGAGAAGGGCGACCAAAACGATAAGGGGCATGGAACGGTTGCCCTATGAGGAAAAGCTAAAGAAGTTAGGGCTGTTTAGTTTGGAGAAGAAATGACTGAGGTGGGGATAGGATAGAAGTCACAAAATCATGAAAGGACTTGAACAAGTTAATGTAAATCGGTTATTTACTCTGTCAGATCATGGAGTGCCACCTTTTCCTTCTATTAAGTTAGCAAGTAGCTCATTTAAAACAAATTGAAGAAAATTCTTTTTCACTCAGTGCATAGTTAAGCTCTGGAATTCATTGCCAGAGGACGTGGTTACAGCAGTTAGTGTAACTGAGTTTAAAAAAGGTTTGGATAAGTTCCTAGAGGAAAAATCCATAAACTGCTATTGCTGTAATTAATAAGCAATAGTAGTTTGTGATCATACTTCCTGAAAGATTTAGAACTCACCAAGTACTTCAACAGATGCTGCTTGACATCCAAGACCCGCAAAAGACGATACTCACGTACAGCACTATCCCTGTCCCATGTGGGCAGGGAAAAGGAGTGATCTAATTGAAACTCCCAAAATCACTATAAGCAAAAGAAAGGAAGTCACACACCGAAACGGCCCATGGCAAGAAGATTGTGCAACTCAATATTACAGAATGCAGAGTTTCCAACCGGAAATGTATCAAATGCTAAAGAAAATAAACTTCCTTAAGAGCCAGGATAGGTCGAAGGACCCCCTTCTCCTTTTTGGGAATGACAGAAAAAAGGGAACAGTTGCCCACAAGGCCACCAGCCTTTTGAAGGTAGTCTCCTCTATCACTCTCTTCTGCAGAGAGTTGCACAGAGAGACCATAAAAGGCATCCAGAGAAATCTGGAGGAATTCCAGAGCTTAGTTGTCCATTATCACCTTCATGACCCACTGGTCCATCATAATCTGGACCCATCTCCGTAGGTCAGTTCCCGCACCTTCTTCGTGAAGAATGAGTTGATCTGATTCTGAAGCCTGCATCCTTACAAGGCTGAAAGGACTGAGACCTTCCAAAGGGATAAGACATTGAGAAGAGGTTCTTCTGTAAGGGCACAAATAAAAGAGAACCCTGAAAGGGTAACCTTGCGAGACTGAACTTGCAAACCGTGTATGCCGACCAATTCCATAACCACAATTGGTGACTAGTGATTATCATGTAATCATACTTTCTAGTGGTTGCGTGCACCAAGTCACAGCCCGCATCGATTAGAATGCGGCCTCCAGTTTTATATCAATCTGCCATCGAAGCCCACTCCTTGCATCTCTTGACAGAGACGCAAACCAGTGTGAGCTACCAAGGAGCAATAAGACGCAACCTGCAAATTAATCCCATGGCCTCAAAGACTTGCATAAGGTTAGCCTCAATCCGCCTGTCTTGAGCTTCGTTTAGAACTGCCCATCCTTACCCCGGGATGGTGATTCACTTGATAACAGCACCTACCAAGGTAGCCACCTTAAGGAATCACACAAATTCCCTTGACTTTGATTCAAGGGGTACAATCCTGCTAAAGCGCACCCATCTTTGAAGTTAACTTCAAGGGCACTCCATTCAAGGTCAATCAACTCTTGAATCGCCTCCAGGAGGAGAAGAAACATGACACCTTGTGTAAGATGACCAATATGGGGTCGTCTTTGGCACACCTGAAGAGTCACCCCAGCCACACCAATCAGTTTCAAAGTCTGAGACAACAAACATGACTACACATCTCTGAAAGAATCGGAGCAGAGTCCTATGTGGCTCCAAATCCAGAGGAAGTTTCCCCTCTTCCAGAAGGGAGAAACCCAAATTCCCATCGGAGTCATCTGACGTAATGTCATCCACAGCCTCCTGACAATACCACGGACTGCCTCACCGCAGCGCTTGCATGCAGAGGCTGAAAAGTGGGAGCCCCGAGGACGCGATCCCAACATAGAAGGGATCCATGGCTCTGCTGGGTGACCCTGGAGAAAGGTCTGAAGACCCTAGAAAAAAATTTCACTGAGGAAAAGGAGGATGGATCCACACCGAGGCCCATAGGCCCAAACGTAACACTGTCCGGTAGACCCACATCTCTTATAGATGTCTCTGTCACAGGAAATAAAGTAGGAGGGGATACATTCGTTGAATTGCCTTCTGCCCCACTCCCCTTTGTCTGAGGGGATGGCCCAGTGTCGGCCACATCCGAAATAGGTAAATCACCTTATCCAAATAACGCTGACACAGGCTTAGAGAAAGTGAAGGCTGTATTGCCCTTATATGACAAGCCGCATAGATAGCTAAACTCTGAGACCCTTATGTCCCCGGCGCTATACTGTCTGGTACTGTATGCGAGATAGTCACCTGCTCACACCAACCATGTCCAGGAGTATATGCGCAATACGCGCCTGCCAGAGGGCCGCAGTAGCATGCACCCAAATAGTATACGCTCAGATAGCATCTGCTGACAGTATGCGGTCAGGCAGGATGCACTCAGAAAGGACGCGCTCAGTTAGCATGGGCCCAGATAGTATGTGCTCAGATAGCATGTCGTCATAGTTTGCGCTCAGACAGTAAGCATTCCAACAAAATGAGCCCAGATGTAAGTGCCTAGATAGCATGCGCCCACATAGTATGCGCCCAGATAATATGTGCTGATTATATGTTATGGTAGTGTGCGCCCATGAAGATTCAAATAGTATGCACACAAGTGCCTGAATGTGCATAACCTATGTGCACAAAACCCCCATGCAGAAGAACACGCACAGATATAGGTCGCGGTTTTACGTGCTCAAATACATGCGCAGGTGCACACTTATGTCCATAGCCTGCTGTGTGCTCATCTCCAGTGTGCAGGAAAAAACACTGCCACGGCCTACCATACAGCTGAAGAAACCGAGCCTTTCAAGGGGGGACTAGGCAAGGACTGCTCAACTCACCGAGCTCGTGCCGCCTCTGCTCTACACTAAACTCCACAAAGAAGTGAGAGGGAAGGGGGAAAGCATGCTGAACACCCAGCACCGAAGGAGGTAAGGAAGGAAGAAGGAAACTAAGACCTCCATACACTTACTACTTCTCTTCTTTGTCTTTTTTTTTTTTTGCATACCTCAGCCATTCCCTGGTTGAAAGCACGAATGGGTCTCCAGCTACCGGAGAAAGGGTACAAGCCATCCTGACAAGCCCTCCCTCTGGCTCCAACTGCCTTTTTTTTTTAAGACCACGCCTGAGGTAGGCTCCCGGACTGAAAACGCTCAACTGAGGGAGGGACCCACTGGTGTCACCTCAGGAGCTCAAGTGATATCCTAAAATCTTCTATCTTCTCCTTTTTCTCATTATTTTTCACCACAAGCAATTCCCAGAAGGGAAATGTATGTCTACTATCTGCTGGAGATTGGCGAGCTGATGTCGGGGCAGGGGAATATGTCCGTGATGTCAGCTTTTACTCCATCTCCATCTGCTGCAGAGGTGCACAACCCACTTGTGCAGAGGAATGAAATGTAATATGGAAAAGTACAAAGGGATGCACATAGAGAAAACTAATCCCAGCTACAGGTACACAATGCTGATTTCTGAATTGATTGTCACCACCCAGAAAAGGATCTTGAAGTCCTTTTAGACAATACATTGAAATCCTTGGATCAGTGGGCAACAGTAATCAAAAAAAGCAAATACAATGTTGGGCATGATCTGAAAAGGAATGGAGAATAAAATGAAAAATATTATATTGACTCTTTATCACACCATTGCGTAACAGCAGTATTGTCATTCTATGGTGCGATACAATATGATATTTTTTTGTTTTAGGAGGGTCACCCCTTCCTAGTGGCGTACTAGTGTGTGTGTGGGGGGGTGACTAGTGGGGTGGGAGGGGGGCAAGGGGACAGTCCACCCTGGGTGATAACAGGGGGAGGGGTGCCATTGCCGCCAGCATATAGAAAGGTCCCACGGCAGTGTGAAGAAGTGACATGCTAGTGGGGTTTCCACTCCCTGCCAGCAAAAACGAGATCCTGCAGAAGAAGAGGCCAGCAGCAGATGAAGAAGAGGCCCTGCAATGCCGTTGGTGTTTCCCCAGAGCCGGCAGCAGAATACAAGTCCCTGCGGTGCCACTGGCATTTTCCCGGAGCCGGCGGCAGAAGAGGCCCTGTGGTGCCACTGGCATTTCCCCGGAGCTGGCAGTAGAAGAAGAGGCCCTGTGGTGCCACTGGCATTTCCACGGAGCTGGCAGCAGAAGAAGAGGCCCTGTGGTGCTGCCAGCGGCAGAAGAAGAGGTCCAAAATGAGTTTGAGAGAGCGAGAGACTGGCCATGTAAGAGTAAGTGCCATTGTATGAGAGGATGTGTGTGTGTGTGTGTGTGTGTGTGTGTGTATATGAGGGTGTGTGTTTGTGTGTGTATGAGAGGGTACCTGTATATGTGTGTATGTATGTCAGAGGGTGCCTGTGTGTATGTGTGAGTGTATGAGAGGGTGCGTATGTGTAAGAGGGTGCCTGTGTGCGTGGGGGTGAGAAACAGAGGAAGCGTGACTGTGTGTGTGTGTGTGAGACAGGAATCGTGTGTGACAGATACAGAGGACGGGTATGTGTGTGTGTGTGTGTGTGTGAGAGAGAAAGAGAGAGAGACAGAGGAAATGTTTGTGACTCACACACACACACTCATGCTCCCTCAGTCTCTCACCAAGCATGTATTTGTGTGTGAGACAGAGGGAGAATATTTTGTTTCTACTCTGTATGTGTATATTTGTGTTTGTGTGTGTTCCCAGTCCATGACAATCTTAGAGTGAAAGGTATAGAGAGTGGGGGACTCTTAAAATCCTTACTAGTTTTAATTACTGGGTGTTATTTGATGTTTGATGTTTTGAAATATTTTATTGATGTTTAGGAATTGTACAGAGCTTCTAATTAATGAATATTATTCTATTCATAGGCTGTTTTGAAATGTATACTTTTTAGTATAATTTTACTACTCTGATTTATATTTCGATTGTATTGTTTTGAGGAATAGTGGTTTTCTGCTTTTCTATTGTTAAGAACATAAGAAATTGCCATGCTGGGTCAGACCAAGGGTCCATCAAGCCCAGCATCCTGTTTCCACAGAGGCCAAACCTAGCAAGTACCCAAACACCAAGAAGATCCCATGCTACTGATGCCAGTAATAGCAGAGGCCATTCACAAAGTCAACTTGATTAATAGCAGTTAATGGACTTCTCCAAGAACTTATCCAAACCTTTTTTGAACCTAGCTACACTAACTGCACTAACCACATCCTTTGGCAACAAATTCCAGAGCTTAATTGTGCGTTGAGCGAAAAAGAATTTTCACTGGCTTGTGGTTTCCAGTTCAGTTTTTGTCTGCATGTGTGTGTGTGTGTTAGCGTGTGAGAGAAAGACACAGAGGAAGCTTGTGTGTGTGTGTGTATGTTAGCATGTGAGAAAGAGCGACTGAGGAAGCATGTGAATGTGTGAGAGAGGAAGCATGTCTGATTGTGTGTGAGAGGCACAGAAGAAGTGTGTGTATCCCTCACACAAACACATGCTTCCTCTGTCTCTCACCAAGCGTGTATGTGTGTATGTGTGTGAGAGAGAGGGATCATATTGTGTGTGTGCATGCCTGCCCCCAATCCTCAACAAAGGAAAATTGGTTCTTACCTGCTAATTTTCGTTCCTGTAATACCATAGATCAGTCCAGACAAGCGGGTTTTATTCATCCCTACCAGGAGATGGAGATAGAGAACAAAACTTTGGGCAGTGCCACATATACGAAAGTGCCACCTGCAGTCCCTCAGTATTAATCGATACCCAAGCCAAGATAAGAAAAATAAAGAGCGAACAAGGCTCCCAACATGGATACCCCTGACCAACTAGATAACCATGCAGAAAAAGCTAAACCTAGAAACTGAAGCCAAAAAATGGCAAATCTGCTTTGCAAATAAATACAGCAGTAGACCAAGCAGCCTTTCGGCAGAGATCCTCAGGGTGGGCCTCTAGACTGATCTGTGGTATTACAGGAATGAAAATTAGCAGGTAAGAACTAATTTTCCTTTCCTGAACATACCCAGATCAGTCTAGATAGGTGGGACGTACCAAAGCCCTCTTACACTGGGCAGGAACCCGAAAGACCTGCTCGAAAAACACTCTCTCCAAAAGGGGGCCGCCTCTGGGGCCCGCACATCCAAATGGTAATGCTTGGTAAAAGTGTGCAATGAAGACCACACCGCGGCTCTACAGATCTCTTGGGGAGACACCAGCTGACACTCAGCCCAGGACAGTGCCTGAGCTCGAGTCGAATGTACTCTAAGACCCACTGGAACCGCTCTTCCTTTTGATACATAAGCTGCAGAGATCGTCTCTTTCAACCAACGAGACAAAGAAGCCTTAGACGTTTTTTCGCCCTTTTATGCTCCCCCGAACAGGACGAACAAATGTTCAGATCGACGAAAAGCGTTAGTGACTTTCAAGTAACGCAATACCACCTGTCTCACATCCAAAAGGTGAAGTTCTTGTCCCATCGAGGGATCCCGAGCCCAATCAGGAAACCCGAGCAATTCCACTGATTGGTTTACATGAAAAACCGACACCACCTTAGGAAGAAACGATGATATCCGGAGAAACGGATCACGGCACGAAAGTGCCTGCAATTCAGAAATCTTTCTAGCCGAACAGATAGCTACCAAAAAGACCATCTTCAGAATCAGGATCTTCAAAGATACCTGATTCAGAAGCTCGAACGACTCCGCAGAGATTAAGATTCCATTCCGGACAAATGCGACACAGAGGTGGACAGAGATGTTTGACTCCTTGTAGAAAACGCACCACATCCGGATGGGATGCCATGGCCTTCCCCTGGACTCTCCCTCTGAGACAACCCAAAGCGGAAACCTGGACCCGAAGGGAACTATGGGCTAATCCTTTGGATAAACTCACCTGCAAAAAAGACAAGATATGGGACACAGACATCTGAAGAGGGTACAATCCCTGTTGTCCACACCAGGTCTCAAACACCTTCCATACCTGGAATAGGCTAAAGAGGAGCAGGGCGTCACGCTTGGAGCAGCGTGGTAATTACTGGTTCCGAATACCCCATCACACGCAATCCCTCCTCTCAAAAGCCAGGCCACAATACAAAAGCGATCCTCTCGATTGGAAAATATAGGACCCTGACACAAGAGATCCGGTAAATGGGTCAAGCGTAGCGGTCCATCCACTGCCAGCCACACCAGATCCGCGAACCACAGAATGGCGAGGCCATCCGCGAACCTCCGGAATGGCGAGGCCATTCCGGAGCCACCAGAATCACTGACCCTACGTAGCCCTCTACATGCCTGAGTACCTTTGCTATCAGCGGCCACAGAGGAAAGGCGTACAGGAGGACTCCGGTCAGCCACGGACATACGAGGGCATCAAGCTCCACCGCTCAGGACTCCCTCCAGTGGCTGAAGAACCTTTGCGTCTTGTTATTGAGACTCCTTGCCATGAAATCGAACTGCGGGGTTCCCCACCGTTCGCAGAGAAGCTCCCAGGCCCTCTGAGAGAATTCCCACTCCCCTGGATCCAACTGCTGCCAGCTGAGGTAATCCGCCTGGATGTTGTCGACTCCTGCAACATGGGAGGCAGCGATTCCTTCGAGATGAAGCTATGCCCACTCAAACAGCAGCTGAGCCTCCGGTGCTACAGTGGGACTCTTGATTCCCCCCTGGCGGTTGATGTAAGCCACCATAGTCGAATTGTCTGAGAAAACTCGCACCATCCGATCGCGGACCAAGGGTAGAAACTGCTCCAGATCTTGGCGCACGGCTCTCATCTCCCGTCTCCAGTCGATTGATGGACCATGTCAGTTCCGATGTTGACCAAAGGCCCTGAGCAGACCTGCCCAGACAAACTGTCCCCCAGCCCCGAAGACTTGCATCCGTGGTGACCACCACCCACTACAGGACCTCGAGAGGCATCCTCTTCTCCAGATTGTTCCTCGTCATCCACCAGGCCAGACTGGCCCTGGCCGACTCCATCAGAGCCAGGGGCAGGAAATATTGTTGTGACAGGATTCCAACGGGACAACAAGGCTCTCTGCAGAGGCCTCTAATAGGCAAATGCCCAGGGCACCAGTTCCAATGTAGATGCCATCGAGCCCAACACCTGTAAGTAATTCCAGACCTTCGGCACCTGTAGACAAAGCAGACACGCCATCTGCCCCTGAATTTTGTTCAACCTGTCATCTGTAAGAAACACTCTGCTCCGCTGGGTGTCGAAACGGGCTCCCAAGTATTCGAGGAAACGGGAGGGGACCAGATGGCTCTTCTGCACATTGATAACCCAGCCTAGAGATTCCAGGAGCGACTGAACTAGGTCCACAGACCGCACACATTCCTCTTGTGACTTCGCCTGTATCAGCCAATCGTCCAAGTACGAGGGCACCAGCAATCCCTCCTGTCACAGCGCCACCGCCACTACCACCATCACCTTTGTAAAGGTCCGCGGGGCGGTGGCCAGCCCGAAAGGCAGCGCTTGAAACTGATAGTGCTGTCCCAGAACCATGAATCTGAGAAACTTCTGGTGCTCCTGATGGATGGGGATATGCAGATAAGCTTCGGTGAGATCCAGAGATGCCAAAAACTCCCCTCCCCGTACCGCCACAATTACGGTGAGCAATGTCTCCATCCAAAAACATGGTACCTTCAAACTCTGGTTGACTTTCTTCAGGTCTAGGATAGGTCGGAAAGTGCCTTCCTTCTTGGGCACCATGAAATAGATGGAATATCAGCCTTGTCCCTGTTCGGACACTGGCACCGGTGCAACCGCCTCCATACTTAACAACCGCTGAAGCGTTTCCTGGACAGCTGCCAGCTTGCTTCGGGAAAGACAATGCGACTCCAAAAAGACTGACCACACTGGGCAAGAAAATTCTAAGGCGTAGCTATTTCTCACCACGCTCAACACCCACCGGTCGGAAGTGATCGTGGTCCACTCCCCATAGAACCGGGCCAGCCTGCCCCCGATTACCAGACACGAGGAGTGGACCTGCCGGATCTCATTTTGAGGTCTTATTTGCACCTGCACCCTGGGTGGATCTGCCTCTAGCTGACCTTCCAGTCCCTCAAAAGGACTGTTGCCTATGCGAAGAGTGTCTTGGGGCCGAGGCCCCCGAGGGTCTCGTCTGATGAAAACATCTGGACTCCTGAAAGCGAGGCCGATAAGAGAAAGGTTTCCGACCAGACTTTCGATCCTCTGGCAGCCTATTGCCCTTTGTCTCTCCTAGAGACTTCATCAGACGATCGAGGTCCTCATAAAACAGCAATTTCCCCTGAAAGGGCAGACTACAGAGCTGCGATTTTGATGACAGATCCACTGACCAGTTGCATAGCCACAAGTGTCGTCTGGACACCACCACCAACACCATATCGCAGGCCGTGGTTCTCACCAGGTCATACAAGGCATCTATGCCATAGGCAACCCCTGCCTCCAGGCGTGCCGCCTGGACTGGGGAAAGAGTCCCGGAGGCCGACTGGTCCTGCGGCTTCTGGATCCAAAACAAACAGGCCCGCTGCATCAGACTTGCACATATCGCCGCCTGTAGGCCGAGCCCCAGGACCTCAAAAGCTCGCTTAAGATGCACTTCCAACTTCCGATCCTGAACATCCTTCAGAGCGGAAGCTCTAGCCACCAGAATAGTGCTCTTCTTAGTGTCTGCCGAAACTGCCGCATCCACCTTCGAGACATTGAGAACGTCCAGATGGTGCTGCAGAAGTGGAAAAAGCTTGGACATTGCTCTGCCAACTCGCAGACCTGAGTCGGGGGAATCCCACTCTTGGTTGATCAATTTCTGGATTTCTTCGGAATTGGGAAAGCGCTGGGGGGTCTCCGTAGGCCATCCAGAACCGGATTAACCCCTTCAGCATCTGAATCCTCCAGGGTGAGCTTAATCCCCAGCTCCTCCAACACCTGAGGTATAAGCGGGCGAAGCTCCTCTCTCTTGAAAAGCAGCCTTCAGCCTCCGGACCCTCCAAGGTCCCCTGTTCAGTTTTAGAGTCCCCTGAGTCCAGAGGGGGACCCCCAATCGGGTTCCCATCCTGAAAGGCCTCCGAGGAGACCTCATCCTCCTGCTTAGACTCGTCCGAATCTTCCAAGTCCGATTCCAATCGCACTAGTCGTCCCTCGGGAGGCAGAGTTTGCGGGCCCACGGAACCTTTAGGGGGACCTTCCCCCGCTTTGCCAAACCCGTCAGGCCTTCTGTAACACCACACTTATCTGCCTGCCTAGCCTTGAAGGCCTTGTGCAGTAAAAGTACGAATTCGGGCAAACCCCCCCCCCCCCCCGGGGCCCCCGAAGGGAGCTTGGGGCTGCTAGGGCCCAATACATCCAGACCTTTTTCCCTAGGTCGAACCATGGGAGACAAGAGCAGTGGGGACCCTCGGAGCCGCAGAGAAAAGCCCCCCTATCCAGCTCCGCTTCGGCGGCCATAGCCACTCCCTCCTGTGATCCCAGCGCCACCGCCGTGGTCTGTGAATGCCTCTGCGGCTTTGCTTGCCTTTCAGACTCCCCCCTCAAGCACACTCCGTGCAGAGGAGGAGGTCATTCAGGCAGACCGACAGGCTACCACAGGCCCTGCAGGTCTCTCTGAGGTGCTTGTCTGTCATAACAAGCACCAAGAAATAAAGCAAGGCAAAATAAAAATCCAAACAGGCAATCCTATGCTTGCCGCACTTCCACGTGGCCTGGATTTTGAGGGGGAGGGGTGCACCACGCAGCAGCTGTCAAACCCTAAAGAGGGCGCACTGCCCCAAGAATTTCCCGCCTGTGCGGTGAACAGGCCGCCGCCGCGATTGAAAACTGTGCGGCACGTTCGGGAGTACAGCCAGCCCCCATCGCAGTAAATCTTCCCCAACCAGGACCACTCTCCTCCTAATAATCCCCCGATCCACCCACTTACTGCCTGGCCTGCACCCGATGATCTCGCCGAGGATTTCAGCCTGCTAGGCCGCACAGCCTGCCGCATGCTTCTGCTGTTGCATTCAGCCTGCTAGGCCACACATGCTGTTGCAAAATCAGACAGCTGCCGGTGACTTTTATTTATTTTATTTTTTTTACAACAAAGATTTAAAGGCCCAAACACACAGGAAAGCACAAAAATAAAAGGGTACTTCCCTGTCCTGGCAGGAGGAGGGGCTTCGGGCCCACCGAGGGAACCAGACCACTGGCTGTCAGTGGTTGTGGGCTGAAGCTGGCCAGGGGCATCCAAATCCCCGTTCGCCTGGCTCAACCCGAGAGACGACCCTTCTGCAGAAGCCTGTCATCTCGGAGAGCAATTTTCCTTAAAATATCCAGTCAGTCAGTACTGCAGGGTTAGCACCTCTACCATCTGCTGGAGGAAGAGAAATACTGAGGGACTGCAGGTGGCACTCTCGTATATGTGGCAGTGCCCAAAGTTTTGTTCTCTACCTCCATCTGCTGGTAGGGATGAATAAAACCCACTTGTCTGGACTGATCTGGGTATGTTCAGGAATCCTAGGCTGACAGCTATGGAGAGAGAGGGAGATTTTTAAAATCCTTATTAGTTTTAATTATTGGGTGTTATTTGATGTGTCTGCTGTTTTGAAATATTTTATTGATGTTTAGGGGGGGGGGTGCCAAAGGAAGTAGCTGCCCCTCGTGCCAAATAATTTAGGTATGCCACTGCCCCGTCCATAAAAATACAGAATGGAACTAGAAAAGGAATCTGTTGCCGGAGAACATGGTCAAAGCAACTAGCATAGCAAGGTTCAAAAGAGGACTGGACAAGTTCCTGGGGGAAAATTCCAAAACACATTATTAGCCAGGTAGAGTAAAGGGAACTATTGCTATCCCTGGAATTGAGTAACAGGAATTAGATCAACTTTATGGGATTTGCCAGGTACTTGCAACCTGGATTGGCCACTGTCAGTAGCAGGATCTGGGCTCGATGGACCTTGATCTGACCCAGCATGGCATTTCTTATGATTTTTATGTGCTAAGGGTGAACTCCACTAGATCTGTAAGCATCACAATCGTCTAGAAACTTTCTTGGCTGAGCAAGGTCAAAAAACATAAAGCATGTGATAATGCATTTCACTGTAAATTTAGTTTAAAAAATCAGCTCCCTATGCCTAAAGACAACTTTAGAATGCATAAAAGGAACGCTTTTCTTTTGGTCTGAGTAATTTTGCAAAGGTCCAGGAAAATCCTAACCTTTTGATTAAAAAATAATACATCTTTATTGCAAAGAAGAAAAAAAACTATCCCAGGACTTTTTAAGTTACGATAGGAGGCAATATCCTATTGTGGACTGATAACTGGCTATAGGATAAGAAGCAGAAAGTAGGACTGAATGGTCATTTCTCTCAGAGAGGAAAGGTAAAAAGTAGAGTGCCCCAGGGATCTGTAGTGGGACCCGTGCTTTTCAATATTTTGTAAATGATCAGGAAAAGGGAGTGATGAGTAAAGTGATCAGATTTGCATATGACAAAATTGTTCACAGCTGTTGAATCATGAGCAGATTATAAGGAATTGCAAGAGGTCCTTGCAAGACTGGGGGATAGGGCATCTAAATGCCAGGTGAAATTTAATGAGGGCAAGTGCAAAGTGTGATGCATACTGTACAGGAAAAAATAATTCAAAGCATAGGTATAGAAAGGAACAGACAGAAAACCACCAGGCCAAAAACAGGCCCAAGACCAAGTAAAGATGACCAAACAAAAATCAAATTCATTTATAGGCTATAAAAGTAAAAGAGGAATACATGCAAAATAAATACTTCCAGCACAAATGCTCAAAGGTTCTAATAAGTTTGGATATACCAAACAGTTATTCATGTCAAGTTATATTCCTTTAATTGATCTGGTTTTCTATTATATGTTATCTTTTGCTGAGCAAGATGTTTCTCCTTTAATACATTTGCCATTTTATCAGGGATTTATTTAAAAGGACTTCACTACATTTCTAGTTTACAGCAGTAGGAATGCATCCTTTCAACTGATCTCCTTGCTAAACTTTGTTTATTTAACTCCAGAGTACTTATAAAAGTTCAGGAAATAGGTATGCAACATCTGGCAAAACAAATGTCATATGTAATAAAGGAAAGTGGCAGGTTGTATTCCCCTATTAAGATTATGCAGAAACATAAAATCCTTGCCAATTTGTCAAACTGAGATAGCAGTTCTGGGTCTTTTTAGTAGATTGGGACGCCAAGGAAACCTCATGAGAACTGATTGATGCTACTGCAAAGCAGTATTTCTCACCCCAAGACATACTCTACAAATTATCTAGGGATATTTTTGTGGAGGCCAAAAAATTTTCCAGCTCTGATAAAACTCAAATACTAAATTTTCTTTCCTCCCACCATTCTTTTATCGTCATGGTATTAGGGCAATAACAAGATAAGATGCTTATTAGTGTCTTCACTATTATTACCACATGCTTTTTCCCATAGATAAGCAAGGATGAATTAGCCCTGCTGTCTGGGATGTCCTCTGGGTGGCCAGGTGGCGGAGCATCTCCAAGAACATAGAGTTTTAGACTGTGTGCACCTGCGTGTGGTTACCCGCGCAGCTCCCATCTTGTCTCAGTCTTTTCTTCTGCGCTGCAGGTAGCACGCAGAGTGCTTCTCCTCCGAAAGAAAAAAAAACTGAAGAAATGCCGCAGCCGCCCAGCTTTAAGTTTTGCCAGTGCGGCAAAATCATGTCCGTGACCGACGGCCACCTCTGGTGCTACCTCTGCCTCAGTCTGAACCATGATCTGACAGTGTGCAGGGACTGCGGCTGCATGTCCCCCAGAGCCCAATACCAGCGGGCCACGAAAAATGCGAAACTTAGGGAGGCGGCATAGGGGTCTAATGCCCCTACCACCGGGTCAGCCCAGTCATCTCCCGGACACAGTCGGGACCACCCGGCAACCAAACCCAAAAGGGCCTCTTCTGTGGGTCCTTTGGGTGGCCCTGGAGTCCTGCCGAAGCACCCCCATGTTGTTTTGATGCATGGGGCGTCGGGAGACGTGCCACCACTGCCTCCGAGGGCACCAGTGCCGGTGGGCTCCTGCGCCCCAACGCACCCCTCCATTGCACCATGCCACGCCGACGCACATGCGTCGAAGCATCATGTGCATGGATGGCCTTCAAAGCACACTTCCTCAACCAAGCATAAAAAGACTTCAGTGGTCGACGACCCGACATAAGATGGCGTCGGGATCAACGCACCATGTGTCACCAGCGGAGAGCTCGATGCAGGGGCACGTACCACCTCCTGCCTTGCTGCGTAAATGGCCCACCGACAGTGGGGCCCCACGTACTCATGCAGCAGACGACTGATCCAGTTCCTGAGATGGTATGCTGAGATGTTAATCCAGACTCAGAATATAGATCCATGGGGTCTTCATAGTCATCATGTGTCTATTCGGACTTGTCCTCGGTGCCTTGGAGCAGGCAATCAGGAACCCACTTGCAGGAGCCCCTGGTAAAGCATCACAAACGTACATCTGTGGGAGAAAAAACCGGTACTGATTACAGAGGCCTGGATTCGGATCTTCTTCTCGTTGCAATACCCCTGAGGCGATTTCCGAAGGAACCATCTGCTGACACTACATGTGGCACCTTAGCCTCCCAGGTGATGTTGCAAATTTCAAAGATATTGACACAATTTCTTTCATGTGGAACAGCAGGGCGCTGACAAGCAGAGCAACAGAGCACATGACATTTTTCCCCATGAGGCCCCGCTCTCACCCAGACAAGGGAGTGTTATCCCTGAACCACGTTCAGTCAGTCCGCCTCCGTAGGGCTCCCCACCTTGGGACATTTCTCCTCACTGGTCTCCATCCATCTCTCTGGGCTCTTCGACTAGCTATCCTTCTGACCCCCCGGAAGAACAACCTGAACTGGTTTCCCCCCCAGAGGACCTCTCCTACTCTAAATTTGTGGAGAAAGTGGGAAACAGACTCAACATAGAGACCAGAAAAGTGTTGGACCCCCAAGTGAAAGTTCTCGGCATAATGAAGATCTTTGAGGCGCCATCCGAGCCCACAGCCTTGCCCTCACATGCCCTATTGGATGCAGTGATGACCAGGACTTGGGAGTCCC
Source organism: Rhinatrema bivittatum (assembly GCF_901001135.1). Lineage (NCBI taxonomy): Eukaryota > Metazoa > Chordata > Amphibia > Gymnophiona > Rhinatrematidae > Rhinatrema > Rhinatrema bivittatum. Next base: position 129,391,291 of record NC_042618.1, read on the forward strand.
CCTTCTTTTACTCCTGGGGGAATTCTGCGCAAAAAAATAAAAATTCTGCTACAAAAAAATTGAAAATTCTGGGGTAGATTTTCAAAAAGCGCGCCTTCGCGTACTTTTGTTGGCGCATCAGGCACAAACAAAAGTACGCTGGATTTTAGTAGATACACGCGTAGCCGCGCGTATCCGCTAAAATCCTGGATCGGCGCGCGCAAGGCTGCCGATTTCGTGTAGCCAGCGCGTGCCGAGCCGCGAAGCCTGCCGCCGTTCCCTCCGAGGCCGCTCCGAAATCGGAGCGGCCTCGGAGGGAACTTGCTTTCGCCCTCCCCTCACCTTCCCCTCCCTTCCTCTATCTAACCCACCCCCCCGGCCCTATCTAGACCCCCCCCTACCTTTGTCGGGGGATTTACGCCTCCCGGAGGGAGAAGTAAATCCCCGCGCGCCAGCGGGCCACTAGCGCGCCGAGACGCGACCTGGGGGCGGTTCTGGAGGGCGCGGCCACGCCCCCGGGCCCGCCCCCGAAACACCACGTCCCGCCCCCAAAATGCTGCGCCGATCCGACACGCCCCCGACACACCCCCTTGAAAAACCCTGGGACTTACGCGAGTCCCGGGGCTCTGCGCGCGCCGGTAGGCCTATGGAACATAGGCGCACCGGCGCGCAAGGCCCTGCTCGCGTAAATCCGGGCGGATTTACGCGAGCAGGGCTTTTAAAATTCGCCCTTCTGCGCGCACATTTTCTAAATTCTGCAAAATTCTGCACATTTTTCAAAATAACACAATATTTTTTGCAAATTATTCTGCATTTCAGTGCAATGAGTGTCCCTGGCAACTTGGCTCATCTGCCAGCAATGTCAATTGCTGCTGCTGGTAGATGAGCCAAGCTGCCAGGGACTGCTGCAGTTGTTGCTAACCTCTCCACCTGAGTATCCCTGCTCACTGTCTCTCTTACATGATATCAGACGTATGCTTTCTCTCACATGCCATCTGTCACACACATGTTCTGTCTCCCCACATACAACTCTCCCTCACACACACACTTCCCCCCCATACAGACTCCCAGGTAGACACCTACTTACTGGCTCACAATAAACACAAGGGCTCAAACATACACTCTCAGGGCCAGGGCCTCGTCTTTAGCCGCTCTCTTCCCCCTCCCCCTCCCCCTTCTTTCTCTCTTTCTCCCTTCTCTCTTTCTCTGTCCCCCTTCCCCTTCCCTCTGTTCCTCTCCCTTCTCTCTCTCCCTCTTCTCCTCCTTGCTTGCTTACCTTGAGCCGCCGGTGCTGTGCTGCGATGCCCCCACTCTCCATGCGCCACCTGACTTCCCCTCCCTTCTCGCTCCTTCCCTCGTCTCTTTTCCCCCTCTTCTTCCCCTTCTTTCTTTTTCCCCTTCTCCCTTCTTTCTCTCTCTTTCCCCTTCTCATTCTCCCTTCCCCCTCCCGTTCCCCTCCCTTCTCTCTCTCCCTCTTCTCCTCCTCTCTTTTTCCGCCTTCTCTTTCCCCTTTCTCTCTTTCTCTTTCCCCTTCTCTTTTTCTCTTTCCCCCTCCCCTCTGTTCCCCTCCCTTCTCTCTCTCTCTTCTCCTCCTTGCTGCTTGCTCCTTGAGCCTCCGATGCCGTGCTGCGATGCAATGCCTCCATTCTCCGTGCGCTACCTGACGTCGCTGTCCCGAATTGGCCGCTGTCCGTGCGCGGCATGCTTCTAGGTTTTTTTTATCCTTTTCCGGTGCGGGAGGAAATTGTGAGGGCAGCGAGGGAGACAATCGCCAGGGCAGCGAGGGAGGAAATCTGTGCGGCGGCAATGAAACATACGGGAACTGCAACGAGTGAAGAAATCTGCCAGGTGAGGGAGGAATTCTGCGCGAAGGAGGAATTCTGCGCAAATTCTGCATTCCACAGTAGCGCAGAATTCCCCCAGGAGTATTATTTGGACCAGCAACATCACACAGTCCCCTTTTTATAATGTGGTCCAGTTTTGTCATGCGTCCATCGTGGTAGAATCGGCCATGGTGAAGGCAAAGAAGACACAAATGCATTCTGACAGCCCTCTAGAGCAAGACTGCAAATACCTGGATGATTTCGGCAAGCGCGCTTTTCAGGCGGGTATGCTTAATGCAAAATCCAACAACACCAATTTTACATCAATCAATATTTATACAAGTGTCTGCAATCTCTTAAACCACTGGTCATGGCGGATACGCCGGATAATAACCCACCTGAGCAGTTCCATGATCTGGAGGAAGGGCTTAGACATTTGCTCTGTACCATCTACGAAGCATTCGATACATCCGCACGAGCCACAGCGGGAGCCATTGCCCCCAGTCGTTTAGCATGGCTTCATGACAGTGCCATCAGGGAGGATGTGCACAAGAAACTAGCTGATCTTCCATGTCTCCCAAACAAACTTTTTGGAGACAAACTGCGCTAGACAATGGCCCAACTAAAAGAACAAAATGTGGCGGTCATGTCTCTGACATCACCAATGGACCCTATGTCCGCAAAGAAGTACTATCCGACCTACGGAAACCTTACTACCAAAGATGTCCATACAGGCCATACATGACCTTCCACCCACAACCTTATCCACAAGCCCGGATGCAGCCTCCTCAGCAGTGGCAAAACTGTACCCGACAGCGTAATCCATGATAGCTGCGCCCTCCTCCCAAAGGCAACACACCCAAGAACCCACAGGGTTTTTAGAGAATGCTGGGCCACCTCTACCGCTGCCTGTTGGTGGGAAACCTTCCCATTTTCTCCACTCTTGGGAAGCGATCACCTCCGTCCGTTGGGTGCTCAGAATCGTCAAGGAAGGCTACACCCTGAATTTAAAATCCACGCCGTCCCTCCTCCACAGAGTTCAGAAGAAGTGGGTCGACTCACAGAGCAGCTGCTGCCTCGGGGAAGAGCTCATCAGGCTGCTTCTCCCACGTTCCATCCGCTAATACCCATTGCTCAGCGCAATCAGGGATTCTACTCCCAATAATTCCTCATCCGCAAAAAATCGGGGGGGGGGGGGGGGGGCCTTCGCCAATCCTGGACCTCCGGAATCTCAACAAGTTCCTGACCAGAGAATGTGGGCCTGCAAGTCAGTTTTTAAAGGGGATGTCCCCATGGAGCTTCTCTATAAAAATCCGCTGGCCAGCCTGTTGGGTGCCATGGAGATCTCTTACCCAGAAGGTGCAAAGTCTGGGGGTAAAAATGCGCCAGGTAAATGAAATCCTGGTGCATTCCTCAGTCAGCCCGTCCCTGGCTCCACCCCTTTTCCCCACTGGACATGGAGGACAATTTTCAAAAAAGGGTTTTCCGCTGAAAATCCCCATTTTATCTGCGGAAATCCCTTTGAACATTATCCCCATAAAAGTAGTATTTTATTTATTGTATTTAATAATTTTAGCACATTCTCCCCTAGGTCTTTTTCCCTTTCCCTCTGCCCCACCACCACTATCTTTTCCTCCAGATGGACAAGAACATAAGAACATAAGCTAGAAACATTTTCAGCTTTATGGCCAGGGCAGACACCCCACATATTTAACATACAGTTTATCAAACCTTGAGCATAGCTGCGGTGCTTCTGCTGAATAAAGTCTCTAGATAATATTGGGTTGAAGATAAAATCCGGAGCTCACACAGCAAGAGAAAGAGCCCACAAAGAGGTTATAATGTTGGATAGCACACTATTTGTATGCTCTTTGTTTTATTTTTGTTTCTCAATAGAAACATTTAAATTCAGGGGGAAAAAAAAATATACACCCAAATGTTACTGGCGGCATTAAAAGTTGTCACTGGGGAGATAATGCCTAACAACTGTTTCACTCCAAGCAGCAGTTTAACACTTACTTTAGTTACGCAGATCATTTTCTTTTGACAGACATGCTCTTCATTCAGCATGGACCCCCTGCGCTCATACCTGGAATGATCACCAGGGGGATTGTCTGTCCTGCTGGCTAGACGCCAGTTGACTATAGAAAAAATGCAACCAAGGCAATCGCACTACAAGCAAATGATGTGCAAGTTTTTCTCAGGTAAAAGCAGAACTGGCATATTTTGTAATATAATGTAAATGAGCATTGATATTCCATTTGTATCCAGGGTATCTGGGTTCAAGGCAGATTAAAACATCTTGAAAACAAAATACATGGTCAATATAAAGTTAGTAATCCCCCCAGATAATATTAATACATTTTAATCATAGCCATCATACTAGGCACTATTGGTTCAGAAACCTTCTTTGCCTTATATATAATCATATGGCCTGATATCAGTCTATTTTTGTTTTTATTTTTTGATGCAAGTAAAACTTATCTTAGACATATGGTAATGCAATTCAAGTCTAAGATAAGTTTTACTTGCATTAAAAAATAAAAACAAAAATAGACTATCAGGCCATATGATTATATATAAGGCAAAGAAGGTCTCTGAACCGGTAGTGCCTAGTATGATGGCTATGATTAAAATGTATTAATATTATCTGGGGGGATTATTAATGGGTTTGCAGTATACTGTTTCCCTGGCAGTTACACACCATTGGTTGATGCACAATATAAAGTTAGATCAGCATACATCATATCATAATAACATGTTAAAAATTATCTAAACATGCCCCTCTCTCACCCTTTTCTTGCCTGCTCCCCCTATCCCCCCCCCGTTTTTGTATTTTCTGCCTGCTTCAGTTTTTTTGTAAACCAGCGTGATATGTCCTATGAATGTCGGTATATTAAAAGTTCATAAATAAATAATAAAATAAATGTAACACCTTTGTCATATCAACACTTCAATTTGTAAGGCCTAGTTTGCCATTGAATTTTCCATAGCAAACTTCTATTTCCACAAATCTTTTTGCCATATAATTTAACAGAAATATTTTTTATTTAAGACTACCAACTGCTAAAACCAGAAAATATGCTCAGAACCCCCTCCCACCGAGACCTTCTCACCTCCTCTACCTTCCCCTCCCTCTCCCACACCCACTGCTCTACTCCTACCATCCTGAGACGACTTGTCATGAAACAGGGACAAGTTCTAGGATCAACAACTGTGGTAACAGGGGCAGGTAGTGATGCAGCACAGGCTGAGGACTGAGGGATCATGCACTCTGCTCCCAGGCCTCACAGTGGTCCCACTCCCTCCCGGCTTCTTTACATTAGATGGAACCTAGGAGCAGTGCACCTTCACTTCCTCATTACCATCGCAGTTGGGTTAAGGCCCAGCTCCTGCTCCATGAAGATGGTCTACAGCGGAGGAGCGAGCAGTGGTGATGGTGTGGCAAAGAATGAAGAGCTCTACGAAGCGCAGCAGGGCTCATGGGAGAAGGTGGAGGACATGAGGGGTTAGAAGCTGCCCTCGGGAAGCCAGTGGTCAGCAATATTGCCAGCTTCAAGAACTTGCCAGTTGCCAGTCTCCTTGAACAAACGTCAGCCATCGCGGCCAAATACCAGCAAGGTTGACAGTCTTATTTGGTTGGTAAAGACATAAGGCAAAATTTGCTGTGTGCCACTTGTGGAATGATAGCAAACTTTCAAACTTCAGGCCTAGGTACAAATCTCTGGATACAAATCTTGTACCTTATTTTCAAAGGAGAACTACACAAGTACTTTCTCTTTGAAAACTGCCATGAATTCCATGTACCTATGAATGTTTGCATCTGCTTTTTGTGTGGGTAAAATTTATCTGGAAAACCATGTAATTTGGTTTGAAATACTACCAACATACCAGTGGCATAGCTAGAACTGATTTTTTTTTTTTTGGTAGGGACTGAGTTGGACATGTGCTAATTATACCCTTATTAACAACCTCCCTCCCCCAACCCCCACTAAACAGTCTCTTTTTCTCTCAGTGTCCCTCCTTCCCATAATGAGAGAGTGAGATACTGATGGGGAGAATGGACGTTGAGAAAGAGGTTGCTGGGCATAGGGTGGGACGTGCAAGATGAGACTTATCCCTCCACACTCCACCCTGACCCCAGTCTCTCTCACTCAACCCCCTTGTCCTCAGGTTCATCCCATCCCCATGAATTTCTCTTTCATCATCATCCTCTTGTTCACAGTCGTCTCTCCCACATTCCTCAGTAGTCTCTCTCTCAACCACCCACTGACCTGCTCTGTCATCATTAATCTCACTCTTAAATCCCATCCCTTCCTGCATCTCTCTTAACCGAACATGCTGCCCAGTCCTCCAAGAGTTGTTGCTAGCTAATTAAAAAGCTTAAGGCTCAGTCCCAGAGGCCCCTGACAAAACCAATGCATTTAATTATTTATTTATACAGTTTTCTATACCGTTGCACAGAAAAATTCTATCTCAACGGTTTACAATAACTTAAATAAAGAGAAGAATAGATAAAATACATGATATTCATAAAATAATCTAAATTTACATCTTAAGAGCGAAGTAATTAAAACTAACTAAAACTCAAATTATTAAACAAAAACATTAGAAAGCATAAAAGAATAAAAAGATTCTGCTTATTGCTAGTTGTCAATCGAGTATGCCTGTTGAAAGAGCCATGTTTTTAATTCTTTTCTGAACCTTTTTTTGTCAGATTGAAGTCTTAATTCTGGTGGCATTTGGTTCCAAAGTTTGGGTCCTGCTATTGAAATAGAGCGATCTCTCACTTTGCTTAAGTGAGCAGATCTTATTGTAGGTACTGACAGGAGACCCTTATTGGCTGACCTTAAATCACGCTGTGGTACATGTAGCCTGATCGTGGTATTTACCCATTCTGTTAATTCACCAAACAGTATTTTATGTATTATCCATAATGTTTTATGCATTATCCTTTGTTCCACAGGTAATCAGTGAAGCTCTTGCAAAACCGGGGTAATATGCTCTTTCTTTCTTATATTTGTTAGAATGCGCACTGCAATATTTTAAAGTATTTGTGGAGGTCATAATGCTGATTTTGGGAGACCTAACATCGTTGAATTGCAGTAATCAATTCCCATGAATATCATAACTTGCAATACTGATCTAAAATTCTCCTGAGATAGCAGGGGTCTCAGACGTCTTAACATCATTAATTTGGCAAATCCCTCTTTGACTTTCTTCGCAATGTGAATTTTCAAGTTTAGCTCTGTATCTATAAAAAGGCCCAAATTCCTTGTAGAATCAGATAATTTAAAACTTAGGTTATCACTAAAAGTAATTATCTTTTGTTCCATATTTATATTTTTTTCTATCTAAAATGATAAAAAAACGTTTTCTCTATGTTCAAAATTAATTTCATTTGCACTAAAAGTTGTCTGATTATTTTCAAATAATCTCAACTAATTTATAAGTTGCTTCTAAGTTGTTTTCTATCGGAAATAAAATCTGAATATCATCGGCGTATATAAAATATTTTAAGCCGAGACCAGAAAGCAGATGGCACAACGGAAGTAAATAAATATTAAAAAGAGTAGCCGAAAGTGCCGATCCCTGTGGGACTCCTGTTGCTAATTTTACATTTTCAGAGGTACGATCTTTAATTCTTACTGCAAAAGTTCTATTAGTCAAAAAGGATGTAAACCATTTTAATGCAGCATCCGTCAGCCCAATTTATTGTAATCTAGTGAGAAGTATTCTATGATCTACAGTATCAAATGCAGTGGACAAGTCCAAAAGGATTAGTAGGTAACATTGAACATAGTCAAACCCTCTGAGAACAGTGTCTGTTATCGAAAGAAGTAACGTTTCAGTACAGTAAGATTTCCGAAATCCATGTTGTGAATGATATAAAATATTATTCATCTCAAGATGTTCAGTTAATTGTTTGTTGATTATTTTTTCAATTAATTCTGCTAAAAATGATAAATTAGAAATGGGTCTGTAATTTTTTTAAATTGTTGGGTCAGAATCATGTTGTTTCAAAACTATTTTTACTATTGCATTTTTTAACATTGTATGTAAGTATCCTTCACTCAGAGAGCAGTTTATTATTGATACTAAAATGGGACAAATTATATTTGCACATTGTTTTAATACTAATGTGTTAATCACATCTAAAGATTGATTGGCTGGATTTAATTTACTTAGTAATTTTTCAATTTCTAATGTAGTGGTGTTCTCAAAGTTAGTCCATAATGGTATATCTCTCTTGGTCATATTTATTGTTTGTTTTGGAGTTTGGTCTAGTGTGCCTATTAAATTGTCTATCTTATTCTTTAAAAAAGCTGCCAATTCGTTACAACAAGATTCTGATAGGGTTTCTCTGTTGGAAGTGGGATCATTAGTAAGTTTATTCACAATGTCGAATAATGCTTTAGAATTATGTGAAAACCTTTTAATTTTGGAGTCATAGTAATCTCTTTTTGTGTTATTTATTAACTTTTTATAATACACTAAATGTATGCGATAGTTACTAAGGGATCCTCCTCCCCCTACCCTGAGAATGGAGGGAGAAGAGCAGCACTGGCAGCTAGAGTTGCTACAGCTTTAGATGCAGTGATGGTCAGCTCAGGGAGAAGGGATGGAGGGAAAGGAATGCAGGGCCTAGCAATGCCCCTTCTTCCAGCTCCTGTTCAGACAGCACCTGCATCCCACTGTCTCTTTTTCTGCTCATATCTGAGTGGGTAGACCTGACTCCAAAGAAGGCAGGTCATGACTCACCCAGGCCTACCAATTTTCTACGCCTCTGCTATGTTCAGTTTTTTCCAGTCCTGTCCAAAAGATGCCCCATGAGCACCTCCCCTAAATGTGGCTAAAAGTATGTGTGTTTTAGTACAGCTCATATAGTTTAGATGCATTTTGGAGGGGCAATTTTCAAAACTAGCGCTCTTCCAAGGCTATTGTCCACACGAATGCTTTTGAAAATTGCTCTTCCTAAGCCGGGCAACTTTTGCCATTGTCCATAATTTGTGCAGAACTTACCTCATCAAATTCACCAATGAATTCACAAAATTAAAATGTTATTTTTCACACATCCTTAGTGAACCAGGCTAACTTGTAGCACATCCTAATTCTGTACTGGATGAACCCCCTCTCGCAAGTGAGAAGACAGTTACTCTTCCACGCTAATTCCATATTCAACCTCACTACTGAAACTGTGAAATAAGGTACCTCCTTTAATGGAAGCTTTCCAGGATGTAGGCATGTGTTCACTCAGATCTGGATTGCGATAGCAACTCTTTCACATAAGGCATTAAATAGCCATCAGATGGCAAGCATTACCTAGGTTCAAGATTACTTGATTGATTCATAAGTAAAGAAAGCTCTCTTAGTACTAAAAACTGTACAAGGTTTTTATGTGATATAATCAACTAGTACCTTCTAATGCATGAGTGGCTAACACTGGTCCTCTATAACTACAAAGAGGTCTGGTTTTCTGGATCTCCACAATAAATATTTTCTTATGCACAGTCATTGAGGAGATTCTGAAAATCAGATCTGTTTGTGCTCATAAGGGGCAGAGTTGGCCACCCCTGTCTAATCAGTCAGTTAAGATCCAGACCTATGGTACCAGGCTGAAAGACTATCATGGTGTCTTTATGGGCTAGACAGTTTATTGGCAGCTTATCAAATGAAATAGTAACCATTGGCAGCACTGCTTTTATAGCATTCACTTAAAGACATTATTTTGCAGCTCTACTATGCTCTGGGACAAACTGGCAAACGAATCATTGATTTAATCTAATTTGCAAGACAAAAAAATGAGTAAATTAATCAATAACACTTTTACACTTGCAATGAAACAGGTATAGGTGTGGTGATGTTATGAGATAACACCACACCTAGAGATACGAGGGCACGTCCATCAGGTGTATTGTTATCTCATAATATTACTGCACCCGTTTTATGTCTTATTGCCTAACTGGCTGCTGACCATAAAACCTGATGTGCCATGTGACTTTTACAAGCATTTCCATCATGCAAACTAAACCTCCTACAGTCTCCAGCAAACTCAGACTTATTTATAATGCATCCTCCAACACAGAAATGGTCACTAGCCTATTCAGATTTGTATAATCATATTTATATATGCAACAAAGATGTTACATTTCTATCTGAAGGTGGGCAGAATACACTAGTAAGTTTAACCAAAGACCATGATATGAAAAAGAGGTTGAGTTTTAGGCTTAGTTTTAAAATAGTTGTATATATCCACTCTATAAAACAAATTAGACTTGTATAACAATACTTGTGGGGCGGATTTTAAGAGCCCTGCGCACCGGTGCGCCTATTTTACATAGGCCTACCGGCGCGCGCAGAGCCCCGGGACTCGCGTAAGTCCAGGGGTTTTCCGAGGGGGGCGTGTCGGGGGCGGGCCCAATCCGCGCTGCGTTTTCGGGGCGGGACGTAGCGTTTCGGGGGCGGGTCCGGGGGCGTGGCCGCGCCCTCCGGACCCGCCCCCAGGTCGCATCCCGGCGCGCTAGCGGCCCGCTGGCGCGCCGGGATTTACGTCTCCCTCTGGGAGGCGTAAATCCCCGACAAAGGGAAGGGGGGGTTTAGACAGGGCCCGGGGGGGGTGGGTTAGGTAGGGGAAGGGAGGGGAAGGTGAGGGGAGGACAAAAGAAAGTTCCCTCCGAGGCCGCTCCGATTTCGGAGCGGCCTCGGAGGGAACGGAGGTAGGCTGCGCGGCTCGGCGCGCGCCGGCTATACGGAATTGGTAGCCTTGCGCGCGCCGATCCAGGATTTTAGCGGCTACGCGCATATCTACTAAAATCCAGCGTACTTTTGTTTGCGCCTGATGCGCCAACAAAAGTACGCCAAATCGCGCTTTTTGAAAATCTACCCCTTTATGTTTTAGAAGCCTAAGCACCAAAGCTTAGTGCTCCTGCCAAGGCCATTTAGCACACCACACACACAAAAACTCTTTTGTGCATTCTAGAACTGCATCAAGAAGACATAAGCACAAATATGCACGTATGTAAACCAAGTGCTTCACATATAAATTAGGCTTTAGCAGGCACATGGTAAATAGTAAGGTATGCTCTCCCCACGCACTCTTTATGGCATGCTCACTAAGACGTATAATATAACATCTACCACAAATCAGGTGTTACATGCTCACACGCTATGTAAAGGGCTCAGCTAATAGGATGCACTGTGGATTTTAGGAGTATACATAGCTGATGCAACAGGATAAATTATGGGAGACGTGGCGTCGAAGACAGGGGAGAGACAGAGAAAAGGGACAGATTGGGAGAGAGGAGAAGGCGAAACATCAATGCATCTTTGATCACTATAAATCCACATTTATTGAGGCAGTCTTCAGAAAAGAATTGTGTGCTAGGTGTGGCTACTTTATTCATGACAGCTGACTTCACTCTTAAATATTAAAAGCTTTAAGTTTATGAGAGCTCTGATAGTCTACCTACAAGCAGGGCTGGCACTATATAGGGGCTTCTCCACTTGATTCTCTGTTCTCATGTGGGACCTCTATTTCTTTGTATTACCGGCACAGTATAGTAAAGGGCCAAGGACAACCTTGGTTCCAACACTACAAGGTGCTCATATAGTTAGATAGTTGGGGATGCAGATGCCTTCTGGAATCAGGGCTGGCAGATTTCCCTCCCTGGCATCAAGGGAATTAATGTAGCAGGACTGGGATACTTTGAGCTTAACAGATGGAGGACGTGTGGCTTATGGGAGATATGAAAGAAAGGACAGAGGAAAGAGGGAAAGTAAAAAAAAGAGAGAGGTGCAGATTACAGAGAAAGCAACATACAGTTGGGCAAAATTATATCTACATTTATTTACACAACTCAAATGTATTTCCAGGTCAATAGAAAACAAAAGTATTTGCCCTCATTGACATTGTTAGAGCAATCAAAGATCACAGTAGATATTCTTAGGCTTGAGGCCAATCATTTGTCTATGCCTCAAAAGCTTCTTTTAACTCACTAATTGTTTTGATTTGAGTAGGGATGTGAATCGTTTTTCAACGATTAAAATTATCGTCCGATAATGTTAATATCGTCTTAAATCGTTATAGAACACGATACAATAGAAATTCTAACGATTTATCGTTAAAAATCGTTAAATCGTGTTAGGGCGCACTAACGGGAGTTAGTGCGCACTAACTGAAAATGATACAAATAAACACTTTCCAGGTCACTGAAGGTCAGTTAGGAATGAATATGTGTTCCTATTGGCTGGCTGCCCTCTTATCTATTGATGTTACCAAGGTTACCACTGAGGTGATGGTTGGGGGGATGGGAAATGGAACTGGAAACTCACGAACACCAACAGAAAATGAAACAAAGTGTTCACACTTCCCAGGTCAGTAAAGGTCACTTAGGAATGAATATGTATTCCTATTGGCTGGCTGTGCTCTTATCTATTGATGTTACAACACCCCTGGTATTAGGGATAGGGCACTATGTGCAGGAAGATCACAACACTCCTGGTATTAATAGGGATAGGGAACTGTGTACATGAAGATCACAACACCCCTGGTGCCAGGGATAGGGCACTGTGTGCAGGAAGATCACAACACCCCTGGTGTCAGGGTTAGGGCACTGTGTGCAGGAAGATCACAACACTCCTGGTATTAATAGGGATAGGGCACTGTGTGCAGGAAGATCACAACAACCCTGGTGCCAGGGTTAGGGCACTGTGTGCAGGAAGATCACAACACTCCTGGTATTAATAGGGATAGGGCACTGTGTGCAGGAAGATCACAACACCCCTGGTGCCAGGGCTAGGGCACTGTGTGCAGGAAGATCACAACACTCCTGGGTATTAATAGGGATAGGGCACTGTGCGCAGGAAGATCACAACACCCCTGGTGCCAGGGTTAGGGCACTGTGTGCAGGAAGATCACAACACTCCTGGTATTAATAGGGATAGGGCACTGTGTGCAGGAAGATCACAACACCCCTGGTGCCAGGGTTAGGGCACTGTGTGCAGGAAGATCACAACACTCCTGGTATTAATAGGGATAGGGCACTGTGTGCAGGAAGATCACAACACTCCTGGTATTAATAGGGATAGGGCACTGTGTGCAGGAAGATCACAACACCCCTGGTGCCAGGGTTAGGGCACTGTGTGCAGGAAGATCACAACACTCCTGGTATTAATAGGGATAGGGCACTGTGTGCAGGAAGATCACAATACCCCTGGTATCAGGGTTAGGGCACAAGTTCTAGTCACATTGACTGATCACATTACTTGTTTTGTCAAGCTACCAACTGTTTCCATTTCCCATCCCCCATATACTGTCAGTGGGAAGCTTGATAACATGAATAAATAAGAGGGCAGCCAATAGGAATACATATTCATTCCTAAACTGACCTTAACTGACCTGAAAAGTGTCAAATTGTATCATTTTCAGTTAGTGCGCACTAACTCCCAGTTAGTGCGCACTAACTCCCGTTAGTGCGCACTAACTCGAGTTAGTGCGCACTAATCGGGAAAAACGATTTTTAACGATTTTTTAACTAAAAAATCGTGCCTAACACGATTTTCTTGCCCTGCCACACGATTTCTATCGTTAAGACGATATGGAAAACGATTCACATCTCTAGATTTGAGCGCATAGCCCTTTTCTTTCAGCTTTGAGGACCTAACAGACTGTGTCCTACACTGCAGGGTACATAAGAATATAAGAATTGCCGTACTGGGTCAGACTAAGGGTCCATCAAGCTCAGTATCCTGTTTCCAACAGTGGCCAATCCAGGTCACAAGTAGTAGATGGATTCCATGTTGCATATGCCCAGGGATAAGCAGTGGCTTTCCTCAAATCTACCCAGCTAATAACAGTGTATGGACTTTTCCTCCAGGAATTTGTCCAAATCTTTTTTAAACCCATCTATGTCTTTACAACATCCACTGGCAATGAACGCCAGAGTTTAATTGTGCACTGAGTGAAAAAGTATGTGTTTTAAATGTGCTACTTAGCAATTTCATGGAGTGTCTCCTAGTATTTTTATTTTTTGAAAGAGTAACAACTGATTTGATTTTACCTGTTCGATTCATGATTTTATAGACTTTTTTCATATCTCCCCTCAGCTGCCTCTTCTCCAAGCTGAAGAGTCTTAACCTCTTTAGCCTTTCCACATAGGGGAACCATTCCATTCTCTTCATCGTCCCTTCTCTGAATCTTTTCCTGTTTTTTTTTTTTTTTAAATGTGGTGACCAGAACTGAACACAGTACTGTAGATGCAGTCACACCATGGAGCAATACAGAAATATTTTGATATTCTCCATTCCTTTTCTACTAATTCCTAAAATTCTGTTTGCTTATTGACGACTGCTGCTGCACATTGAGTCAAGGATTTCAACGTATTGGTCCACAATAATGCTTGGATCTTTTTCCTGGGTGGTGACTCCTAGCATGGAACCTAGCATTGTGTAACTACAGTTTGGATTACTATTTCCTATGTGAATCACTTTGCACTTGTCCACATTCAATTTCATCTGACATTTGGATGCCCAGTCTCATAAGGTCCTCCTGCAATTTCTTGTAATCCGTATGTGATTTAACAACTCGGAATAATTTTGTATTGTCTGCAAATTTGATCATCTATAAATATATTAAAAAGCAACAGTCCCAATACAGATCCTTGGGGCACTCCACTATTTACCTTCCTCCATTGAGGAAACTAACCATTTAAGTCCTACTCTTGGTTTCCTGTATTTTAAACAATTTGCAATCCAAAATAGGACATTGGCTCTTTTGCCATAACTTTTAATTTTCATAGGAGTCTCTCATGAGGGAAGTTTTCAAATGCTTTCTGAAAATTTGAATGTGCTATATCTATCAACTCACCATTATCCATATATTTATTAACTCCTTCAAAAAAAATGTAGCAGATTGGTGAGGAAAGACTTCCCTTGGATAAATTCATGTTGACTGTATCCCATTAAACTATGTCCAGAACTATGTTCTGTAATTTTGTTCTTCAGAATAGTTTTCTATGATTTTCCAGCACTGATCTCAGGCTCACTAGTCTATAATTTCCTGGATCACTCCTTAGACATTTTTTAAAGATTGACATTACATTGGCCACCCTCCAATCTTCAGGTGCAATAGACAATTTTAATAATAAGTTATAGTATTAGGTCTACAATTTCATTTCTGAGTTCTTTCAGAACTCTGGGATGTATACCATCTGGTCCAGGTGATTTGCTATTCTTTATTTTGTCAATTTGCCACATTACATCTTCCAGGCTCACCATGATAGGGGTACTTGAAGAGGGTTGAAAAATCAGATGGTGATGCCCTTCTGAATAAAGACAGATACATTCTTCCATGAGTCTCCCCTTCCACTCTCTCAAGATCCTTACTGATCTAACAGGTACTCTCTCTTAATATTGAAATACCTAGCCTGATCTATTTTGCCCCTGGAGATCTTCATCTTTTACTCAATTCTTCCCTCATAGCCAAACAAGAACCTATCCTGGGGGAATTCTGTACACCTGTGCAACATAGAATTTGTACAGAATTCCCCTCTTATACATAATTCTGTATTTCCCAAGCAGAATTCAGCACGGGAACCCAGAACTGGCAGCATTGTGCAGAGGAGACATCAGTGACCGTGTCACATGGAGGAGACAATATGGGGCCTGAAAGGCAGAGACTGCAGTGGCACTGTGGGCCATACTGGCTGGAGATCAGAAGATGCAGCAGCAGCTATCGTGCATGTCAGAAGATGTAGGTTGCATCTATGGCCGTGTCAGTCCATGCAACCAGAAAACGGAGACCTCAGAAATCGCAGTGATGGAAGATTGTTGTTGCTCTGTTGTTAACGCTGGGAATTAGCAATCTGTTATTAGAGCTCTGTTGTTACATCTGAGAGATTGCTATCTCCAGCAACTCCATTAATAACAGATTGCTATCTGTTATTATTTAGAATAGTTGTGGGTGGATCCTTGGACTAGTGGACTAGTGGCTCCCCCTTGGGGGAGCTCCCGAGAGGGACCACTGGTCAGGCTTAGTGTGGGAGACAGACACACACTAGTTCTTTTATTAGACAATATATTAAACCACCAAAGGTGGCAGTAGTGAGCTGGAAGTTCCCAGCTGGGCTGTAGTCCCTCAGGTACTGGAACAGCGATCCCAAGGTGGCTGAGCTGTAGAGAAACTAAGAAAGTGAGTAGGCAAGACATGCAGAGTTCAGGAACAAGTCCTTGATGGTAACACTCACACAATAGTCTCTTGAGGCAGCCCAGGAGTTGGTATGCATTAGGCCCTCGAGGAGCGAGTACTTGGTTCCAGGGAAAGCTCTGAGAGATAGATAGGAACTCACTGATGTTATAAGCAACAAAGACTTCTTAGTAAGCAATATATTAAACCACCAAAGGTGGCAGTAGTGAGATGGAAGCGCCCAGCTGGGCTGTAGTCCCTCAGGTACTGGAACAGCGATCCCAAGGTGGCTGAGCTGTAGAGAAACTAAGAAAGTGAGTAGGCAAGACATGCAGAGTTCTGGAACAAGTCCTTGGTGATAACACTCACACCATAGTCTCTTAAGGCAGCCCAGGAGTTGGAATGCAGTAGGCCCTCGAGGAGCAAGTACCTGGTCCCAGGGAAAGCTCTGAGAGATAGATGGAAACCCACTAATGTTGTAAGCAGCGATGACTTCTTAGCAGAAGTGGTATTCAGGAGTTGGTCCGGGACGTGGGCCCTCGAGGAGCGAGTACCGGTTCCGGACTGCGACCTGAAAAGAAAAAGAGAGAGCGAGGCCCCCGAGGAGCGGGTACCTCTAATGAAGTCCGAGGAGGCAGAGTAGCTAGGTTTGCGGAGAGCGAATCCCATCCGCAACGATACCCGGAGGTAGCGAATGACCTTGCTAACTCGTCTTGTTAGCGAAAACTGAGACCTTAAATATCTGGAGCTGATGACGTCATCTCAGGGGGACGCTCCTGAGGTTCGCGCCAACGCCGGTACATCAATCGGGCCACGTGCGCGCCCCTAGGCATCTGGTCAACATGGCGGCTTGCAGCGTCGAGCCAGTCCAGGGACGCCGGAATAGGACGGCCTGGATACGCCGCAGCAGCTAGCCTTCCATCAACCCCGGAGGGATTCACCAACGAGGTAAAGTGGGCGGAGCAGAGACATCGGACACAACAAAGATAGAGGAGAAAGCAGTGGAGGTGGAGCCTGGGAGACAGCTGCTGCGGCAGAGAAGAAAGAGATGGGGAAGTTGAGAAAGAGGGGGAGAGAGAGAGTGCTGTGGGCCTGATACAGGTTCACTCTGTGGATGTGGTAAAATATAAGGGCACAAAGCGACGGGATACCCAAACAACTCTACTGGTGAGACCCACTGCCCACCTCCCCTGCCCCAACAGGATCTGCTACATAAAGCACTACATGCCACATTCACACTGATCAGCATAACTTTAGATTCTAGGAAAAACAGTATTTTATTACTAATGCTAGATTATGCTCCAGAAAGCAATGCAGTATCAGGTGGATTTTAAAAGGGCTACGCACGCAAATATCGGCATTTAAGCACGTGGCTGGGCCCTGTGTGAACATTTTCAAAAGAGCCCAGCCACGGGCAACTGTCGATACGCGTACAAATGCCAGGCCGTGAAAAAAGGAGCGGGCTTCGGGGGGGGGGGGGGGGCAAGACGGGACGGAGGCCAGCCGGGACAGCAGCCATTAGCCGCTGACCCAGGGAAGCGCGTGCCAGCAGTCGGCTGGCGCGCGCAAACTACTTCTGCTCCATGGGAGCATTAAATAGTAAAACAAAGAAACTTTAAGTTTTGGGGCAGGTTTTGTTCTTCAGAATAGTTTCTATGATTTTTCCAGCACTGATCTCAGGCTCACTAGTCTATAATTTCCTGGATCACCCCTTAGACATTTTTTAAAGATTGACATTACATTGGCCACCCTCCAATCTTCAGGTGCAATAGACAATTTTAATAATAAGTTATAGTATTAGGTCTACAATTTCATTTCTGAGTTCTTTCAGAACTCTGGGATGTATACCATCTGGTCCAGGTGATTTGCTATTCTTTATTTTGTCAATTTGCCACATTACATCTTCCAGGAGGAGAGGGAAACAGGGAGGGAGTTTAGGTAGGGGGGGTAGGGAACAGGGGAAGGCCCGATTTCGTCGCCGCGTTTAATTTACTAAAATCCTCCCCTGCGTGCACCACCCGCACTTGCACACGCGAATTATAAAATCCAACATGCGTGTGTGCATGGCCCATGGATTTTATAACATGCGCGCGCCAGGGCGCCCATGTTACAAAATCTGCACATCCATGTGAGCACTCCGGGAACCGCATGCACCTTTAAAATCTACCCCTAAATGTTAGATACAAATAATAGCAAAGACAATAGTTGCATTAATGTAATACAAATACTTTTCTTATGATTATTAGAAGAGCGGCTGAAAATTCAAGATTTTCTCTGTCTGTCCCTCTGCCATCTCCTTCTCCTTTTTCATCCGCACATCAAAAAGCATGTTTTGAGAGACGCATGCAATTTCCCAAAGTATACTGGCTTTGTCTTGCATTTCTAGCTCCCTCACCACAGAGCCTGTACATCTGGTGTTTTATTCCTCTTGTTCTCAGTTATTTTACAGTCACATTTAGTATGGTCAGTGTGGAAACATCCTAAGCCAAACTTGTCAGGCTTAGACCATGCAATCCCATTTACAGGGCCATCTTGGGGGAAGTGAAGGAGACAGAGCAAGCTAGAGGAAAAGAAAACTGGAGGTTTTCCTGGAGAATGAAGAGGAGAAACAGCCGGAAATTTGCTGGGAGAGGTGAAATGGAGGAAAAAGCTGGACACCTACCTAGGGGGTGAGGGGAATAGAGAGAAAGCTAGAGATTTTGCTGCAGGGGTAAAGGTAGAGAGAGGAAGGGTCTTTCTGGGAGAGGTGATGGATGGGGGAGAAAAAGCTAGGGATCTTGCTGGGGTAGAAAAGAATTTAAATATGGGGGAGAGAGCAGATAGAAAGGAAGAAAGCTGGGGGAAGCAGAAAGAGAGCTGGGCATTTTGGGAGAATGTAGGGCGAGAGAGAAAAGCCAG
Organism: Rhinatrema bivittatum; assembly: GCF_901001135.1. Lineage (NCBI taxonomy): Eukaryota > Metazoa > Chordata > Amphibia > Gymnophiona > Rhinatrematidae > Rhinatrema > Rhinatrema bivittatum. The sequence goes on from NC_042618.1 coordinate 129,410,173, forward strand.
GGAGAGGGTCGACTCTGGGGGGGGGGGGGGGGGGGGGGGGTAGGGGAGATACAGAGAGAGAGAAAACTGGGGAGGTGGAAGAGAGAAAGCTGGAGGGAGGGGGGTTGACATTGAGGAAAGTAGAAAACAAGTAGAAAACAAACATGAAGAATGGGCAGGGGTTGAGGAAGAGGAGGGAGAAAGCAGGAGGGATTCAAGCCTTGAGAGAAGGGGCTGGGCCTTATAATGAGGGGATTCTGCATAGAAAAAATAAAAATTCTGCATCTTTGAATAATAACTTGCTCTCTATTTTTCATTTTAAATTAATTATCCCCCAAAGATAGTGATTATATTGTGTTATCCGGACAAATAAATTACGCAGAATTTGTATTTTTTTTCTTCTGCAGAATTCCCCATTGAGTAAAGAACTCTCTGAGCATGAATTTCATTGTTCTCTTTTCACCACCTCTCCTGGGGATTGTAGCTCTCTCACTTCTCCTCTCAACAGTAACAAGCAAACTGATGTGCTGGCCTTATTTTGATCCAGTTTTGAAGCTAGAGATTGGAGCCGAGAGGCAAAGAGAGCTAGCGTGCTAATATTAGCACACACACACTATTTAGCTTTCTCAACACTATGTAGCATTCTCCACACTAATTAGCAATTGCATTTTTTCCGTTAACGTGCATGCTAATAGTACAGACACATGCATGGCACGCCACATTTTAGTATGCATTTTAATTTTTTTAGTGCAAGATTTATTGCATAGGCCCCTGAGAGGGATCAGTTTTTTCCTCTTAAATGGCAAGGTATGCCAGCAGTAGAATGTGCTCAAACGGAGCGGGATTTAAGATTATAGCGCCCCTAGGCAGAGAACTGGAACTAGGGTGGTTTTGCTCCTTGGAAATCAGAGAGCAGATAGGGGTGTCCGGGTTTTTTGGGCAATTTCAGAATTTGACACCCTAAGCACATGCCTATGTTGCCTATACCTAAATCTGGCCCTGTGCTAAGGGGCCCAAACAAATACATTTATAACAGAAATTTGCTTTCAAAATCACATGCCTCTAACTCTTGGCCCATCACATTAAACCCTGTTTTGAACATTATATGCTTCATTTTTAATTAACACCAGATGCTCCCAATACTGAACTGAGCTAACCCTTCTTTGGCAATGCAATATGCGTGTGCACTTTACAAGTCCTCTCGCAGTGTACATTTGGCACGTTATGGTGACCGGTCTCAATTTATTTCTATTTTTTTTTTCTTTTTGCTTGCAGTATAGCCTTGCCTCTATAAGAATAATATCCTGTTCTTGTGGGGAAATATTGATTTCATATTTTTTTCCTAAGCTGTAAGCCGTGCATCCTCACTGCATGTTTATTTATATGCACTGGTTCACAGAAGCCCAGAGGCTACTGTGGGAAGCTTTCATACCTCTGTACCCTAGGGAGGGTATGGAAAGGAAATGATACCAAGTCAGAGCTTGCAGAGGCTGAAGTGGTTCACCCAGACACATTTCACTTTGCTGGTGGGGATTTCATGAACCATTACAGGTGGTGCCAGAGCTAAGTTAAAGTTTCAAAGGCCCACAGACTTATGCAAAGGGGGCCAATATAGATCTTAAGGCATCTTTTTCCCTCAAACAAAAAACTCAGAAGATCCATTGAATAGGGGAAAACAGCTCTGATGCCTCAGATGTCCTCGATACCCCAGGGCTGGTAGAAGCACTAGGTGGGATTAGGCAGCCTCCAAGAGTACCACAGTTTTAGGGAGTGGCAACAGCAGAATTGGACCAGGCCAGCATTGATTGGGATTTGAGCCTTGCCATAGTGATGGGAGTTTGCCAACGTGCTCCCTGCCACTTCTTTCTGGCAGCAACTGCTTTCAGAAGCACCTCAATCTGGCTTCACTTCTGGGTCCACGGCAGCATTAACCGGGGAAAAAAAAACATTCCCTGCTACTTTCTTAGCACACCCAGGATCCAGGGGCTGGGAATGAGAGGGGAGAGGAAGAGGAAGCCACCTAGGGCTTGGGCTGCGGTTGAGGGAACCCGAGGAAGAGGATTAATCCTGGGATTGGGGGAGAGGATACATGGCTGAAGTTTTGCTCAGGATGTCTAATACTCTTGCATTGGCCCTGAGCTACACCTCACTTCCCTGAAGGTTGATTAAACCCATGACCAATTCTAAGGCAAAGACAAACTTAACATGAAGCCTGTTCTCCTTGATATTATACCCTCTGGAAAATCAGGAAGACTACAGGAGCTCTGGGCACTGCCCTGTCACACCAGTCCTGAACTGGATTATATATGCCTATGGCTGTTTTATCCAGACAGATCTTAGTTTTAAAAGAATAAGTCCAAAAAAGCTGCTAAAAATGTTGTTCCATTGGCAAGTATGGAATTAAATGCCTGGCTATGGAATGAAGTTTTATAAAACATCAGTATTACTAGACACTGGAAAAAAAATACCATAACTTCCTTTTAATTTATTAGCAATGTATTGCTCACTTTCCAACTGCATCATACACGAAGGTTGTTCTGATTTTTTTTCTCAGAGTTGAAGAGAAATATAAATAAACCAGCATGGACAGGTGTTTCCTTGGCATTGACGATGGAGAGAAGGTTGTTTATTCCCTCTTATGCAGTCAGTATAGGACCACTACAAGGTTTGAGTCGGGTCACAAAACTGCTCTCTTGGTTTGTGTGCAAGCCAGAAATTCTTACAAAAATAAACCATATGCAGATCTCCCAACTCTTCCATTTCTCAGTGTAAGGTCATCAGGGGTCAAACCCCAATGCAGCTCAAACAAGAAGATTTATGTGCATATGAATAGTCTCCACATGTTTATTCTTGCTTAAAGTAATTGTTATGCTTCCAATCATTTGCTACTTTTGCAAGGTCAATAGGGGATGTCTTATTACTGAAATGAGTACCCTGTTCATACTTAATAATCGCCTTTGCTTTGGTTCTTTCAGATATTTATGCAGTGCATCTACCAGTATCCCTTGATATACTACAGAGCAATTCTCATATCATTGTGGTCTTTTGTAAGGTCATCATTCAGAAGCATTTAGCTGGATAACTCAGAAGTTATCCAGCTAAATGAATATTTGGGAACTTATCCGGCTACATTCTAGCTGGATAACTTTTTATCCAGTTAAAATCTGGCCGAATATGTCAGGGGGAATCCAGGGCGTAACAGGGTAGAGCTGAGTTAGCCGGATAAGTTATCCAGTTAACTCCAATATTCAGAGCTAGCCGGATAACATATACAGCTAACTCTGGTCAGCCAAGCTGCACAGTGGCTGAATATGGAATTCATATAAGTCTTCCAGTCGATATGGCTGAGTTAAACATTAGTATACAGATGATTATTATGACATACTTCTTCTATGCCTAACCACAATAGCGTACTCAAGAAGAAAGTACAATGGTTAACAGGTGATTTTAAAAAACCATGAAATTGTCCAAAACAACATTTTTGAACTATTTTGAAGTGGAGGAGTAGCCTAGTGGGTTAGAGCAGTGGGCTACAACCTACGGAAACCACCGTTCAAATCCTGCTGTCACTCCTTGTGACCGTGAGCAAGTCACTTTATCCTCTGTTGCCTCAGGTACAAAATTAAATTGTAAGCCCTTTGGGGATAGGGAAAATACCTACAGTGCCTGAATGTAATCTGCTTTGAAGTGCTGAAAAGTGGAATATAAAAATCTAAATAAAAAAATAATAATAAAGTGTGCAACAACTAAATTATAGACAGAGAAAGCATGTTTCAGCCTGAAATTTAAACAGCCTCTAATGTTAGCTCAGAGAATTTCAGCTCATTAAACGTGAGGAGCCTGGTTTGAGGGTTTTCCCTGCTGAATGTATAGAAATAAGGATCTTGGGGCTTGTGATTCAATAGGAAAGAACAGTAAATATGCTTACAAGAATGGAATGTGGGTGCAAAGGAGATGCAGCATTTTGCACTGTGCTCCCTGAAACGTCCACTAAATAACCTGCGCATGTGCCAAATCGGTTTTCTTCTGCTATTCACCAACACTTGGGGGTGAGTCCTTTATCTGTGTCATGACCCACTTGCTTCTAACAATTGCATCATGCTCTCAAGAGATGAGATTATATGATAGCTGGGTACACACCCCACCGAAGCCCTGTGCCTGCAAATGCAAGGTAAGAACAGGGCTCGTGGCCCTTACTTGACAGGAGAAAACACTGAACAGTGAATCATCATTTATTTATATTCCAGTTTTTGGCACTTTTAAGCAGATTACATTCAGGTACTGAAGTTATTTCCCCACCCCCAAAGAATGTACAATCTAAGGGCCTCATTTACTAAAGCATTGTTCCCATAGCCACAGAATGGGAGAAAAGCCTTAGTAAATCAGGCCCTAAGTTTGTAACTGAGGCAAGGAAGGTAAAGTGACTTGCCCAAGGTCAGAAGGAGCAGCAATGAGATTTCAACTCTGGTTTTTGTTGCTTTCCCCTCCTGCTGCTCTGAAATCACTGGGCAACTCCTCCACTCCAGCAGACTGTCCTTCCACACTTGCTAATTCTCCGCCTACTTCCTCTTGAGTGCTTCTCTGTCTTCACTTCTGCCTGTCAGCTCCTTTGAATGATTCTGTCCCTTTGGCAGATGGAGTCTGCAAAAGGCTTCCTGTCACCTAGAATGTGGATCTGTGCTGTAAGCAGCAATTCCACACTTGCGTCACGCAAGGGCACAAGCCTGATCAACACATGCAACACCATCCTAAGGTGGGTCACCTAGTTTGCATTACATTTGTACTTTTATTTTGGGAGTAGAGCCATATTATGCTGATTTAAATTATTTTGCTGCAAAAAGCTACAGTACAGCAAAGACAGAAGCTTGCAAACTAAATTTCATACTGATGCAATAGTTGTCTGTATAGAGTCCACTATGAGTAAGGTAAGGACCTCCTAATTCAGATCCAGAGGAGATAAGAGGGAGCTTAATATTTTAATGGACCCTTTTCCTACCAAGAAAAGCTAGCAAATCTATTTTTGACCCACCAGTTTCCTCCTGCTCAATCGTAACCAAAGCTAGAATTTGGGCACCATGAGCCTTCACCAACCTAGAAATTATTTTCTCTACTTCATATCTCCAATTCCCCCTCTGCCAAAGCATGCTTGGGATCTGGACCAGGGGCCATGTAGCAGGGCTTCTTCAGAACCCTGCAATCAGGAACCCTGAATCCAGCCACTAGCTGTCACCTTTGAATGATGACCAGAATTCCCTCCCCCAGATCATCGCTACTGCTGTGCCTGCAGCATCCCCAGCCCTACTGACCCAAAGAGAAGACCCGACTGGGGGACTGAACCAAGGACCTTCCACAAGGCAGTGTGTGACTGCCACTGAACCACCACTCGCAAATCATTTATTACAGTATTGCTACTATACACTTCCCTTTAACAATTAAAGACTAGAGATTTACTTTTGGCAGTGTAAATGTGGCATTTATTGGAGTGTAGTTCTTAATTTTTGTTCTTCTTTTTCTCAGGACATTTTGGGGGAATACAATCCCAGCAGAGGTGAATGCCACTACCGGGTTAGTATTTGTTTTTCACATTGACAGTGATTATATGCTCCACTGGGACCTGATACTGAAAGATCGGTGGCTAATCGTTTGGCAGCAATCTGGGACTGGTCAGCCCAAAATAAACTGTGACTTAATTTGCAATCAGAGGATATGCACATTAATTCTCCAGTTGATTTGACTACTGATTTTCAATGGGAAATATGTAATGTGATCATATTTTTGGAAGAGAATCTTAATTTAGAATCACATATTGCAAAGGTAACCAGAACTGCTTTTCTCCAACTGTCCAGTATTGAAAGGATTAAGCGCTAGTTTGAGACATTGAATTTGAAAGCTGTGATTCAGTCATTGGTTGTTACACGTGTGGACTTGCACCATGCGATATATAAATTGCAATTGATCCTTTAGATTGTAAGCCCTGTGGGGATAGGGAAATACCTATAGTACCTGAATGTAATCCGCTTTGATGTACACGTTGAGGTGCCAAAAAGTGAAATATAAATAAATAAATAAGAATTCCGTAGCAATATAAGTTTCTTTCTCAAAAGAATTACATTGGCTGCCAATGAGTTGGCAAGCAAAATTTAAAGTATTTTGTTTGATATTAAAATGCTTATGTGAAAGGCCTTTCAAATAAAGCCCTGCGTCACTGAGGAGTTACTTGGAAAGGATTCTGGATGAGGGAGTCCAAGTGACCTGTACCTGGGTTTTGTAAAGGTTTGAGTATTGTAATTAGGAAACTACTCATGGGACAATTCTATGGAAAAGCCACTAGATGGCACCATGAATGGTAAAATTACACTAGGCACGTGGGCTTAGAAATAATGGGGGTAATTTTCAAAGGTGTTCTGCACGTAAATGTAACATACTATCGAAGCAATTTTCAAATGTCATTTACTCGAGTAAAATCCAGTTTTACTCCAATAAATGTTTTTGAAAATCAGGCCCAATGTGAAAAGAGCAGTCACTGATTTCTTTTGGATTAAGAGGTTTGAGGAGAGCAGACCTCTAAGGGAGTGGTATTGGGACTATATATATATTCCTGAGTCTGAAGTCTGGCGATTGCTGGGAGATTGCTGGGAAAGGGGAAAGGGATCGAGGCGTCTCTCCCTCAGATGGAGGCTCCTTCCTGGGTCCTAAAGGAATTTGGCATTGGTTCAGAAGAGGGTGGAAGGAGGTCCCACCATTCGTGGGAAAGACCTGGGGTGGAGGTGGTCCAAGGACTCGCGAGTTGGGGAATCCAGGGAACCCCTGCCAAGGCTTCAAGGAGTGTTCCTGTGTCAACCTGGGAGGTTACTCTGAGACACAAAGGTGGTGATCTTGTATTCAATTGATATTGTGCAACTCAGCTGAAGCAAATGTGAAAGTGATATTTTGTGAAGGGATTTTATGGAGTAGCAAGTGGGGAAAGCGGGTGAGAAAAACTACTCTATACTGTTTTGAGAGTAAGAGTGTGTAATACTAAAGTTTGGCAAAAAAGTTGATGCTGATGTTGCTGCAGCCTGGCTGTGGGAACCTGTGAACCCTGATTTCATCAGTGCCTTTTAAAAACCTTTTGTAAACTCTGATTGCTGATAACCCTAGAAAATAAAAAAGTTTGTATGTCTGAATGTATCTTCGGTGTGAGACCCTATTTTATCTACAGGTGTGAGTTTCTATGGGACAAAGTTGGGCGAGCAGTCTGATGGGTTCACAGAGGCCTGTCCAGTTCAGGAATCTTGCTCTTCCCTCTCGGCCCGGGTCCACTACACCATCTGCTTGACCCATTTGTCACTGAACCCTTCCGAGAGACTAGTGTTGTGCTGCCAAACAAGCTCCAGATCCTTTAACATTTTATGTGCGCCATCAAGGGGCTACACTTAAATAGTACAAGACCTAATTACCTCTGAGACAAATTGCTTCCTTACCCTCCCAGGCACACATTGTGTTCTCGGGGGAAGGCCCTCTTGACAATTCTTTCTTTTAAAGATTCCAGACTGGCTGTTACATTTAAAGGAGCATTTTCCTGGATGGGCCTTTTCCTTTGGAATCAAGACAACTACAATCTATCCAGGATATTTTGGTGTTTTGCCAATGATTGAAATTGTGGCTTTTTACACTGGCATTCCAGCTTGGCACAACTTAGCTCATCTAGCTGACTGTGGCTGTGATAACTACTTGGGTAGTAAATTTTAACTGGATGCTTGCCTTTAGGGCAACACTAAGACTGTAGGTCCAGTAGTTTTGGCAAAGTACTCATCATGTTAACTGATAGGCTGGTTCTAAAGGTAATGCAACATTGTTATTGGGGAGGAGTAGTCGTAAGACAGGCAGTTTGAAAATCTGTTAGTGGGATATACTGCTGGCAACTGGATAGTAGTGATTGTGATGAGTATATTGGGTATCATATTGTAATTTGTACTTGATTTATTTCTTCATCTATTTATCAACCACCCTATTCGAGATTCAAGGCAATGTGCAAGCCAGATTATGTGTACTATATTTTTTATTTGACTATATGTGCTGGATGTTGATTTTCATGATCCTCTTTTTTGGAGTTTGTACCTCAATTAGAGTTTTAAAATTTAAATACAACTGCTATGTGCTATGAATGTACACAGTTAAGGTACAGGATAGTTTATATGTATTTATTTATGGGGCAATGTTCCCCACAGGGTTTACACTCTATCTTGAGCACAAGAAGGTCAAGTGTCATTTTCAAGGTCATACACATACACAAAGATATAAAGGGGATCTGCAGGATTACTGCTCAATGTATTAATGTTCACTACCTTCACAGGTGTAGTTAAGTTTAACATAAAAATGTGGTTTTGTGCATTTTTAGCACAAAATTTAGCTATGCAAATATAAGTAATGTAGTTGCTTAACAAAATTATGCAGATTACCTAATCTGCATATATTTTATATTGTGCTTCACGAAAGTTAAATTATTTTAATTGTTAAACTGTTTCTTTTGTAATGTCAGTTTTTATATGATATTTTTATATAAGATTGTATTTGATATATTTTTTTAAAGCAACCTAGAACAAACTAAATTGAATCAGTGGAATAAAATTTTGAAACAGATAAATGAAATGTTTCATGAGAAAACACCACATAATGTGCACAAAAATTTGCAAACAAAATTGTGTGTGGTGTGGCAGTTTTTCATGCCTTAACTCTTTTGCAAAGTGCAATGCAGCTTAGTACATTGGCCTCTTAGCAAACTCTCAAGATTTAATTTGCATGAGTGTGTCAAATTAACTCACTAAACTCTTGGAGAAGTTTGTACGTTTGTAGCCTTTTGATGAGTCCTTGAAAGATCTGTTGGCTCTGCAGTCCCTTATCCACAATCTGCGACTCCCTTAATTCTCACTGGGCCCCTAATATCGATGATTAGGGGTTTATTTATCCTTTGCTAATGCTCTTGGCAGCTCTTCCTGTGCTACACATGCTAAAATGAAGCACTTTGGGTGTTGTAGCTATGCAGAAGCAGAGACTTTCTTTGCAGGCCTTTGCTAAATAGTGCAGGGGCAAGAGCAGCATTCAAGATTATCATCTTTCCATTGTAGGAGGCTCCTGTAACAAGATACTATACAGCAGTGGTGGCTGGTTTTTCTTGTTGTTGTTTTTTTTTTTTATTATGTCCATTCATGGAAATAGAAAAGTCTTCTATATTAACTAAGCTATAACAACAAGTAAGAATTCTGTACTAAATCAGTTTGTTTATCTGCATGTAACAGGACCTTGAGCCTGTGCTTAAATTACTTTTGGGCAATGTACGCTCCCATTTTGATATGACTGGATTAACCTTCGAACAGCATTCCTAGCAACAGCAAAAAAAAACAAACCCAACCTATTGATGTTCAGTTTACAATATTTTCAACAAGCTTCCACCCAAGCTCCAGGAATCCACTTCAGTTTATTCCCACTTCCTCTACCTACTTTCATCATCAATTGTGTGCTTTTTTCGAGTTTCTTCAATATCAGGCAGCTGACAGTGAAAAGCTGCTTGCTCTCAGATCCCAAAGCAGAAAATAATAAATCACCAATCCCTAGCCTCCTAGTGTTAATGTCTGGCCAGCAAAAAGTTCTATTAAATGCAGCCACAAGAACTGCATTTCACTGAAGATCCTCCTCCAGTGTCAGGGGAAAGGAGGAGAAGTTGTACCGTGTGAGCTCGGAGTGATAAAGAGCAGAGAAATTGTGTCTCTGCTGGCCACAGAAGGTGGCAAAACAGGAACAAACAAGCTTTAGAAAGCTTTGGCGAGGCAACAGTTAACAAGGCCTGTCTCCTCCTCATTTGGACTTGGTAACCCTTGGAAATTCCCCAGAAATGACGTTTCCAACCTGATTAAAAACGATTTAATTATAGGGAGAATCAGAGCTCTGGGAACACTTGCTATGCGGTAGTAAACAACTCACAAGAGAAAGAAGGGAAAAAAGGCTTCCCTCCCCCCCCATCCCTGGCAAAGTAAATGAACTATAGAAAGAGAATGAAATTCGAGGAAATGGGTCCTTTAAAAAGAAAAATCTACAACTGGCGTTGGTAGAATTAATAGTCATTTCTCAGGTGATTTTGGGTGTCCTTGAAGACTGAGAAAAGGGAGAACTTTAAACCGCAGGAGGTTTTATTTTTATTATTATTATTCAGACTGAAGCTAACAAAAAAAGGAAGTCTAAGTGAACATTAAACCAATTTGTTCCGTGCTTCTATGTAATCTCTTGTCAGTTTGGCTGGGTTGGTTTTTTTTTTGGCTTGCTGTAAAGTTGTGGTTTTTTGAGCAAGGCAGCTCACGAGGGAGGCCTGGCCGGAGAGAGCCCCGTGCGTGGCCCGGAGGAGGAGGGGGGGAGGGGAAGGCAAGGCAAGGGGCTGGGAGTGACTCACTTCCACACAGACTGAGCAGTTTATTTTACAGCTGTTGTTACTTTAAAGGAACGCACAACGGTCGCCATAAAGAGGGCGAGGAGCCGATAACGCTTCAAGGGGGCCAATGCGAAACAGTGCTTTTTCTTCCCCCATAAAAATAAATAAATAAAAATCCGAGTTTAGTTTTTTTTTATTCTACAAATTTTAAAACTGCTACATGATCGCGGGGAGGGGAAGCAAAGACTTTCAATTCAGGCATAAATTAGCCGACCGTGTCTATTCAATAGAACAATTTTTCCTAAAAAAAAAAAAAAAAAAACAGGGTTGGATTACTTAATTGCCAGGACTTTTTATAAGTGATAAACAGCTGCCATTTGCAGTTTTTCTGCTGACCATTACAAACATTGGACACGGGAACCAGCCAACACCTTGTCCTTAGGTAAAATAAACGGGCTTATTATTTTAGGTTATGTATGTTAACGTTCGGTCTTTTTTGCCCCACAGCTTTGGAAAGGTCTCAGCCCCAATGCGAAACTCGAAAAGCAGACGTCTAGCAGAGGAAGAGGCAGATGAGAGTGTATTCTGTCCCGTTCGGACTGTACAGAGTGACAGCCTTAAAAATTGCCTCAATTTAAATCAAAGCACACAATTTAAACCAGTTTAGGCTGGAAATACCATTTTACGTGCCCTCCTGGAATGTAATGTTCTAACTCGGGCTAATGCGTTTCCCAAACCCCAGGATTCCAACCTTTTTGTGTCTGGTTTCATTCAGGCAGGGTAATTAATTTATTGTTTAAAGTTTGTTTCAAGGAGACTACACTTCATTGAAACGCGAAGAGGGGAGAAACGAGGGACTTGGTGTGCCTTTTATGCCATCTACAGAGCTGCTCCTACATCACGATGACCCACGCAGGCTGCAATGGAAAATATATTTAGCAAACACTGCAGGATAGACTAAGCAGTTAACTTATTGCAGGAATAAACATCTAAAGGCTTGAAAATGAGGAAGTGGTATAAAGGGGAAAAAAATAAATATATAGACTATTTCCTGTTCTGTTCAGCTCTTGCTTATTTTCAGCTCTGCTTTCTATTCTAGAAAGTGGGGAAGGGGTTGCCAAAGTACTCTACAAAAGTGTTATATTGTCATGCAAAAATAAGGGTTTTTTCTTTTTAAATAAAACAATTACAGACCTAGGGCGCGTAGGTCCTTGCCAGTATTTTATCGCGCCAAAATGCAAAGAGGGCGGGGGTGGGGGGAAGCAACCAGTGAAATCGAACCTGCATGGCTTAAAAACATCTGCCATATTCAACTAGGAGGAAAAAAAATCTCCAAAAGAACTTCACTGACAACCCCAGCCAGCGCACAAGTACTTTAAAAAAAAAAAAAATCGCACTTCAAAGTGTTTAAAATGCCCGAGCAGGGGGCCAAGAGTGGCTCGAGATCGGTTTCCTATGTATTTACTTAAAGGGCAGCACATTTGTATTCCCCTTATTGCTTAAATTATCTTGCGAGAAATTCCCATAACTTATGTTGATTTAGAAAAAGGCAACTCAGATTAGAATGATCTGCTTTTCTGGAGAAATGCTTTTTGCTGCAGACTTCCTCCGACAATGCTAGAAACTGCCCAGAAATCGTGAGTTTAAAACTTAGAAATATCCTTACTTTCAGTAGTTCAGTCTATTAAAAAGATGGCCATCTCTGTTTCAAATGGATTCCAGTTGTAAACGACAAACAAGGCAAGTCTGAGCTCACGTCTAAATCTTCAATGCATAGCTTTTTTTAAAGTGTGTAAATAAAGTTTAAACATTAGAAAAAAAAATTTCAAAGCCTTTATTTCCATTCCTCCCTCTTTTTTTTTTGTTTTCACAAAAATAAACAGCATAGGTAAACTCTAATGCTTTAAACCCAAAGTAGCTAAAATAACTAAAAAGGTCAGGAATAAAGCATTGCAAACTAGAGCGGTGCTTCTCCAAATAAACGAAATAGGAAGAAAGACTTGGGGTTTTTTTTTTGTGCAATACAGTTTAAAAAAAAAAAAAAAAGTGGATACCGCCTACAAGAGGAAAAAAGAGGAGGCCAAGTGGGTGGAATAAATATTACAACTTTGTATATAAGCCTATACAAAATAATTGAACAGGAAAAAAGTTTTTAAAACTTTAAACTCTTTTCAGTATTTTCTTTACCTAAAGAACTAGTCCTAAAAAAAAATCCTCATATAAACTGAGACTTTTCTAACTTCTTTCTTTCCCCCCTCTTAGAAAAAGTTTTATAGATTTGACCGCATGGGTGAGTCGAGCTTCTGTCAATCAACTTTTTTTTTTTTCGGTT